>NC_140466.1:12575000-12847500 GCF_051167445.1 Perissodus microlepis
GGCTCAACAGGCCACAAATGAATCCCTGATGCACTGAATTGGCTGACTCAGGATGACAGCAGAGACTCCACAAGCTCAGGGGGGTGAATATGAACTGGATGACCAGCATTTCAGTGTCCCAAAGGCCATCTAAGGCAATCATGAAGGCAAAAAAGTAATGCAATAAATATGCCACTTTTTCACATCTTGACCTCTTTTTGGGTATATTTATCATCTATCTTCATAATGTGCTCTTAATTTAATCTATTTTAAAAACAGCATATTTTTAACCTTATTTAAAATAGTGTAAGCCATGAAAAATTTATTAAGATTTGAACAAATTGACTTCATTTTACTGAATGCACTACTTTGGATAACCTTTTACTTTTGTTCGTTTTGTTCTGAAGATTATGCTCAGCACATTTCACCATGTGTGCCTGGTTGTGTCTGAATTTTTCTAGTTCTGTATATTATATGATATGTGATTTGCAATTATGAGATTGCCACCTTTTATGTTTCAGATTTCTTTTTGCCCATTTCCAGATCCTTATTATAGCACTTAGGTTTTATCATCCCAAATGAAAAGTCACTTTTGTTTCTGCTCAAACCAGACTGGTCTTTATTTAACTGCAATCTCTCAGTTGATATTTCTGTGTTTGATCCATGTATTATATCCACCCAAGCCTATGTGGATTTTGTCACTTTTATTATACTGTGGACATTATCACTCTCTTGAGTTTAGCAAGTCATATGAGGTAGAAATAAAATGGAGAATGGTACTGAGGAAAAGCCTCAAGCCAACCCTTATTTCTTTATGTTTTTCTTTCAGGGATCTATACTGTCTTCTAATTTTTTAAGTGCTCTTGAGCAATGGTTTATTAACTTTTTTGGTTTATTTTTTTGCAAATTTCACTCATTTTCAGTCCAGTCCTTGTATCTGGCCATTTTCAAGGGAATGTTTTTTCTTTGTTAGGGCACTTAACACTGACATATGAATTGTTAAACATAAAAAGGCATCTAACTAAATGACACATTCTGATGTCCAACGCATTATAGATGACTTGGGAAAAAACTGTTTTCAAAAACACATATTTTTTCCCTTGTTGAAACTGGACAAGAGGGGGACAAAAGAGGAAGTGGTAGGTTTAAAAAAAAAATTCTACAGTAAGTGAACAGCATCTGAAAGTCATTAAGAAATAGAAAATCCAGCAAAGACACTGGACCTGAGAGATACACCTAGCCCATCTACTGTTTACTGAATGTAATGGTCTCAATGGAAGTGTTACTCCCTGTTTCTCCTTAAGGAAGGAAAAGGCTGAGGTAGGCTTACACAACTTACCCAAGAACTGGACTAAAAATCAGTGGGAACTGGTCTCATGGAACGATAAAATGAAATGTGAAATTTGGTTCAGGTGGCAAGGCAAGGCAAGTTTATTTAGCACAATTCAACAGCAAGGTGATTCAAAGTGCTTTACAGAGACATTAAAAAACAAAAACAAATAAAAATCATGATTTAAAATGGAAAAAAAGCAAGAAAGGAACAGTAGATAAATTCAGTAGTTGAAATGTAAATTTTGAAATTTAAGCTTAAAAGTAAAACAGTGCGGATTTGGTGGTTTATTCAAATGCAGCTGAGAACAGGTGAGTCTTCAACCTAGATTTAAATACACTGAGTGTTTCAACTGATCTGAGGCTTTCTGGGAGTTTGTTCCAGATATATGGAGCATAAAAGCTGAATGCAGCTTCTCCATGTCTGGTTCTGACTCTGGGAACTGATAAAAAACTGGATCCAGATGACCTGAGGGATCTGGAAGGTTCATACTGGGTCAGGAGGTCACTGATGTATTTTGGTCCTAAACCATTCAGAGCTTTATAGACCAGCATCAGAACTTTAAAGTCTATCTTCTGACGGACAGGCAGCCAGTGTAAAGACCTCAGAGCTGGACTGAGGTTTAGGTCTGCCTCCATCACTACACCCAAATTTCTCGCCCTGTTGGTGGTTTTTAGGTGTAAAGATTGAAGTTCTCTGGTGACCTGTAATTGT
The DNA here is from genome assembly GCF_051167445.1 of Perissodus microlepis. Lineage (NCBI taxonomy): Eukaryota > Metazoa > Chordata > Actinopteri > Cichliformes > Cichlidae > Perissodus > Perissodus microlepis. The sequence continues at coordinate 12,577,024 of NC_140466.1, forward strand.
TTTTCTTTGGCTCCAAAGACTATTATTTCAGTTTTGTTTTTGCTTAGCTGGAAAAAATTGTGGCACAACCAGTCATTAATTTCCTCAATGCATTTACCAAGAGCCTGTACAGGGCCTCGGTCTCCTGGTGACATTGTGATATATATTTGTGTGTCATCTGCATAGCTGTGATAGTTTATTTTGTTGTTCTTCATAATCTGTGCCAGTGGGAGCATGTAAATGTTAAACAGAAGGGGTCCCAAGATGGAGCCTTGGGGAACTCCACATGTGATACTTGTCTGCTCAGATGTGAAGTTACCTATTGATACAAAGTATTTCCTGTTTTCTAAGTATGTTTTGAACCAGTTTAGTACAGTTCCTGAAAGACCTGCCCAGCTCTCCAGTAGTTTGAGTAATATGTTGTGGTCAACTGTATCAAATGTTACACTGAGATCAAGTAAAGCCAAGACTGACATTTCTCTTCTGACAGGAGGTCAGAAGAGAGGTACAACACCACGTGTCTAAAGCCATATAGAAAACTTGGTGGAGGATCTGTCATGTTTTGGCTGGATTTCATCCAGTGGTTTTGGAGGTCTTGTCAAACTTGATGGAATTATCATTAAGTACAGTTAGCCTTTGCTCTACCATACAATGCCAGCATCTGATTGGCCATGGCTTTATTATTAAGATTGACAATGATTTTCAAACATACTCCTGAAGAATATAAAAACACAGTGAAACACTATCATTCATGGACTTCTGCAGAGTTTGGAACTCAACATTGTTGAAGCAGTGTGGGTTCGTCCTGACCGAGAAGGGAACAAAAGACAGCCAACATAAAAAGAAACCTTGGATGTCATTCAAGAACTACTTTATGAAATCAGAAGAAATCTTGCTTAAGACATTTCAGGCTGTTTTGAAGGATAAAGGTGGTCCCTTTAAAATACTAACAAGCCTCTTCAAATTGTACAAACTTGGTTTTGCCTTTTCATCATTTTTGCACCTATTCTTTATTTTTCTAGTAAAATGTAAAGAAAAGATGATTGGCTCCAGACTTTTGCAAGGTATGTATTTCAGACTGAAATCAATGCAGGCAAACCTAATCCATTAAATAAGTAGGTGGAAACTTTGTAAGCTTCAGTATTGACCCATGATTAATGATTCCATGTGAAGGTTGACATGAAGCCACAACATTTTTGACCAGGGTGACACCCCAAATATAATGTACTCCTTACAGGAAATAAATACAAGCTTAATAGGTTAATTCATTATGAGGGGTTCCCAAAGAAAAAAAAAATCATATAAAAACTGCTACCACCATCTTTCATTTTCTGGAAAAAGGTTGATGATATTTCAAAATGAAGGAATTGTAGTTGGACCCCGGGTATTTAGCCATGGCACTGGTAATTACAGTTGTGGAGTTGCACCGTACTTGGACGTTGATGGAGTATTTGTGCTTCCTGCTGTGGAACAGACTCACTTTCAGATACAGTGATCAGCTGAACATGTGTTCCCTTCGGCTACTCCGTAGAAATCTGCAAAAGCCTGCCACAGCCTTAGACCCTTGAACCTTGAACCTTTTGGCTATTCGAAACATTATGTGCTCCTGCACTCTAGTAGTAAAAAAAAAGCAGCTTCAGACGGTTCTCTTAAGGAAACTGTTTGGAGTTTAGATTTTACCATGATAACACGTTTTTCACAGTAATTATTCTTAGATTCATTCATATCTTCTACCCAAGCTGTATTCTTTTCAAGTGTGACCTTATTCATTTCTATATTTTGATAATTTAAAGCTTTTTATATAAGCCCTCTTTGGCATTTCAAAACTTATACCTTTGGTGAACAAGGTTTTTCTTTCTGTTAATCTAATGCTGACAAGTGCTGTAATAAAGGGTGAGGAGGTTGAGAAGCAGTGCACCACAAATCCTTCATTTTCTCAAGCCTTTCATGGTATCAAGTCTTGCTAAAGGCCCACACCAAAACCCTTGTTACACTCTGCCTCATGCTAATGTTCACCATCAATAGGGAGACATCTATTTATGCAGGGATGACAGACAGAGATGGAGACAGAAACAGAGAGAGATAATGGATGAACAAAGACCACAAAGAGACCAAAGACTAAACATATGAAACAGAGGGAGTGAGAGAGAAAGGAAGAGATGACAGAAAAGAGGTAAGAATTAAAATTCCCCTCCCCTTTTCTTGTGAAGTGACAGCTACAGTGATGTATAACCCTAGCAGTGGAAAGTTAATTAGATAGGCTGGGTTACTGAGAGATGAAGGACTGAGGGGCTGCAGAGGAGAAGAGGGAGGTGGAGGAAGAGAAGAAGATGTAGAAAGAGAAGGTTACACAAAAAACAAGAGGAGAAAAGAAAGGAGAAGTAGGGCATAGGAAAGGTGAGGAATGAGACAAAGGAGGAGAGAAAGGAAAATAAGATGAGGTAATAATTCAATGATAGACAGAATTAGAGACTTGCTGAAAAGTAAAGTTGTAGAGGGAAAGATGAAATAAGAGGGAAAAGCCTTGTCAAAATTATTTTCTTATTCTTTGAAGCTGTAAGAATGTACAGAAACAACAACATGGTAGTCACACAAGCCACATCAGAAAAAAAATCAGCAATATGCACATATTCAAAATCATCTGTCTCGCAATACAACTTTCATGATGCTCTCTGACAATGAGCTTGGTTAAAAGACAATCTTAAATATATTATCGGCACTGCAAGGCAGGCAATTGAATGTCTCCTCTCCATGCATGACACACATCCTAACAACAGGATAAAAACAAATGCCACTGAACTTGCAGACTCACGCACTCTCTGTCCCTAGAAATGTTTCACTGTTCGAATGAGTACCCACTCACTGGAACCAGACAGTCCTTGGGGATTTTTAATACTTCTGAACACTCAATAAGTTCATAACCTCCTTTAGAACTCCCTGTAAGCTTGCCATGTATGTCACACAGACTGCTGTCATCTGAGTGAAAACTATATGTTCTGAAAATCTCTTTTGAGTGGAAGTTACAACCCATGGGTAAAATAATAAACACACAAAAGAAATAATAAATACAACATAAAACGCTTTTTTATTTAGTAGCTGAACATTCTGGCTTCCCTCTGGCACTCCTCAAAAAATGTATTCATATTATTTTAATTATTAGGATGTTTTTTGTTTCTTTTTCTAGTTGAAATACAGGGAAAAAATTAAATTAGGAATATAGCTGATTCCTGCTTCCAGGATAGATCCTTTCCTTTCAAATACAATTTTCTGATTGACATCCAGACTTTTTACTTGTCATCATATTACTGAGCTGAAATGCCTTTTCTGAAAACAACAACAACAAAAAAAAAAAAAAAAACATTGCTTGGTGGGATTATCATTCTGAAAAAATCCTTCATCTTCATTAACCCAAATTTACAGCTAATGTTTGGACAGAATGAGAACATTTCAGCATGTACCTGTGCATTTACTGATAATGTAATGATTCCCACATGCTGTGATCCTTTATATGGCATAAAACATCCAGATCATAAATGAGTGAGGAAAACTGCTTGTTTTCTCAGTCAGCTTTAAAAGTTTTAGTATCACCTCCGCTGCTAAAGCAGATTTGTTATTCATCACTGTTAAACATAACTTTCATCCAGTCATCCGATGACCAAAATTACTTCACTTTAGTCCACTGATATCCTTTGATATCGTTTGTCTACCTGAATATTTTCCTTTTATAACCCTCTCATTTTGTTTGTATTTGAACCAAATCATAGATAGAACTGATTCTGTGTAGTAAATTATATTGATTTTTGATATTGGTTTCCTTCTTAGACTAGATGGATAATCCCTTCCATTGTTTCACCTGACAGCTCTGTTGTTGTGGTCATGCTTTCTTTCAGCGAGGTGCAATGTCTTGAAAGTACTTTAAATGCAGCGTATTAGATTTTTACAGTATTTATATTAGAAACAGATTAAAAGTTACAATTCTTCCCTCTATTTGTTCTGGAAAAATATCATTAATTAAAATAATAATTTTAACTTAATCTGTTTGCTTGTGTCTTTCACAGTGGCAGATTCTTGGATTGTTAGTTGAGTTACCAAGTGAAGTGGTGAACCGAGAGTATGAATACACATAGCTTAAGTAAAGTGGAACAAGTGAGCTGATGGGGCAAGCTGGAGTGACTGGGCATTGTTAAAAACACTGACAGCCTCTGCTGGGTGTAACAGGCAATTAACAGAAAAGTACTAGTAAATCTGGTTCATCAAACTCATGTCTTTAAACTGAATTTCTACTGTGGTGGTGTGGGTTTAAAGTTAAAATGCTGTTAGCCTAAAAACTAAACATATGCCAGGTTTAAATAAACCAAAGGTAATTTAGTATCTATGAAGTGACAGTGTTTCCAGTTAGCTGGAGATACAAACATTTTAAATAATTTAGTCCTGGCAATAAAAATAGTATTGTGAAATAACAGACACTCTTACGATTGTGCGGTTAGATACCTACATTATATATTTCATACGTCATTAAACATGACTTCAAAATTTGCACAATAAAGCACAATACTGTGGAAAATGTCTGTGCAATTTGTCAAAGCGTGATCTGCAATTACTGTTTAGATAAATGGACTATTGTCCAGATACAAACACATTACACTGTCTGCAAAACAGGTGTTTATGTTCATTTAGTTTTATTATGCCATTTTTACTATAACGACCATACAGTGCACTAAACCTCACCATGCCCTCTACACATCATCAACAATTTCACTCCTGTATAGTCAGTATGACTACATATATTGGGGTAATCCTATAGATGTTGTCCTAGCTCTCCCATTTTGTTATTATGACTACTGTATTCTTATCATATGCTAAAGTTAGAATTTGTATCCACAGTATCATGTTATATGTAGCTTTTGTTATGTACTTTTTCCAAGTAAGGCCCGGTGGAAGAAAAAAGATAAGGAAATGAGAATAAGGCAGTAAGAATCAACAGCAGCAGAAGGAAAGAGAAGAAAGAAGAGAGAAGATTGTGATAAAACACAGGAAATGAGAAATGGAGAAGAGAACCCAACTTTTACCTGTTTGTGTCTGTTGGTGTGTGTGTGAGAAAATGTGAGTGTGTGTATTTGTAGTAGAAGTCAGTTTGTGAGTGTGACTGACAATGACAGTGAGTGCAACGAGTGGGGGTCATTCTTCTGTTAATTAGTAAGTTAATGACACACTATGCTCCAGCGGACATGCAATATGGCAGGCTGACACACACTTACATACACACACTTACAGCCACACATAAGGATAATGGCTAAGTCTGCTTCGGTGCTCACGCAATGTGGCAGGCTGCTATGCAAAGAGCTTGACAGTGAGATAACAGGCTAACAATGACACTTCACACATACAAACACACACACACAGCAGCAACAACTGACAGGGAACCTCATCAAACCAGCTTTAATGAAGTCACTTTTCCCAAATAGAAAAGAGGAAGAAAGGAGTGATGAGCAGAGGAGGGGAGAAAAAGGAGGACAAGGTCGCATGGATTGATGACGCTCATTAGCCTAATAAGGTACTTTAATGAAGCGGGCCCAACACTATAGAGTGCCACAGAGTCTAAAGAACACACACACACACACACACACTAACAAAAACACCCAACTGGTTTGTGTTCTCTTGTATTCACTTATAAATATAGCTATTTTTGTCAGCTTCTAATAGAGCTGGGCGATATGAGGAAAATCTAATATCGCGATATCTTTTGGCTATATCACGATACACAATATTTATCACGATATTTTTAAATAACCTCCAAAAAGCAATGTTATTTTCAACCACATGGTGCCTAAAATTGCACTTGTGTACTCATTCAAATCAACTGTTCAATATTTTTTTTCTACTTTAAATACAAAAAATCTGAATTAATTAAAATCTTTCATTTTAACCGCTTTTTAACCATCCGTTGCCCACTAAGGTTTTTCACAAATGACTATACTGTCACAGTATGTCTCTCTCTTTAACAAACAAAAGATCATAGTAAGAAAAAAAAAAGGACATCAAGCAAGAATTCACGAGGCAAAATAAAAAAAACGAAATTAAAAAGGTGCTCTTTTGAGCTTATAACATATAAAAATTGTAAAATAAAAAATGTGATGACCTCAAATTACAGAAACAAAAGTCGAGACAGTGGTTATAAAAATGACTGACCAAGAACAGTCACAAGTATCACTGCTGGTTTATTTAATGTTTTCTTTGGTGTGTGAAGAGACTGAATTTTTCAGTGGATGACTTTTCAGCTGGTGGAATACATTTCTGGTACTCCTACCTTTTGCAGGAATAGTTTTACTGCACATTTTGCAAATTATCGGATTTTGTTCAACATCCTCCTTGTAAAATCCAAACGACAGTGAGTCTCATTCCCTCACTTGTCTGAAACTCCCGCTGTCACCATATTTTCCCTGTCTGGTAGTATATAAACACACATGTTCAACGCAGTGAACATTTTACGGGTTAATAATACATTCGCAGCATTGGCATAAAAAAAAAACTCATTAAAAAAACTCAGTAAATTACCTGCAGACAGCTTAATATTTCCATGGCAACTTATACTCGATGATTACAATAAAGCCATTTTAACCACTGTACGTGGAATACATTGGAATACTCAATACATTGAGTATATTCGATATATCGCCCACCCTAGCTTCTAACTTCCATTTCTCTTCCAAACACTCACAGATACCCAACACAGTAAAACATAACAGTATGTACACAAACAGTTTTACATGCAAACACACACATGCATAAACAAATACAATGTAAGCTCACACTCACCTCTCCTTCTGAGGACTGCAAGAGGAGGTCTTTTCTACAAGATGCTGTAAAATCTCCCACTCCAGCACTGACCTCCACACCTCTGGGGGCCTCTAGAGTTAGGGTCCGAGTTGGGGATTCCAACCTGAGAACCATTAGCACAGTCTAGTCATGCTGGAAGCACTGGAAAGAATAGACACATGCACCTGCAAGGATTTGTAGTATGAACACGAGCAGGGTGATTTTAGGTTGATGCTTCAGCTGCCATTAGATGATTTTGGGTTTTTTTTTTTTTTTAACTTTCTCAGTGACTGTTTTGTGAACACAGTTTTTAATCCACCAGCTTTTCAATCAAAAGCAATAAAGGTTGTATAACAACTGAATATTTACTCTTGAGTGAGTACGGAGCATCGTACTCTGTAGGTAAACAAGGTAAAACATTCAATAAAATACAACTTCTTCAACACAAAATTTGAACTTTCACAGTTACTCATTTAATGATTAATGTACACTGAAAATTTTGGATAGAGCCCTACTATATTCTTAAGAAATTTCATGAAATCAATGAATTTGTGATTACTTTGTAATAAGCACTAACATAACCATGTATTTAGACTTCCCTGTTTCAGGGTTATCAAGTAAGCTCTTGAAAAGCTTGTTGAGACAGACATTTTTGCTAATCAATGAATAAAAGTACACTCCTTTTTTAGTATTGCACAGTAAAGTTTCATAGAAAATTGTATTAAACTTTTAATTTAGTCTTTTGCTCACATGTTTAATACATATTAAAATAAACAGAATGTAATGTTTACAGAGCAACACATCCATTGTCAGGTTTTGATTAAAAAAAAAAGTAATTTAAATTTAGTGAGCAGAAACGTATTTTTCTTTCAGAGAATACAGGTGCATTGAAGGGTCAGTAGGTAGGGTTGTGTGAAGCTGAAAATAATACAAGGTGATTAAACAGTTTGGTGGAGTAAGATAAGCACAATGCTTCGCTCAAGGACATATTGGCAAATTAAATCGAATAAAGAGCAATTTTTGATGTGAAGTATAACAAGTTACACACCACATACACACCAAAGACCAAATAACAAACATGTTTCAGTATAGGGGAAGTTTTCCAGACAAGCTTTGCTCAAGGGCACTTCAAAAGATTGGTTTCCCAATCCATACGGAAAGGCTGAAAGGATAAAGTGTTCAAGCCAAAGACTAGATTAACTGAACTCATGATGTTTGTCAGATCTGTGTTCAAAAAACAGATGGACGTAAAAAAGAAATAGGAAAGAAGCCCTTGGCCAGGAGCACTTTGGTGATGATATCAAGCTTCCACTGTTAATGTCCTCCACTAGACTACAGTCCCCGGGCTAAAGTCATTTACTTTTACTGTGTAGAAGCTGAAAACTGTTTATTCACACAATTGACACAAGCACTGTGGTGGGAAAAAAATGAACAATTGAAGATTCAATCTGAAAAATTAAACATTCTCTGACAGAAAAAAAGCTACTTTAGTAGTGTCATGGTGTCTGTGCCTTCAGTCCCTCACATTTTCTCCCTTATTCTTGCTCATGAAGGCATAACAGGTTGCCACTCTGGGGTGTGGCAGTTAATCAAGACTGGGAGGCAGTGTACACCTGGTTTCCATTATTCATCCTTTGTATATAAAGACCACCTTCTTTCATCCACCTTTACCAGGTTGTTCAGCTGCAGTAGCAGTAATATCAGGCTTCACTTGTTTCATGCTTTCTTTAATTCCTTGTAACTTATCTGTTGTTTCCGTCTTTAGAAACCCCTTGGTATGTGCTCCAGATCTTCAAGGCTTCTTTGAAAAGGTTTTGTGGATCCCCCAATCTCACTGGAACTGGACACTGAACACTGACCTTCTAGCCCACTCATTAGTTGTCTGCAACAATTATTCACTGCTCAGATTAGCCTCTGTTAATAAACAATTTGATTTGCAGTTGTGGACTACATATAAAGGTCTATCCATTTTGAGTTCATTATGACAAAATGATCGAATGAGACACAGGAGAACCACAAAGGCACGGTAGTCATATTTGAACCAGTGGGAAGAATGGACAAACACAGCTGCAATGATCTTGAATATGAACAAGGGGAGGGTGGTTTTAGATTGATGCTTCCGGTACAGGCTTGGCATCAATTAAAAAATTACCTTACTAACCAAGGATTATACTCAGTCAACAGATTATCTGCACATTGCTGGAACAACATCATATCCCAAAACAAGTTGTTGTAATCAGAGCTCTCCTCCAATCTCTAGCTTCACCAAGCACTCTGTTAGTTTTGTCTCAGTCCACAGCTAAAACCCCTACAAGCCTAAAAAGATTCCCCACCTCCCTTCTGTGATGCTTCTTCCCCCATGCTTGAGGATGAGGGAGGTTATATTGGTAGTGGGTAATTGCTTCAGCAATTGCTTCCTTTTGGTCATCAACCCTGCTTGTTTTCTACAGATTCTCCCCAGGTTAGTCTTTTAAAGAGAAGGCCTTTAGAAAAAATAAATAGATACATTTATTCATGAAAGTTTATTTAGCCATTAGGAGCCATGCCTATTAATGATTTGTTAGCTGAGTTTGATGACCCCTTTACTCTGGGAGAGTGCTGCTCATAGACATGTCAATCTCTGGCAGCATATCTGATTATTCAGCTATGCTACTGGAACTTCATGTGACCACTGGATCGCAATGGTGAAATTTTGCTCTCCAAGATAATTTTAACAGTTTTAATGGACAATTTAAGGATTAGCTAGCCACTAAACAGCTCCAATGTAGTCTCTTGTGCAAGTTGTAAATTGGGAAGGATTGCCAGTTGGTGTTACTTTTGTCTTTCCACTTGCTTTCAGTCAGCCATACCAGCTGTCGTTTGACCTTAGCCACTCTCCATCCTGACCTCTGTTCTGTGCCAGAGGTTTACTGTGGTCTAGGTGCCTCAACACACTCTCATTTTCAACACATGACACATTTTCACTATGACTGTGACCCCTCCTGACGACCAAATTATAGAATCTGTCACAGCCAGAGAAAGACGCTATAGAAAAATAGGTTAAGGAGTCCTTAATCTTATGGCTATCCTCTTCACCAGTGGAAGCAAAACATGTATTGACTATAAAAGTCTAAACCAATCAAGAATAAACACACCCTGCCTTCAAACAGTACAACTTTACAACCTTTGCAGGGAGCCACCATCTTCACCAATTTGGGTCTCAGAAATGCTTATTATTTCTAGTATGTTGAGAAGATAAATGTAAAACTGCAGTCAGTACCCCCAGGAAACTTTGTATATGTAGTCATTTCATTTGGACTAACCAATACTCCAGCAGTTTTCCAAACCCCAGTAAATGACTTTTGTGAATCAGTGTTTATATACCTTGATGACATCCTCATCTTTTTCATACTGGGTATCAACAGTATGTGAGGAAGCTATTGTAGAGGCTCCTAGAAAACCAGCTCTGTGTCAAAGCTCCGTGTTTCATGTAGAGCTGTGTGGCAGGCAGGTGAATGACTCAAACGTAGGACTCAGAAACAAAGGGAGTGAACTAAAGGTGGCAGCTTTATTTGCTGTAATATGGTACTCGAAATAAAATATGAAAACACCAATAGAAACAAACAAAAGATAAGCTAGGAACTATGATTTTGCAACTAGGAATGTACGACTATTAAATACACACAGGATAACAACAGGATGGGAAACAGGAGGGAACATAGCTGGAACTAATAAAGACTAAAAGGACAGGGGACGAAAAACTCAACACACTGAACACAGGATGAGAGACTGACAAGAAAACCCCAAAAGTATGATACCCATGGAGACAAAGACAAAGGCAGACAGGCTTGACACTGGGACCGGGGAGAAACAAACATAGGAACATGACTGACTGGGGAGACGTAAAGAGTCTTCCCAGATGTCTCCCCAGAATACATAAACGCTGAGTCATAGACCCTAGAACCATTACCACATTTCTTCTTAGTCTCATTTTTGGGGTATATAATTCAGAGTGGGTAAATGAAAGCACATCCAGAAAAGATGAGAGCAGTGGCTAAATTCCCTCTCCCAGAAAACAGCTTCAGTGAATCCTGGGTTTTGCCAGCTTCTCCAGAAGTGTTATTAAAGAGTTGTAGACACGTTCTCAAAGGCAGCCCACTTTACTACTACCCAAATTGTCCTCCACTGCAGAGGCAACTAATTTATCGGTTCACTACAGCATGTTTTCTTCTTCCATAGTTTCCCCAGTGACACTGTTTCTGACAGAGGTTCCCAGTTTATCTCTCAAGTGTAGAAGACTTTTTTAAAGCACTACATGCCAAGGTTAGCTTGAGTATCATCCAAAAAGTAATGGGGATGATGCAAACGATCTACTCACAATCTGCAATCTACCTAAAGCTTACATTGGCCTTGAATTGAGTATGCACACAACTCTATTCTGCAACTCCTTTTGAAGCGTCCCCAGGCTGCCTGCCTCTTCTGTTACCAGCCCATGAGGATGACATAGCAGTGCCCTCAGTCCAACACCATTTATGATGCTTTTGCATGGTGTGGAATCAGACCAAGGTTGCAATTCTCTGGACAGCTGAGTGAAAAACGCAGTTGGCGGACCCCAGGAGTACCCTGCCCCACAACTACACCCCAAGTCAGAGTTTTGCTCTCAAACCAAAGATATATATATATATATATATATATATATATATTCTAAGAAACTTGTACCCTCACTTCCTTGAACATTTTCAAGGAAGTGAGGGTAAAAAAGCAATTCTATTGCTTTTTGTCTTAAGTTTCCTAAGACTATGCGACTTACCCCACTCTCTATGTGTCCAAACTAGAACCTCTCTCATCCAGCCCACTGCATTATAACAACAAGCAGAGGGTTTTTATGTTTAGCTGCACTCAAGTAATGAACATTTAGAATATATTTCTGTTTAAACATTCCTTCGACTCTCTTATCAGGTTTATATTCAGGATGTTTATGCTTCAGCTGATGTTGTTTCTGTAACAGAAAGGTGTTCCTTTTAAAATTACTCTCTGGAGAAGTAATTTTAGGTGGACATTGCTTTTCCAAACTCATGTTTAGAGACAAAATAAAAACAATTGTCTTAATTACACTAATTTCAAATGCAGATTCACTTCATTTTAGACGTTTACTTCATTAAGTGCTAAAGTAGAGTAGATCACTAGCATCACGATAATGTTTCCTGAATTAAAAATACTTGAAGTAGGCTGATTTGCATCAGAATTAAGTAATTTCACCACAATTTACTACTCAATACTTTTTAGACTAAATTACTCCTGGTGTGTTGTTCCCATTGTGTGATGTAATGAAAAGCTACATTAGAGCAAATTGTCATTGTTTCTCAGTATTGTCTTTGTTGTTTTTACATTTAATCACTTTTATTAGCATTCAAAATGTTTGGCTTTGTAAAGGAAACCTAACAAAAAAAAGTTGTCATGGTTTTTCTTTTTGTAGCTGTCTCTTAAAACCTTCATAACTGAGTAAATGTCTTCTGTCGCACCGTTAGATGTTTCTTTGAGGTCAATTTGGTCTGGGTTGAAAAGACTGGCCCATCTGGAACTCTTTGAGCATTCCTGATAGGCCACTTAATTGTTAAGCCAGTTTTCAAATGGTAAGCAATACAGCTTTAAATCTGAGAGTCAACACATTAGTTAATCTATTCTAATATTAGGCATGTCCAACTGACACATTCTAAGATGTTGGGACAATGAGGAAGGAAACGAAGGATACAAGTGACCACTCTGTAATAAGTACAGCAACACAAGAGTCTGCTGAAGATTAAAAGCCCAGTTAGCCCAAGAGTAGCAAAGTAAGTGTGCTAAGAGTGCTAAGGAGAAGTTCCAAATTTCCAAGTTCCAAATTTCATTGGACCTGGACATCAACAAGAACAGTTACTGTGTATCATTATTGCATTGCATTCAGCTGTTCCTATTGTATTGCATGTGGTGAGGAGTTAGATATCTGTGTGTTTTTGCTTTTATTATTTTGAATAAATTATTATTTAAATAATAACCAGCATATGATGGTCTACTTTATGGTGTACAACTATGGATGTGTCTGCCATTCAGAAATTTCAACCATACTGGTTACTTATTAATTTTGGTGTTAAGATTTTTAGAGCAAATATACACTGAACAGAAGCCATAAATCCAAATTTTGATTTGCATTTATTCATTTTAGTTTAGTTTAGTCTAGCTGAAGGTGAAGGTATTCAAGGTGAAGAGGAGTCATGAGGTGGATTAAATGTGATGGGAGGTTTGCTGTCGTGCAGTACTGAGCATCCAAGTGATATAATAAGTGTTGTAAGCAGACACTTCACACTGGGTCTGACTTATTGATCCATGCAAAGAGTATACGCTACTTCAGTCATAGGTTGAGAAAAGGATAACCAAATGGTGGGACAGGCAGGAAACCAAATGGTTCAATAGATAGATCATGATAAAAGACGGTACATATGCATATGTAAAAAACAGAAGATGAAACAGACATATAGCAAGGGAGAAAGAAATAGTTTTAGACCCAGTCAAATCTGATGATGTGAGAGTCTTTGGCTGGTTTGACAGCTGAAGCAATTATAGTGATGCTTCTGCAAGGTGAAACCAGCTGTGATGGACAAGCAGACACTTACATACTATCCCGCTACGACTCGCACCTCTTTCTTTCATTTCTAGCATCATGCCTCATTTTCATTCACTGAAGGAACAAGTTAGCTTTACAATTTTAGCTTCACCCCACCCCACCCAGCCCAACACACACACACACACACACACACACACACACACACACACACACACACACACACACACACACACACACACACACACACACACTAATGTTCCATGGATGGATTATTGGGAGAATGACCAGGATGGATGGGTTTCATAATAAAATTGCCATGAACATCGATTAACAGCTGAAAAATTGAGTTTGTGATCTCATACAAGTTTCAGCTTGATTAACCTAAGAAATTCTACGTAATAAAGGATATTCTGGAGGTCAATTACTCTTTGAAAAATTATTTTCTAATTTATGAATGGGTGTTACACTTGTATATCACTAGGGCTCAATTTCTGCAGGATGCTGGACCTCCATTTTTTCAAAAACTGTAAACAAATGCTGTGCAATTTTAAATTATTAATGTGTTCAATGGCCATTGGCATTCTGTGAATTTAAAGAAAGACTGTGACAAAATATGTGACAAATAATGGGTAGGTATCAAATTCAATCTTTAGATAACTCACCTCATTGCATGTTTCATAATTCAGGGATTAGTGATAATGGATGGATCAATTTGATGTAATAGTTATAAAACAAATTACATCCCAAGGATATGTAGCTTGATTATCAGCTATATGACTGATCATTTACTTTACCTACATTTTTACCCACACTGCATTAAGACTGTAGGGGAGACCGGGGATAGTTGTAACGTGGGTCAGTTGTAACACTTCCAATTTCTCCAATCAGGGCTAAGTTTCAAATGATGTGACTCATCCTGTGCATGCCCAACTCAGTTCTGCTATCACATGTGAAAAATCAGCACATTTTGTCAAACACAGACAATTTAACACGAAAAAAAGTAATTTGTATGCCAAAAAGTAAGTTTTTCTACTTTATTTCAATTTCTAATAGCATTATCTGCTTTGTAGTTAAACTCATCAAACTTAAATTATGTTATTTGTATGTCTATGGGGATATATTCTGTGTAGGTCTTTAGTGCTAATGTTTTAGCCGTTGGCTGTAATGTTGGCTAGTTCATGGCTATAGGAGTCTGGGTCAGTTGTAACAGCAACAGTCTGGGTTAGTTGTAACAATAATGTATGTTACAACTTACCACACTATTACTTTAACTTATATTAAACAAGTTGGGGCAACGACATCAGCAGAGAGAGGTTCACTGGTCGCTTTTGTATATGCGGTTAATGCCATTGGCAACACAATTCCTCCACTGTTTGTGTTCCCACACGTACATTATGCAGACCACTGTGTCAGAGATGGACCAGTAGGAAGTATTGGTAGTGGAAATAAATCAGGATGGGTGCAAGAAACAGATTTCCTCATCTTTCTGAAGCACTTTGCAAACCACACCAAGGTAAGCCATGATAAAAAGTAATGGAATTGCAATGCTGGTGAACAACTACATTTTTTCAGCTTCATTGTTATGTTCAAAATTGGTGCAAGAGTTGTAGGTTATAATGCCCACTGAGCCAATGAGGCCAAACTCAAGGAAGACCAACCAAAATTAATGAAATATTCAGTTGCAGAAAATTCCATAATTTGTCTTTTTTGGGGGGTTGGAATATGTTCAAAAGCTAGATTTCTGCATTCTGTCATACAAACACATAGCTACATAAATGGCTCTAAGTGCATTCATGTGTTGAATAAAAAAGATTACATGTTAATGTTTTGTTAGTACCCTTATTTCATTGTGTTACATTTCACCCCAGGATATGTTACAACTAACCCAGACTACGGGGTTAATTGTAACATTAATTGTAACATTTCACTCTTTGTGTTTCTCCGGTCTCCCCTATATACTACATATATTTTTGCCGCTGTCCTCTTTTTTGACCGAAGTAAGTCTACCTCGGAAATATTGACTGATACAATTGCCAAGTGGATTGCAACAAACAGCAGACCGATTAATATCGTTGAGAACACATGTTTTACATAGCTTTGGTTCCTCATTTCAAGGACTTGAAGTTCCTCCCCAAGAGTGACAGAGAGAGAGTGGATACATGTTTTGAGTGATAAATGAGTTTTTTGTTAACATGAATGTTCAAGTATCATAGTACCATCATAAAATTTCAAAAACAAACTAAACAAACAAACAAATTTAAAAACTTTAAAAACATATCCCATCAATGTAAGCTTTACTTTGTTTAAATTGTAGCTCGTACATGTTAGCAGGTTGATACTGATTAGGGTAAGAATTTTTCAGCGAAACATCATCAAACATAAACATCAGCGTGTTAAAATGATCATTGTGAGCATGCTGCCATGCTTTACACTGTTTCACAATGAGTAAATACAGCTTCACAAAGCCCCCATATTAGTTTATATGCATTCTCTTTGTTTTTTGTCAAACCATATAGACATTCAATTGAAATACACAGAATTTACTATTTTCCTTTCTTGATTTAAAAAACCATAATCAAATACAAGATCTTTAATATGCACACACACACACACGGCATAAAACTTCTGGTCAGCGCCCTAAGGTTGTGTTTTTCATGGTGCAGATAACAGGAGTCTGCAGCTATGCTGTTATCTTTGCAATTCATTATTATTACAGAAAACTGCCTATCCTCCTTCTCAGCTTCCAATTCGTATAGTATTCCTCCCCCTTTTCTCTCTACCATATACCAGCAATCCCTTCCTGCCTTTCATAGATCTGTTTTGACCTTCAGTTGTGACAATGCCTTTTTTAATGCACTGTCCATATTTGTCCAATCTGACAAGATAAGCTGGATGGAAATAAATCAACGTGATTTTTTTTAATATTAGCATATAGAAAATAGAAAAAGAACGCTGCATGGGCACTCACACATGAAAAAAAAATATTATAAACACATTTATCATAATTTTCATCTGCAATATCTAACACTAATAAAAAAAGAAGACTAGGTTTGACTTTTGATATCTGTAAGAACTTCAATAGGATATATACTGGAAACTCCCTCAATTGTTTGGCTATGAAAGCATTAGTAAAGTGGAGTGAATGACTGGTTGAAGTAAAAACATCATATTGGGCAAAAGACTGAAAAAAATATATAATTGCAGGACTATTAACAAATCTCCAGTTTATGTGTGTCCCAGTGAACACAGTGTGCTAGTATTCATAATATGAAAAAACTAAAGTGGATTACCTAGGTGAAAATCAGCTCTCATAATTATTTACTTTTCTGCTTTTATGACTCCGTACAAGTGTTGTACGGAGTCACATTGTTGAGCCACTGAGTTAAATTTTCTTGTATTCTGGGCACTCATAACATAAATGCATTTCTGAAACTTGCATTGTAGAAAAATTTGCAAACCACACTTTAAGACAATTTGTATTTTTGTGCCATTGCAAACTCTGAAGGTAGATTTTTTTTTTTGAAAAGGCCAGTAGTGGGTTTGACACTATACAAAGCAATTTGTTTGTAAAGCATTTGTAATGCACTCGTGTAATTAGCAGTCACATTTGTTAGTAAACATGCATTTTATAACAATTATAGATAAAATGAAAAAAAACAAAAACCTCTAATACATCTTTGTATACATACTTTCACAACCAATGGCTGACCTCAGACAGGAGAAAACACAAGCATGCCAAAGCAAGCTATATTGTTTTATGGGTGAAGATAATTAATTAATAGAAGAATATCTCAGTAAAGTGTAAACTATGACCAGGCCAGAAACAGCTATCAAACTGAGAGCCAAATGACAGAAAAGTATATAAAGCGCCTTGAGGCCGCCTTTGTTGTGATTTGGCACTATATAAATAAAATTGAATTGAATTGAATTGAATTGAATCAAAAAGTAACATGCTACTAAAAAAGCTAATAGCTAAAAAATAAATAAATACAAAAATCAATAGAACGTCAGCAATGCTCAAACTGAGTGTATGCATTTCAGCAGGTCAGAAAATCAGTTTCTACAATTTTATTTCTTTTTTCAACATTTTTTTCCTCTAAAATGCTCTTTGGAGTAGTTTGAAATAACTTTGCAATGCTCAATTAGTGAAAAAGATTTTGAATATGTTTTTCCTGTAAGGGCAGGGATTTGTGTCATGGATATATAAGATCTGATGCTATAGTGTTACTGTGCAAAAAACTGTCATTTTTAGTTTGGTGAAATGAACTTCTGTCCAACTGTGTAATTTTGTAAATTAAGAGTAAAGCAGGTCAGAGAATTTCTGACCAGATTGAGAATGTGGATGAGCCCAGGATTAATTTCCTTTGTCCTTCCTGCTTCTTACCACTGGAAAGAAGCAACACTTAATTTATTCCAAGAGTTCATACTCTCCAAGTGTAAAAAAATGTCCAAGAAGTCTGACAAGATGGATATTATAGAACTCCATCCAATGCCTTAGATGAATCTGCATTTCAAGAGAAATTACCCAGTATGGTGTATTTCTGAAAGCAATGAGTGAAGTTGTGCAAAAAATATTCAAGTTTGGGTTTTTTAGTGTGATTTATATTTCCCAGAAGACTTGGCTGACATTCATCCTGCCCTTTTCCTCTTCAGAACTATGAAGGCCAACACCTTATCGCCACCTTGCCATTTGGGACGCAAACCTTTAACCTTTTCACGCTAAATGCTCCATCATTTGCCTCAGTGCCCCTGTCGCTGTGGTCCAACCCCATCCAAGAAGCACTTTAAAAACATTTTAAATTTTAAAAAGTGGTGTTGAGTGATGCATTGAGACAGGACTGAAGATGGGGAAACGCGTCAGTCTTTGACTTTTAGAGAGTTAAATTGAGGCAGAATCCAGAAACATGGCATTTTAAAGCCTCTCTACCTTTTCTTTGTTTTTTTCAGTGAGTCTGTGTCTGGGTGAAGGAGGGCGATGCAGCTTGTTTAAATCGCACCATGAATCCTGCAGGTGTGAAAAAAAGAGTGGGAAGAGAAAGCCTTGGGGTGTTTTAAAAAGTTATCTGAGTCCCTACTGAGTTATTGAGGTGGGACAGGAGAAAGTTAAGGTACATTAGACATTTGTCTTTGTGGAAAGAATGTGTGTGTATGTTTGTGTGCCATAAAAGATCAAGAAATATATATTTTTTGTGCTGCTGTGTGTTTAAGCAAATTAAATCTGATATAATAAAAATGGAGATAAAAAATACGGGATGGAATTTGACTTATTAACAATGGATTTCAGCTCATCACCTTTTTTTTTTTTGGTTCGCATTCACAAATTAAGTTACAAATGATCCATCCGTCCATCTCTTCCATTTATCCAATTCACTGTCATGAGGGGGCTGGAGCTGATCCCAGTTTGCACAGAGAGAGAGGCATAAATGATTAAATGAGTTCTAAGTAATTTTCTACTTCATTTAATTGTTTTCTTGAAAGAATTAACTATAGGTGATGATGGCTTTATTATTGGACAACCTACAAGAGAAATCTTGACAATCCGACAAAATATTGTGTAAGCACATTTGCTTTTTTATATACAGAAAGTTTTAGCAAAGTTTTTATACATCTGGCTCCTGATGGTAAAATTACATTTTATATGTACGCATATTGTGAGAATAGACACATAAAGATTTAGCAATGGGTGTTAGCGTATTTATTTTCAGTTAGTATCTTAACAATCAGCCACTTAATCACATACTTCCCAGAAGTTAGTGCCTTTATACAGCTGTCTCATCATGATGTCCCATACTTCTGTGTCCCTATGCATTGCCTGACAAATCCTTAGGTTACTACTAAAAATGATTTTCTGAGGCTCTCGCTGTCCTCCTTGCTGTGAAATGTAGCTGAGGAAATGGCTAATGGCAGAGTGCACAGGGAGAAAAAATGTCAAGCAATTTCATGCCTTTGTGCCTCCGATGGGGTGCCAAGCTGATAATTTAATCAGTAGTGAAAGACTAGCTTCACTCCTCCACAACTTTAACCATTCCATCCATTGTTCATTGACTTGTTTTTGCAAGGAAAAAGGAAGAGTTGGAGAGCAATTTACATGAAAAAGATGGCAAGTAAGAAAGAAATAGGGTCGGCAAATGGATATGTCAAAAAAAAAAAAAGGTTAAAGTCATTGTACAATGTGTGTCTTTATTAATACATGGTGCTTCTCCATGTTGCACAATATGCACTAAAATTCCAAATTTCAGAATAACTATCTTGCATTTTTGTTCATGTTCTTGATTCACAAAGCAGTGATTGCTAAAATTATTGTGCATTTTCACAATGACATAACATTGACTCACTTTGTGACAGTAACAAAAGTAACCTGGGGAAAACATGCACTTACGGGTGCACCACTTGGAACCATGACAAAGTCTGACTGTGAATATTCAACTTAAAATATATGCGATAATGTGAACAATGAAAATGAATACTGAAAATCCCATAAATAACTCTGCTTGTACATTGAAGTCCATTTCTCTCTGAACAAAACTTACATTAGTGGTTCAACTTTTGGAATCCTGTATCTTTTGTAGAATATAAACTAATTCACCCCATGAGAAAAAAACTTATACTACTGAGCTATAGTGCAAAGCTACATGCTTGTTTGCTTAAAAACAAAAAACAAAAACAACAAAACAAGCCTTGTTTTTCCTGATGCCTAAAGATATAACAAATGAAGAAAGGTATGTGCATTTGCTTCTCTCCAAAGACTAGACATAAGGTCAGAAAAACAGCAGGATATCTTATTCTTTGGTTCATTATTATTGTCTCACAGTAATACAAAGGAGCATAACAGACAACACAGAAAAACATTAGACTGTCTCACAAAAGCACTGCATTTAGTCTCTGGAATGTGTATTCTCTTTACCCATCTGTGGTTTATTCCTTCTGTAATGCCACATGGCTTTTTAAAAAAAAAAAAAAAAAAAAAAAAAAAATGAGTAGGTAGCATTCCCAGATAAGAACAAACATTTAATTTCATAGGTCATATTCTTAATTTAATAGACTTTAAAAATTAAAGAGATAAATTAAATGTAGCTTTTCTGTTTTTATATATTTAGTCTAGTTTATTTTGTTATTTATTTATTTATTCTTATCTAAGGCAAATTTGACATTTTTATGGGACTGAAGGTGCAAATCATTAGCACCAGTTTGGTTCCCCTTTTGCCTTTTGCCTTAATTCTTCATGGCATAGATTACACAAGGTGGTGAAAATATTCCTTAGAGATTGTGGTCCATACTGAGATGACAGCTTCACACAGTTGCTGCAGATCTGTCAGTTGCACATTCCACATGTAAATCCCTCATTCCACCACATCCCAAGAGTGCACTGTTGGATAGAAATCGGGTGACTGTGGAGGCCATGTGAGTACAGTAAACCTATTTTGATATCCAAGAAACCAGTTTGAGATTATTTGAGCTTTGTGACATGGTGTGGTATCTCTGTTTCCTACTGCAAGAAGAGATGAGCTGTGGTGATCATACCAGAAGGCGATGATGTGCTGTGGTCACAAAGCAATAGAAAGCAAGAGCACCACCATTCAGAGAACTGTAGCATTTAAACAATGGTCAAGTAGTACTAACATGGCCAGAGTGTGCCAACAAAATATCCCAAATGTCACTGCACCACCACAGACAACATTTTTTTTTCAATTTTCTATTGTCTGAATTTGGTGGGCTTGTGCCTGTGTAGCCTCAGTGTCTTGTTGTTAGCTGACAGAAGTGCAGCATTAAGTGTGGTCCTCCCCTACTGTAGCCTGTCTGCTCCATGTGTTATTCATTCACAGATCCTCTTCTGCGTGCCTTGGTTGTAAAAAGTAATATTTGAGTGACTGTTGCCTTCCTATTAGCTCAAGATAGATCATTCTCCATGACTTTTTGACGCCTGCTGAGAAAACTGCTGCTCAATGGATATGTTGTATTTTTTGGACCATCATTGTAAACCCTAGAGATGGTTGCGTACGGAAATCCTATAGATCAGAAGTTCCTGAAATACTCAGGCAACCCCATATGGCATAAACATCCATGCTCAATTTCAAGTCATGTAAATCATCTTCACTATTCTGATGCTTTTGTGTGCACGTCAACAGGTTGTTTTGACCATGTTTACATTCCTAAGGTGCATCTTTTACATGTAAAAATAAGCCTTTCTTAAAGTTTTAGAAGTCACACAGTTGCTTATGAGGAGACAAATCATGTTAGCAGACTTTAGGCTCAGTGTGACAGTTGGAATAAGACATCATTTAAAGAGGCTACAATCCCTTGCTGCATTAGTGACATCTGTAGCTATTGTATTTCAGTCCTTTGTTATTTAGTATGCCTGGCAAATGTAATCTTGTATTTTGTATGGATTGGATGAAACTTTAATTAGCCCTACGTGGAAGCTGAATATTTACTGCAGCAGTGAGGAATAGATCGATAAGAACAGCACAAATACAGAGCACTGAAGGTAATTTGATAAATAATTGTCACAGCAGAACATACTGGAATTAAGGCAACTGATATAAAATGAAAAGACAGGGTGTCCTCACCAAGGAAAGTGAGGGCAGGTCAGAAATGTATTTGCAGTGTTTGACTTTAACTGTGCACATTACTGATTATATAGATGGAAGAGCATATGTTGGGTATGAGACTGTGAATGTCACTCTGGTCCCATAAAAACTGATAAAGTGCACCTGGGATGGTACCTAACCCCACTGTTCCACTTTAATGTACAGAAAACACTGCCTTGACCTTTGGTAGTGATAATAAGAGCACAGTTTTTTATTGCATGTATATTTATTGCATCACACTTATACGCTAACCAGAAGTTGATGATGTCCTGAGGTTTCTTTAACATAAAATCAACCATAGTGACAAAAATTAAAAATAGAAAGTGGAAAATAAATACAAAAATAGTTAGCTACAGTATGTGTTGTATTGATGTTAGATTCTTTTTTGAATTCATATCCTTTATATCTTACCTCCTTTTGGTGCCAATTAGTCCGCATTAAAAAACTAAAGAGGATTCTTGTTTTTAACAACTTGAATACATATCCCTATTTGCACTCATGGATTTTCATGTTTATTTAGTTTTTTTTTTTTTTTTTTTTTACATTTGTAGCACTTATTCATGATTACATATTCAATCATTGTAAAATTGCACAATTGAGGTGGGAAAAAAAACCTTTTGGAAATGATGACAATATATTTGTAAGCAATTTTCTCAGATTTAAGTAGGTACAGGCAAAAGTTTAATAAGTGAAGAGAAAACATCTACATCTTTCAAGATTCAGGGAGCTCTGAACCTCAATGCTATTGTTTAATTCAGAGCTTTAACAAAAATGAATATCAGTAGAATTTATTATTTCAGTATTCAAAGAAAACTAATTACAGAAAGACATGCTCGATGGATCGATGAAGCAAATGAAGGATTTGAACCAAACAATAGGTGAAAAGATTATATACGTTCCTCCCTCTGGTGGACACAAAGAAGAGTCAGAAAATGCTTGAGGAATCAGACCAAAGCATGGGGAAGAGAAGAAAAAAAAAAACCGAGAATACTTTGAAATGGAGAAACAAAATCCTCCACAAAAGCAATAGCAATCACAAGATCAGCTCTGTGCTTAGTTTTCTTCATTTCTCTGCCTCATTGCCTGCCCTCCTACAGTCATGCTATCAGTGTTTCTCTCATTTTTCCTCCTCGTCCCTTACCTCCTGGCTAGATTCTGGCTGTGCTCACTCTCTGTTAACTAAAATGTACAAACAGATACGTTCTGGTGGTATAATAACACGCCTTCCCACCTCTTCATTTTCCTCTTTTGTTATTATATATTTTATCTCAGTCGTGCACTCTGTGTTTTTTGTTTTAAAGGGAGTTTTTAATTTAATGTTATAAAAATTGCTGGTAAGTCAAAATTATTTTGACCCGCAGTTCTCATAAAAATATTCCTCTACTCATTAGTCATTGAACATTCCACTAATTTAAACATATTTTCATTCATTCATTTATTGATACACATCCTATTTAAATATGAACTTATACATGCAATATATTTTATTGCAACTCAAATAATAGAATTAATTCAAAGTCAGTTGTAAAATTCCACAGAATTACACGTTTTGTTTGAGGACCTACTGCAGAAATATATTAACAATAACTACATGTGATCTCAAAGGGAACAAAAGCCAATGATATATTTTGCAATTTCAAGCAAACTGAATATCCAGAATTTTTTCCCCTCATGTTCCACTACTTCACCAAGTTTCATGAAATTTAGCCTGGTACTTTTTGCATAATCTTGCTGAGAAAAAGACATACAAATAGTGATGATCACACAATGCTTGGCTTTGCCAAGATAATGCATCCTTTTCAAAATTTAGCTCTAAAAACTTTACGGCTACATGAGGGATGAAACATTTAAGAGTCCCCAGGGTGGTCTTTGTCATGTTTTTACTGCCTTTTCTTTGGTTTTTTGTTCCTTAAAAAAAAAAATTATTCTCCTGCTTTGAAATCCCACCATGAACACAATAAACCTCTCTGTTGCTCTGTTTGGAACAGGAGCATGTGTGTGTACGCATTTCAGGTTTTTGAATCTGTGATGTCTGTGTGTATTTATGTGTGTGTAAGTTCAATATTTTCTAATGTTATTTATTTTCTGTGATGCCAGTGTCTAGCTGAAACAGCCTGTAGCCATTTACAATAGTCTTTATCCACAGTGGAACATTTGGCTCTGTCACAAAATCAGATAATAAACACCGTCTATCTTTGAAACCCACACATTCAAATGCACACACAGTAAGCTATTGGCACTGACACACACACACGCACACACACACACGCACGCACACACACACACGCACACACACACACACACACACACACACTTAAATTTCACAAAAGGAACAGATGTGTTGCAATATGGTGAGACTGTTGAATATTTACTTGTTGTTCTTCCTTTTGCACATCCCCCCCAAGATGTCTACAGCAGCAACCACTGATAAACAGCAGTTGATAAACAAAAATAAACAACAATCAGCAAAGACAAACAATGACAGAACAACACTGTTCATGAGGAAATGCTCCAAAGCTCTGTCAAAAAAACGAAGCTCTAATAGGAAGAAGGGCATCCATGTTAATCACTTCAGTGCTTGTTTGCAGCAAATGTAAAGCAGCACGCCACATTTAATTGCCTTGTTTATACAAATTGTAGACATTTGGCACAGGTTGCAGTTACCAGTGGTTGCTGGAGGTAACTGGCAGCTGCTAGGTGAAACTCACCACAAAGATGTTTTGAAATAGGTTTGATTTTGAAACATGACGATTGTAGCGATAGGGGGACAACGTTTACTTGAGTACTGTTTTGATGGCACAGAGTAACTGACATATGCAATGGACTCAGCCCTAGAAAGTTAGTTTTTATTTCAGTGTAAGGTATATATACATATATCTTGATTGTAAAAGACTAGACCGATCACTCCTAATTTGGAAGGCACTGGTGACCTATCACATCACAAGGACCCTTTGGTATCATATACGCAATTTATAGACAATTTATAGATTTATAGACTAAAATCTGAAAAATCTGAAACAGACATAGCTAAATTTTCTCTGCTTGTCTTATAAGAGCTGTGGCACAGGTTCTACGTTAAGCTTTCTGCAGATAGAATTGCCATTTAACATGAGGTTAAAGGGAATATATATATATTAGGGGTGCAACGATACACAAAATTCACGGTTCGGTTCGATACTTTGGTGTCACGGTTTGATATTTTTGCGATACAAAAAAAAATGTTCATGCATTTCTAATTTGTCATTTATTAAAATTATAAATATATATTTTAACTCAAAAGTACAGTTTTTAAATTTAATGTTGCTGAAACAACAAAGTAATAAAAAATTTAATCTATCTGATCGAGAAATCACTCATCTTTGGAAAAGAGAGTTTATTACACAGAAATGGCTCTTTCCAAAATAAAAGCTATACTATACGCTTCTTCTGGGCTATATTCTCGCAGCATATTAAACATATCAGGTCCCCATAAGGAGAATCATGTGCTAACGGTTGTCTAAATGACTCGGGTAAAGTTTGTAGCATGCGTGCTTGTTGTTTTTGTCTGCTTCCACTTGTCTTTGCACTAGGATGATGTCGGCGTAAATGTGCAGTCATATTTGTTGTGTTCCCACTAGTGCTGTCAGCGTTAATCTCGTTGAAATGACGTTAACGCCACAACACAGCAAATCTCCGTTAACGAACTACCGCGGATCGCCCCATGCGTGGAGCTGGACGGCGCCAACACGTTAACAGCAAACTGCGCTAACGCACTAGTTCCCACCAATGTAATTGAGCATTGCGTGGCACATCCAACATACTGTTTTACTTTTGTCCATGACGCGCTTACCTTCAGGGTCATACGTCACATGAAAACCAAAATAGTTCCAAACGCCAGATCTGAATGAGGGTGGGGGAGGTTCAATTTGCCATGTTGCAACATGTTTATAGTGAAATAAATGTATATAAAAAAATACATGCATGCGCATGCATATGTTAAGAAGTATATTTGATTGTTTGTTCTACTTTTTAAAAATTTATTTATACTGTTAATATAATACTGTTAATTTTCATTCGTCAAGGCAACACTGTGCAGTTAGCCTCATTTTTTTCAGGCAATATAATGCATTAGCATATGTGTGTAGAGATGTGTTTGTGTGCATTTATATGATCATAGTCAATGTTTTGTACTTTACAATCTACTGATAATTACAGGATGTAAAAACATTTTATGGAAGGAAACCAAGGGAATGTGCAGTTAGGGTTATTCCCTCAGAAAGTGAGGACAGTGAGCTTTCAGGGAGTGACAGGGAAGTTGAGGAGTGGATCCCTGAATGAGGTTTGAGGGACACTTAGGAGCTCAAGGTAAATCATTAAATTTTAGAGTGAAGACTTGAGTCAGGGTTAGGGTAAGGTTAGGTTTAGGATAAGGTCAGGGTTAGGGTTAGGTTCAGGCAGGGACTTGTGATGGGTAGGGTCAGGATAAGTCTCCAGGAAATGAATGTAAATTAATGTAATATCCCCAGAAGTGATGGAAACACAACATGTGTGTGTGTGTGCGCGCGCGTGTGCATGTGCATCTTCTTGTTGCATTTCTTTCTTTCTAATACTTTTTTCTTTTCGATGCAGGGTGCCAGGGTGCAATGGTGCACCAAAAGCAATGTGCTGCAAATGCAATGTCCACCTCTGCTTCACCCTGACGGCAACTGCTTGCTGAGGTTCCACACTGAATGAACAAGACAGATCCCTGAGAGATCCCTGATCAAATGTTTGATGTATTTTGGTGTTTTATTGTTCTGTGAAATGTTTACATTGGTTATTTGTTGTTTGTTTATTTGTTCATCCTTGTTGTACTAATAAAAGTTATTATAGAATAACTTGGTGTTTGACTACCCTTGTCGCACAATGTTGCCTTGAAGCAACAACCCAATATCTGTTTGGGTGATTATATATTATTAGGGACCCTAAAGCTCCCCCAAAATAGGGTGAAATATGTTTTTCCCAAAAAATTAAAAAGGCATTCAGTAGAGGTTAGCTCCTTTGCCTCCCTATCTCTTTATGCAGGCTTGATCAGAGGGCAAGAGGTCGCTGCCATGGTAATGGCAGCATTGCCATGGTGATGTGAGAAACATCATCTCCTTATAGGCAGTGTCCGAAGGAGCATGAGATGAAACGTGAGCCTGACATGGGGTCTAAAAGCTTTCCTCCAACATTTTGACCAATCATATTAATATTCTATCGTTACCACATGCAATAAAAGTGTTTGTTGCCTGCGTGTGGCAGCACTTGTCTCTGAGCCAGAGAGATGGAAGGTCCATGGTGCCATGTAAAACTAATCTGAAATTCTAACCGTTCGATAATAAATTGTGAAAGCTTATCATTTCAGTATATTTGTCTTCTCTCATGAAAAAAAAATGAACAAATGTAAGCTTTAAATAGTTTATCAAACACCACTGAGCAGTCCTTACCTTTAAAACTAACCTCTGTTCTTCCCCTTCTGTCCTGTCTTTCTTATCTTTCTCCAACTCTAAGTGAAGTTAGCTGTTTCTTTAGCTCTTTGTCTTTCTTTTCTCTCCCACTGAAAAACAGCAGCTGGACCTTTAGCTAGCAACACACTGTGTGACAAACTACTAACTACAGTTTTTGTGTTTGCAGATGTTTGTTGAGCTGCATTTGAAACATGAAAATCATTTCCTTTATGTTCGCTACTCTTATGTAGGACTAGCTAGATGCCAAAGTACCGCAACTGCAACTTACAGACACCTGCAGTCATTCTGGTGTTGTGGAACCCCCCTCAAAAGACCAAACACCGTCCCACTTTTAACGCCTGACTTTGGCACACATCAGGTCTTTTTGGAGGCTCGAGGTGACGAAATAATAACTTGCGCGTTAAACCAAAACTAACAAGTCTATTTTTAAAATGTAAGGAGTAGAAAGTACAGATATTTGTAGGAAGTAAAAGTAAAAAGTTCTCAAAAAAACTACTTAAGTAAAGTACAGATTTGTAAAAATTGTTCTTAAGTACAATAACGAAGTCAAACGTACTTGACAGAAAAAGAAAAAAGTCAGTAGGTAACTGAAATTGTACTTTGTTACTTCCAACCTCTGCCTAAATAGCTGCTGAAAACCTATAAGTGAATAAAATGTGAGTTAAAAGTTAAAATTCTAAAAGCAGGAGTCCTAGAGTGGACCTACTAAAAACAAATGTAGTGCATTGCCCCTAGCCATATCATTATAACATCTGACCGTTTTCTGCAGTCATTCGGCAACTTTTTCTTTATTTACTGATGTGAAAGAAATAATTACTGCTTCAGTTACACAACATAGCAGTATAACCAACATAAAAAACAGAAATTCAGATATGTTATGGATTGTTCCCATAACCATCCTTGCTTGACAATTGGCTTGCCTTCCCTCTCTCGTTTTGTTCTCAGTGATTTCCCTGTGCGTGTACTCAATAAGAGATGGATCAAAGGAGGGCAGGGCTGATTGTCCTTGTTGTACCAAGGAAAAGAAAGTGATCGATGCATCCAAAATTCAATCACACGACAGCAGATTGTAAGTGTATGCGTTTTCTTTAAGGAGCTCAAAATTGGTTTTGGTTTACGTGATTACTGAAAACTCTAGTGTTTGAGAGAAAGGCTTGGGGTATATTGAGTACTAATGCTAATGCTACTCAAACTGACAGGAGGCCGCAACAAAAGTCAACAATTCAGTTATAAAATAGGCTTCATAAGCAGAATTCTAATGTTTTTTTTTATAAAAAAAATTATTATTAAATACAATCAGCATCACAGTTGTAGAAGTCAAATATTGTTCTTTAAATTGCTCTGAAGACAGCACTGCTTGTTGTGGTCATGATTGAAAACTTAAAGACAAAAACGAATTGAGTACAAACAAAACTTTTTTCTTCTTCTTCTGTCAAACTTTTCAGTTAACCTTTCTTTCTGTTATTCTTTAAAGAGAACTGCAGTCTGAAAAGAAAAGTGCAAAGAGAATGTGGCTCATCTGAAATTTCAGTGATTTCCAATGGCTTTGACACAAACCTCAGTCTTAATAAAACAAAAAACTGAGCTAATTAGGTTGTGTACTTTGTCATTCCACACCATGCTTCTCAATCGGGCTGCTTCCCGGAAAACATGGTCAAAACTCTGCTGTGAGAATTTGCACTGGAAGGCAGGGTGGTCGAACACAGACTGTGTTGCAGGTTTTTCAATGAACAACTGATCTTTGGCCATTAAAGTAGAAATAATCATTTTTTTATTAAAAAGAAGAATATTACAGAACTAAGGCTACATTCTGATCACAAAACTCAACTTTAGTTGTGTGAAACATGAAACGTGTTTTTTCTGTGATCTATTAGTTGTGTAGCTGAGGGGGAAAAATTTGAAGAACCAATTTCTTTTTCCCCAACTTCAAATATTCATAATAAATAGTTGTATGGGGGGGAGTAAGTATTTTAACATAAAATACAATGGCTTCCGTGATGAAAGTGTGTATTTCCAAGCATACCAGAAAAACTGATCTTAGTTAAGTGACATAATTTATTGCGCTTTCAGAAGTTCTCATTGTGTATGTGGCAACTATCAGATTCCAAATAAAGATGATTCAAATATAAAATGCTCCATAACAAAAATCAAAAAACTACTAATGCCCTAATACTGCTTATTGTGTGGGTAAATTTAACTATGTTATATTTCAAGACATAGAAGCTATCAGATATAAGAAGTCTCCAAGGTCTGTCTGTGATAGGTGTTGCTGTGTCTCCATCCTGATGATAACTGTTAGTTGCCCTTTCACCCTGACTTTGTTTTTGTTGGCATCTTACTGGACAATCTTATAAGCTTAATGAGTCCATTCCTAGGAACTGTCCCATTTACAACTTCAGTGCAGTGACATTAATGACTATGTTTTAGTCTTACGGTTTGTGATTCTAATGATTCTATTTACTTGTCACTAAAATCCTGTAATACTGCTCCTGAAATGTAATGTATGTAAATGTGAATGTAAACTCTGGATTAATGAAAACCTGTTTTCAGTGTGGATTTAAGCTGCCACGGTGTTTTCCCTCAGTCTGGAGTTTAAGGATAGTACTTGCATAGATTAGTTTTAGTTCAAAGAAAAAAAAATGTATATTTTTATATTTGCAACTAAAACATGCTACTAGTGAAGGAGCATAAAAAACCCTTGTTTTGCAAGAGCTTTAAAATTCTTTGACATATCTATTGTTAGTATAGTGCACAGTCTTTTGGCTGTT
Source organism: Perissodus microlepis (assembly GCF_051167445.1). NCBI lineage: Eukaryota > Metazoa > Chordata > Actinopteri > Cichliformes > Cichlidae > Perissodus > Perissodus microlepis. The sequence goes on from NC_140466.1 coordinate 12,607,223, forward strand.
TTTCTTTTAGAAAATGTAATTGTGTTTTGTGTCTGAGAAACTTGCTGCCAAAGTCCACTTTTGTAAACTGCTGTCTGTCTTATCTTTTCTAAATAATCAATTCTAAATAAAATCCTTTCCCATACCCCTTAGCCTGACGGGGCACTGAGTTCCACTGCAGTCTTCTTGACTTTCTTGGATGGAAGGCTAGATAGATGCATCCAAATAAAGCAATGACTAGGAAGAAGGTGCACTGTGCACAAATCCCTTTCCAATGCCCTTGTCTGAGTTAGGGCTAACTCTCCCTAGAGAGCTCCCTTATGACCCTAGGACTTGGGCAGAGGAGAAGGTGGCTCAGAGGGAGGGATAAGAGGATGAAAGGTGCATAGAAACAGAGAATATTGACAGCAGGAGCTTGTTTCCCCTCTGCTGTGGAGCCAACTAGATGATACTGGAGACCTGCAGTAACCTGATGTCAGCTAGAATCTGCATGATGTTTTTCCTGCATGAGATTCCTTCAACTTTTTTGGTACATTGTTTGTTGGTGTATTTATTTATTTATTTATTTAGTATTCTCTGTTGAATCATTACTGGTTAAGGGATAAAATATATCTGACAAACTGAACATGGTTTCAGTCAAAATCATAGCACCAAAATAGCATTACTAAAAAACTACTAATGAGACTGTTATGGTCTCAGATAACAATTACTATTCTGTTTTAGTTCCACTTGACTTGCCTGTGGTCTTTGACATCATCTATCAAGGCATTCTAACAGAGAGATAATTTAACTGATCTCAAGTGGTTTTCAATAAACTTATTACCAGACATTAAGATTTATATGTTTTCATCCACTCCTCTCCTGTGTGGGGTAACCAAACGATTAATCCTTGGATTAGTTTTTTTTTATTAATATGTGTTTTATCAGTGGGTCATCCACTTAACATCTTCAGTGTTGTTTCTAACCGGTGTTATGCTGATGATATGCAACTATACATTTCTGTTAAGCCTAACAACCTGGACAGCCTTTTCTACCTCACTGACTGCTTCACTGATATTACTAATTGGATGTCTTTAAACTGACCTGACAGCCTTAATAAGGAAGTAAGTCCTCTCTGCAGCAGTATCAAACCATCTGCAAAGAATCTTGGTATTACTTTTCAATTCAATTTCATTAAATTCACTTTTATTTATACAGTCCAAAATCACAACAATGGTTGCCCCAAGGTGCTGTATATTGTAAGGTGGGCCCTACAATAACACAAATACTTACTTCTTACTACTTCTGATGAACATTTGGATTTTTATTTCTAAAATTGTACAATATACACGGTAACTTTCTGTTTCTGTCTGGATTACTGTAACTCTGTTTTACAACCATTTCTCAGTGTTTCCTAGCCTGACAAATGAACTCAAAACTGACAACCACTTGCCACAAGATTCCCATCAAATCCATGTTCTCAAGTGGACCTAAGAGGAGACCACAGCAACCTCCTGGAACAATAACCAGTCAATATCACAAAGACAAAATTACAGCATGGGGCTGAGATACTGGCTCTAATATTGAAAACTTTACTGTGGAAAAAGTAGCCAATTTCTCAGTGAATAAAAATTAAAAAGCAGAATGACACACATTTATGTTAATAAGTTAAGACATAAAGGATTGACTGAAGAATTTGACTTCATTGTTGCAGGAATGGAATGCATTCGTACAGATTTAAAAAAAAATTCTATATTTTCTCTTAGTTCTCTTTTTGATATCTTTACCTTTTTACAGTTTATCTAAGGCATTTTAGGTACCACATATATTAACAGCTCTGATGGGAGCAATAGGATGGATAATTTGAGAAATGGCATTAAAAAAAGTATTCATTATTTCATCATATGGTGATAGATAGTACTAGCAATGTGCACTGCAATGTGTCAGCCATACCTAGATCACACTTAAACTATACTTGCCTTGATGTCATGCTTGTTGATAAATTGGCTGGTATTTATTTTCACAAATGAATAGGATACTTCTGAAATTATCCAATGATGATCAGAGATGGCAACATTTAGAACAGTGGTCCCCAACCTTTTTTTCGCCACAAACTGTTTTTTTGCCTGACAATATTTTCACGGACCGGCTTTTAAGGTGTCGCGGATAAATATAACAAAATAAAACCAGTACCGGTACCCAGAAAAAGAAGATTTATTCATAACACACTGGAAAAGACCCAGGGAAACTGAGTTAACGATAAAAAAGATTTAAAAAAAAATAACGCTAAAAACCAATAAAAACCATCAATTTCACACCCAAGCCTCAACTCTCGTGGCCTGGTACCAAAAGACTCACGGACCGGTACCGGTCCGTGGCCCAGGGGTTGGGGATCGCTGATTTAGAACATTTCTAACTGTGACATCAACAGGTGACCTGTTGTGTGGGTGGGTTCAGTCACATGTTTAAAATCAAATGATTTTACTAAACTCTAATATATAATAAGGATTAATACAGCAGGAGATAGAAGTAATTAATTATTAAACCTAAATTATTCAAATTCAGATAATTGTGAAATAACACAGACTTACAACTGTTTTAGGTATATAACTAATGGGCGCTGTTTCAGTCAGGTCTGTGGTACCTGCATAATCAAGCCAGGTTTCCATTAAAGGGATAAAAGCCAGTTTATTACTAATGAGGGTGTCATTAATAAGAAATGACTCATTTGTTTAATGTGTACAAAAGCAGCAAGTATTTACAGATTGCTTACTGGTTGCTTGTTATTTGTGGAAAACTGGTGTGGTATTTGCAGAATGTCCTTTAGCTGTGCTGCAATCGTCCTCCCATGATGCACTGAGCATTTCTCCCTTATTCACCTTTTTCACTGTATGTCTTTTTTTGCCCTGTCCCTGATAAAACTGAGATTTTCTTTCCCACTGTCATCAGTTGCTTGTTCATATGGGTTTGTCTGATTGTTGGGGTTTTCTCTTTATTATTGTAGGGTCTTTACAACATATAGTACCTTAAGGTGACTGTTGTTGTGATTTGATGCTATATCAATAAAACTGACCTTTATTGAATTTTGGTCATCGTGCACCACAACAGTGGGGACTGAGGAACGTTGATGAAGCAGCTGAGGGACAGAGGTGTTTACATCGTTAACAGTAGCACCCGGGGTGCATGAAGTGAGGCATCTGATCATTTTTATGTGATGGACTATAAATGGTCCAACAAAAATCAGACAGGGAGGTTTGGAGTGACCGTCTACAGCAAAAGCACAAGGACAAGGATGCAAAAACCACTCAACCATTGGCTGAGAATGAACCGGGCACCAGTACATCTCCCTGGGTAGCATGTAGACTGGTCCAGTGCTACTAGAAGAGCTGGACAACACCGGGACCTAAAATGATCCATGCTTAATGGCCGAAAAAGATGCCATGAATGACAAAAAGCACCAATAGGTGGGCTGCTAACAGCAGGTACTCATTCATCTAGAGTGTCTAAGGATAGCTGAAAGGACAGCACAGAGGCTTTGATCAAGGCAGCATAGCAACAGGCCCTAACCACTAGAGGCCAGAGTCTTCCAAAGCCAAAGGAACCCAAGTTCCACGTTGTGCAAAAGTGCCCCAGAGACTATCCAGCATATACCAGGATATAAGCTGCAAACTGGGACAGTATACACTGAGAGGCACAGCTAGGTGGCTGGGATAGAATAGATACATATGTGGTTTCAAAGTCCCCAAATCCCAGTGAGAGTCACCTCTGAACCACCTTTGGCCAATGTCCTGTGGGACTTTAATCTCCAGACACACAAGTAGCTGCTGGTTACCCAACCAGAGATAGTGATGGTTGACAAGGAGCATAACACTTCAGTTGTGATAGATGTGACAATCCCAGTGGACAACAACAAAACCAGAAAGGAGCATGACAAAATAGAGAAGTACCATGTGAAAGGTAGAGTACAAAGAAATAGGTTTGATCTTGACGGGTGTTTGGTTTGATAAAAGCCTTGCTCAGTCAGACAATTTCAATTCTATTCAGTTTTATTTATATGGCACCAAATCAGGACAGTTGCCTCAAGTTACTTTATATTCTGAGGTCAAGACCATACAGTAATATAAAGAAAATAATAGCAACGTATACAATGAAGTGTTGACCACTACAACCACAATGATTTAAACTTTATCTCTTTATCTTTACTTGACCTGTACCTGGTCTTTTTATGTGAAAACATTTCTTTGAATCGTTCCCTGCAATTTCACATTTTTTCTTAATTGAGTGCCAGTGGACATTTGCTCCTGATATAAGACCATTTCCTCCTAATTAGTGTTGCAGAGATGTCTCAGTAACAAAAACTACTGACCATACCTTGTGAATGAAGTCACTCAGACTTGCTGAAAACATGAATCCTTGGGTCAAGGCTAACAGACATAAAAAGACACAATAGCAAAATCTGAAAAACTATGCATTTTCTATGGTGAATGCAACTGTTACTGACAAGTGTTTTTAGTGTGCACCATCCTACATTTAACATAAATACCTCCAACACAGTGGCATTTTCAAAACGCTGGTAATATAAAGAGTCTTCTAATATGAGTACTGATACATGTGATCATCTGATTACAGATACTGACTCATTGAAATATAAAATATTTGACTGGTGAAAGGAAAAGGAAAAATAATTATTGTCAACAATTGTTCTACAGTTCAGCCATTTTACATAGCCATCCTTGTTTTGTTGTGGCAAATGCTCTCATCTATCTAAGGATGTGCATGTATTGCTGTGGTTCTCATAGGTAAAGCGCTTCCTCAGCAACATGCTGTGCTGATAATGAAAAGCAGTTTTCTTATCACAGTGACCCTTTGCTTCTATCAGTAAACTGTACCAGCTACAACTCTTAAACATTTAGAAATTCCCACATTACAGTGAATGTGCTCCCGTCAGAAAAAAACCCCCAACCCAAAACATTCACCAGTTTTTTTCTACAGCTACTTTCTCCATTTTCAGTTTTTGTTGTTGTTGTCAGCTGCATACAAATTGTCAAACCCAACTTCCTTTTTCATGGTATTTAGTCAATCACTGTTGTGAATGCTTTTATAAGATGTTGAACTGAGCTGCTTAAAAAGATGCCAGGCACAGCACTTTTTTTTAAAGCAACTGTTTTCCGTTTGCCTTGCGGCCGCATACACTTTAAAGTGGAAAAGCAGTTTGAAAAAAGCAAAAGAGTTTGAACATGGCTTAGAGTGGTGAACACACTAGAGGCTTTGAAAACACACGGCATAGCTTTCCTTGAATGTTCTCTGGCAGGCAGAGCATCTGAGCATTTTGTTTCTGTACCACTAGCATAACCCAGTTCCTGCTCTTGTATGATGTCTCTCTAGCTGCAGTCACATCTGCTATCCACTGAAAGCCTCCTGAAGCAAACAACACAGACAGAAATCTTAACGGCATTCTGCTGTGGTCACTGTGATGGCACTTTCCATAACGTCAAGTGTACTAACAGTTACCTCTAGTGTGGCTCAGTAATGGACTGCAAATGCAATGGCTAAACTTTTTCCTTTTTCAAGATGTAAAATGTCAATTGTATAACTGAGCAGTTCTTTAAACTGTCAATAGCCTTTTCACACACTGAATGTTCCAACTTGATGTGTTTCGTCCAGTCTTTAACCTATTTTTGTTTCTGCTGTCCTGTCATTCTGTCCGAAGAAGCAAAGTTACTCACAGAAAACTACGTGTGTTCATAAATTATTAATTTGCAGAGGTTATATACCAAATAGTTGCAGATACACTCCTTTTATTGACAGGGATTTTTTGACCTGCACTTAATCATGTAAAGTGTGTGCCATATTTTTTTAAGGTTTCCCTCTTTACTTCTCTCCCTGTCCTGCTGTTAAACGCTAAGATAGATCATTAGCTTTAAATGGACTTCAGTCCTCTCATTACATGTCCCATTTACCTTCACTGCATAACACTCTCCTTTCATAACAAGAAGGGGTGGGAGTGGTGGGGGTCATATTTAGGATGTGAAGATTTGGACAAAAATATGATTTCAAAATAAACATTTGTTTAAAGAAAGAGTTGGGAATAGAGACTCTTTCTGTGTTGATATCCACCAGTAATCTAAAAGATCGGCTTATATTGAATACACATCTGTGCTCCAGCAGTTTGTTTCTTTCCCTACCATTTGACAGCTAATGATGGGACGGAGGGACTGGGGGAGGGGTATTATTTGAAGCATGTAATCGCCCCTTTTTTCAGTGTTATTTTTCTTTGACTTCCATTAATCCTTCAGTAGATGCAAAGGGTAGTCTATGCTTTCATATGGCTGCACTGCTGTGTGAAGGGTGATAAATGGTTTCACGTCATGCATGCCATATGTACGTGTTATATATGTGTGTATAAAAATTTGGCACTTTAACGTGTGGGTTGCCTTTTATTTTGTGCTTTCAATGCTGTGCTAACATTTGTTAAGTGTATATGTGTTATCGTACGTGAGTAATGCCATTGTGCTGTGTTTGCATACAGAGTTAGATGTATGTGCTAATTGTTTTTAGTATCAGCGTATTGATATTGTACTGTACTAAGGTGACACTGATGATGACAAGGTCACTCAAGCAACACTAATACATTAAGTGTTTCTTAAAAGTGGTCATTTGTTCTCATTTTGTCACGTCTATCATGCTAATTAGATACGGTCTGTTAAAACAGCCCAAATACATTTTTTGTGCCGATATTTTAATATCATATACTGGCATGCTAAACTTACTTTCTTTTTCCTTTACCTTCATCACAGATGTCATCGTCTTATTCGTCTGCAATGACCCAGTGTTCTCACGCCTCCTTTTCTCAGCACCTTTCTATCCTCACCTAACCTCCAAACTTCCCTATATCACTTCTCAGTTTACTTCAGCTAAGCTAACTCCTTTTAATCTACCTTTCTCCAGCACTCCTCTATCTCCCCTGCTCTCTTTTGATCCCTGAGACTATATGGGACCCTATTTCATGTATTACATTTGCTTTTCATCCAACTATTATTTAATAACCAAATGTATATCTATCCCACAGTCCTTTAATATCGTTGTCTTTGTTTCAAAACTTTACTTTTTTTCTAGAACATTAACTTTCTTTAGTCCTTAAAGATTTTTGTAGTAGTTTTTGTAGTTTAAAAAAAATAAAAAAAATAAAAAATATGTGACAAAGAGTTATCCATTCATTTGTGGTGATATATATATTCTTCAAAATACAAACCCAAGTCCCAAAAGTTATGAAGCTGTGCCAAAGGGAAATAAAATAAAATTTAATAATTTGCTAACTGGATAAAATGATTTATTTACAACAGAAGACAGAAAAACTGTTTAAACTGAAACATTTTCATGAAATATATTACTTCATTTTGAATGATCTGTTGGCAATAACATGTTTCAAAAAAGTTGGGATAGGGAAACAAAAAAAATATGGAAAACTTAATGGTACTGAAAAGAAACAGCATTGTGTATAAAAAGAGCATCTTAGAGAAGCAAAGTTTCTCAGACTTGAAGATGGGCAGAGGTTCATCAATCTGCAACAAAATGCATCAACAAATTGGAACAATTCAAGAATAATGTTCCTCAATGTAAAATTACAAACACTTTGAATATTTCATCACCTATGGTGCATAATTTCTTAAAAAGACAGACAGAATCTAAAGAAATCTGTATGGGCAAGTTTCAAGCCTGCACTGCATTGCCAACAGGTGGTTGGCCTAGCCTGACAACAGTCCAGCTCTTTTACCATAAAAAAATGGTGCATTATGAAAAGAAAAATACAAAAAAGAATACACAGGACTGTTGAGCAGCTAGAATCCTATATCAGAAAAGAATGGGACAATAACCCTTTTCCAATTTGCTGTTGTAATAATCCCTACTTATTCTTTAAGCCAGGGGTGTCCAAACTCCGGCCTTGGCCCGCGGTCCATTTTTAATTGGCCCGCAAGTAATTTTATAAATAGAATAGAATATGGCCCGCACTTCAACTTTTGCTTGAGTGTATTGCACTTCTTAGTTTTAATACCAGGGGGAGCTGCTGTTGATCAAGGCAGTTGCTCCACCAAAAAGGACAATCACAGAAGAAATTTACCCCCAAGTTACTAAACATGGCAGAACCAAAGAAGCGAAAGGTAGAAAGTGAGTGCAGAAAATTTCATACACGGTGGGAGAGTGAATATTTCTTCAAAGAATTCAAGGGGAAGTGTGTCTGTTTGATCTGCACTGAAACTGTGGCAGTTATGAAAGAGTATAATGTACGACGGCATTATGAAACCAAACATCAGGCCTATGCATCCTACACTGGTGCTGAGCGAGAGCAGAAATTAAAGCAAATTGTAGCTATCCTGCGGGGTCAGCAACAGTATTTTTTTCATGCTCAAATTATCCAGGAAAAGGCTCCAATAGCCAGCTATGAGGTCGCCCAACTCATCGCAAGACATGGCAAGCCTTTTTCAGATGGAGACCTCATAAAACACGGCCTCGTTAAAGTCACCGAAATAATGTGCCCGGAAAAAGTGCAGGACTTCAACAACGTCAGCGTGTCCAGAAATACAGTTGTACGACGCATTGAAGACTCGTCAGCCAACATTAAACTGCAACTGTCTGATAAAGCTGTGCTTTTGATTTTTACTCCATCGCATGTGATGAGAGCACTGATGCCACAGACACCGCACAGCTGCTAATTTTTTTGCAGGGAGTGGACGAGAGCACGAGCACTTTAGGTGAGTAAAAAATATATTCCACAGTACCCGTGTGTTAATAAGCATGCATGTGCAGGTACACATGCTTCAAATATCAATTATGCGCATCAATTCTGTCACTACCCTGCTTTTGCACACCACTTTCTTATATGCGTTTTTCTTGTTAACACACAGAGTACACACCGCTGTGCACAGCGCACGCACACGTAGTCAGCTGATCTCATCTGATTCAGATTTGCTCCTTAATCAAGTGACATTTGTCTGGATTTTTGCCACGACTGGCGATCAGCACCGCAGCTGGATGGCCTGATTTACATACCCAGCGCAGCTGATACTCACCAGAATAATTTACTAAAATTATATGGACTCCTGTTATTAAGTCCAGTTCAGTCTGTTAATGTTGATAATCGTTTCAAACAGACATTAATAGATGTTTTGCTAAGCCTAATAACTTAAATAACAAACTTGAAATGTACCCGTCTCATTTTCCCCTTTATTGTCTTTTTTCTCTGTACTGTAAATCTTCTAAATCTGTCTAAGAAGAAATCTGCGGCTGCTGTTCTGAGAATGAGCTACCAAAGCTTTTTCTGAATAAATCAATAAAGATCCATTTATGGAAAGCTGTGATGAAGGCACTTTTGTCTTTAATTATATTCGACAATATAACACATTTGACCACTTTTAAGTGATTTTTCTAACTTTAATACAGTAAAGTTAAGGTTATATACCTAATTTCTAGTAAGTGGCCCAGCCCCTCCTATATTTTTATGTATGTGGCCCTCAGTGAAAAAAGTCTGGACACCCCAGCTTTAAGCCATTTAAAACATTCCAGTCAGGTATTTTTTTCAGTTAAAAGTTGGTCTCTTAGTCTGATTCTTGTGCTTCTGCATTTCTAACTTCTTTATACTTTTAATGTAAAAGAAAGGTCATTATTTTGCACTCACTAAAAGCTTGCATATTTTGCTGTATCCTATTATCTGCTGTTGCTACAACTTAGTCTCTGTGTCAGAGCCAATTTGATTTTATATATTCTTCTACAGCCTGACTTCCATCCTCACCTCCTGCATTTCTTTATTTCGTCCCCCTTCTAGCCTCTTCTGTCCTCTTTATTGCTCTTCTTGTATCTTTTGACTGTCCTCTTCATCACCCCTACTCGGCCATCTTCACCCACTGTCTATCCTATTTAATGTCTAATCTCAGTGTTTTTCCTTCCAACATCATCTGTCCAGTCAATTATATCTCATCCACAATCTCTAATCCTTTCTGTTGTATAGAGCATTCAGAGCATCTTTGTTTCCACCACGCCTTATCTGTTCCTCAGTTTACATCAGTCCTCCCTGACTCCATCTTTTTCACCTTCTCCCTCAGTTTGTGTTTTCCTCTCTGGCAAAAAGCCCCTTCAGCCTAATCCTGTCTGACAATTCCCAAATGAGGCTAAGACACTAGTAATAAAAAAATGCAGCATGCCCCTTAAAAATACCTGAAACTCACTTCAGAGGGTGTATGAGAAAAAGATATGCACAAAAGTACACAGTTAGCTGGTGTGGCCCAAACGAATGCAGTGGCAAAGTGACCAACACTCAAGCTTGACACCATTTTAGTTTTCCTTCCATTCAGTTAGTCAATCATTCAGTGTGCTTTGTGTCCTCCAGTGACCGAGCTCTCTTGTCATTTCAGACCTTGCCACTACCAGCTGTCTGTCTTTTCCACCAGTCATCTGACCTGCCCCTTCTCTCCACTCAACTCCATGTACTTCGCTGATTAGTCCTTGCAGCATCACCCCCGCTTACCATCTCTCACTTGCCAGATTGTGTCTTTGTGTAAAGTGCAATTGCTTTCTGGCATTGTGTTGTTTTCTTTTTCTTTTCTACCTCGGCTGTGATCCGGATTTTGCTTCTGTCTGAGCACTGTGTTTAGTTTGTCTGTCATTGTCTCACACGTAAAGTTTGTTTTTTCTTTGACTAATTTGAATTTTGAATCATGTTCTTGAGCCTCCACCATTTCTGAACCTGAGACAGTGGGAAAAACAGAAAGTGTCATAAAAGCACATAAACCTTAGCATCTGGTATCGTTCTGCATATATCTAAAGTACCTAATAGAACCGTTAGTTTAGCTTGAGCAGCCAAAGTGATTTGAGCTTTAAACCAGAAAATCTCCAAGTTTTGTCTTGCGAATAGCAAGTCTATGTTCCCGATCGTGACTCAAGAGTTGGGAGTTTGCCTTGAAATCGGAAGGTTGCTGGTTTGAGCCCCGGCTTGGACAGTCTCGGTCGTTGTGTCCTTGGGCAAGACACTTCACCCGTTGCCTACTGGTGGTGGTCAGAGGGCCCGGTGGCGCCAGTGTCCGGCAGCCTTGCCTTTGTCACTGCACCCCAGGGTGGCTGTGGCTACAATGTAGCTTGCCATCACCAGTGTGTGAATGGGTGGATGACTGGTTGTGTAAAGTGCTTTGGGGTCCTTAGGGACTAGAAAAGCGCTATACAAATACAGGCCATTTACAACGCTTTTCTACAATATGAATAGCCACATCTTGGTTAGAGGTCTTCGTGTGCATAAGAGAGAAAGGATTTCAATTCTCTTTTCACATTAGGAAAGGAGCAGCGGTGAAAACTCAGTGGAGTGAAATCTGGGGAGCGAAAATAAAACAAACCGCAGCAGGCTTGGAATGTTAAATGCAATGTCAGTGCAGGCTAGTGGGTAGAAGGGACATTATGCTTGGGAACGGTGCAACGAAAACCGTGACTAGTGTCAGTACAGCCTAATCCAATCCAGGCTGCTATGTTTTAACAGCAGAGACCTGTATTACTAGCTCACCTTCACCTTGATTAAGCACATCTCTGTGTGTGTGTGTTTGTGTGGGTAGGGGATCGGAACAGTGAACATGTGCTGTGAGACTCATAAGAAGAAAACTCTGGTGTGTCCCATTTCGCTGTAGGTATGTTATGCATTAAAGTTTCAAGTGAGTCATTGAAGAGTGACCTCTCCTTCCTTTTTTTCTGTTTCCCTGTGTGTTTGCTGCTTTCTTCTTCAGGTGCTGTGGTGTTAAAGCAGAGTTTAGTTTTCTCAAGGCTGAAGTGCTCTGCCAGCCCAATCCATGGGTTGGCTTGGCGTTATTAAGTCCAGTTCAGTCTGTTAATGTTGATAATCGTTTCAAACAGACATTAATAGATGTTTTGCTAAGCCTAATAACTTAAATACAAACTTGAAATATACCTGTCTCATTTTCCCCTTTATTGTCTTTTTTCTCTGTACTGTAAATCTTCTAAATCTGTCTAAGAAGAAATCTGCGGCTGCTGTTCTGAGAATGAGCTACCAAAGCTTTTTCTGAATGAATCAATAAAGATCCATTTATGGAAAGCTGTGATGAAGGCACTTTTGTCTTTAATTATATTCGACAATATAACACATTTGACCACTTTTAAGTGATTTTTCTAACTTTAATACAGTAAAGTTAAGGTTATATACCTAATTTCTAGTAAGTGGCCCAGCCCCTCCTATATTTTTATGTATGTGGCCCTCAGTGAAAAAAGTCTGGACACCCCAGCTTTAAGCCATTTAAAACATTCCAGTCAGGTATTTTTTTCAGTTAAAAGTTGGTCTCTTAGTCTGATTCTTGTGCTTCTGCATTTCTAACTTCTTTATACTTTTAATGTAAAAGAAAGGTCATTATTTTGCACTCACTAAAAGCTTGCATATTTTGCTGTATCCTATTATCTGCTGTTGCTACAACTTAGTCTCTGTGTCAGAGCCAATTTGATTTTATATATTCTTCTACAGCCTGACTTCCATCCTCACTTCCTGCATTTCTTTATTTCGTCCCCCTTCTAGCCTCTTCTGTCCTCTTTATTGCTCTTCTTGTATCTTTTGACTGTCCTCTTCATCACCCCTACTTGGCCATCTTCACCCACTGTCTATCCTATTTAATGTCTAATCTCAGTGTTTTTCCTTCCAACATCATCTGTCCAGTCAATTATATCTCATCCACAATCTCTAATCCTTTCTGTTGTATAGAGCATTCAGAGCATCTTTGTTTCCACCACGCCTTATCTGTTCCTCAGTTTACATCAGTCCTCCCTGACTCCATCTTTTTCACCTTCTCCCTCAGTTTGTGTTTTCCTCTCTGGCAAAAAGCCCCTTCAGCCTAATCCTGTCTGACAATTCCCAAATGAGGCTAAGACACTAGTAATAAAAAAATGCAGCATGCCCCTTAAAAATACCTGAAACTCACTTCAGAGGGTGTATGAGAAAAAGATATGCACAAAAGTACACAGTTAGCTGGTGTGGCCCAAACGAATGCAGTGGCAAAGTGACCAACACTCAAGCTTGACACCATTTTAGTTTTCCTTCCATTCAGTTAGTCAATCATTCAGTGTGCTTTGTGTCCTCCAGTGACCGAGCTCTCTTGTCATTTCAGACCTTGCCACTCCCAGCTGTCTGTCTTTTCCACCAGTCATCTGACCTGCCCCTTCTCTCCACTCAACTCCATACTTCGCTGATTAGTCCTTGCAGCATCACCCCCGCTTACCATCTCTCACTTGCCAGATTGTGTAAAGTGCAATTGCTTTCTGGCATTGTGTTGTTTTCTTTTTCTTTTCTACCTCGGCTGTGATCCGGATTTTGCTTCTGTCTGAGCACTGTGTTTAGTTTGTCTGTCATTGTCTCACACGTAAAGTTTGTGTTTTCTTTTACTAATTTGAATTTTGAATCATGTTCTTGAATCCAACCCAGTTATTATCAGAAGCAGCATTGAACTGGACTAACGTCAGCTATCTTCTGCTGTGTAATTCACCATAGTAAAATCTGTGCATCATGCTAGGAGCAAAACTACGGTCCAAGGTTCAAAAATGTACCTTGTTTCTTTTCTTTAATTTACGTCTATCTCCATTACACCATTTCATATAACACCGAATCTACTGTCACAAAACCAAAACAGAATTGTTTTAAGTGAAAACTCTTCAGCATATAATAATACTCTAAGTATTTGCCAAAGCGGTTCAATAGCCATATACTGTACCTAATTAAGGATCGAGCACCATTGACACTTTGCCTTAATTGCAGTAAAACTGTAATTGAGTGATATTTAAAAGTTGATCAAGAAATAATTTACATCAAGCAAGTGACCCTTGTTATATATACTTGTTATAAAGACAACAAACCCTACAACCTGTTTCATTTTGGTTTGATTTGTTTGTTTTGTTGTTTGGTTTTTGTGGTTCCAGCTTATACAAACTAAAATTGACTATTTAGCAGGGAGATGAGAAGAACGAGCTGGGGGAAAAAAGCCCTAACAAGTCCCAACAAGTCAAAATAAAATAACATTTTGAAAGGTATTTACATCTTAATATAATCATTCAGTTTTCATTTAGATTCAAATTTCATCTTCACCATCGTCATCATCACCATCAGTATCATCTTTTGAAATTCTATGCAATAATAAACCCTGCTGATATACCCTGCGCATGTATATACCTGTATATACCACACATGTATATACCTATACATGTGTTCAGTGCTTGTTTCAGAGAAACAGTCCATTCACTGCCTTGTTCACTGGCTCCCAAAGGACCGTTGTTTCCTCCGTAAGCCCTGACAAACTATCAGTCAACAGCATACATCATTCTGCTGTATACTACTTAAAATCATGTGCATGCTGTACAGCAGGACTGGCTACCTAAAACACCCACTTAAGTTTTTACTTAAAACCACATTTTCACTAAATTGTTATTTGTGGTGTTACTATCTTAGAAATTATTCACAAGAACATAGACTTCATGAATAATAAAGCACAACTAAAATATTAACAAGGGAAACTTGTTAAGTGGACCAATGTACCAGTGTCCCTGTCTTACACACACACCCATACAAATCCATGCTCACAAAATTATTTAGACTACTTACTTTAGGTCCTGGGAAGGTTCTGCTCTTACATGTGACGTCTCTACAGAATGACTGAACACTACTCCTTCATTTCCTGCCGAGAGAATGAGAACGAATTACAAAAAGGAAAGCAACCACTGAACTCTTGAGTTATAAACTTAGCAGACATTTCAAATGCATGCCAGGGTGCTGAGATATTCTGTGTCAGAAACACAATTTCCTTCAAAAACAAGGTACCACTGGGTTGTCACTGTTAAGAAGTATGTGTTCTTTGTGCTGAAAATCAGAGTTGATTTAATGTTTAAAACACTTTAACCACAGGCATCATATTTCTCTCTTATTAACAAAGCAATTAAGTATTTAATTATATCTCAACCATCTTTTTTCTCTGTTTTCAATATTTTTCTGTTCCTGCATGTTAATAACAATAATAACCATATGGCATTACTTTCCTCCAAAATCAAAATTTCCTGATGCAAAATACATTCAAGCATGCAATTGATGTGCATGCTTTTTCCTTGTAAGAAAAGTCTGGCTCTGATATAATGCAATGTTTAACCCCCCGTGTTCAGTAGCCACCTTTGCAGCTGTGAACAGATGCTCATTTTTGGCTCTTGCTGAGACCACAGACAGCATGTTGGAATATCAGCACTGCTGCGAATTTAATACTGCATGAGGCTATCTTTCCCATTGGCAGGCACACAGATAAGAAACTGCATAGTCTGAGCTGTTTGATACTGAAGAAGCATATGCCAAGTTTAATTCTAGAAGATTCAAGGAGGTCCCATAGGTAGGATGAGAACCTACATCTCCAAAAAGCTGCAACTGAACCCTCACAGGAGCTAAACTTGGAAGTTATTGTGTACTGTTGTATTTTTCAGTTAAATCTCACTTTCTGTGGTTCATTCCAGGGAACACTGAACTATGCCTATGAACTGCCAAGTAAATGAAACAACAGTTAAAATGGCAGATAAGGGCAAACCTTGCTTTATGTTCTCCTGTTTGACTGTCTGCCTCTATGATGTTCATAACTTAGTCAACCATGCCACAGCTTCTGGCTGATATTGCTTTTCCATATTATTGCTACTCTGTCTTTTCTACTATTGTTCTGCTCTCATGAAAACTTTATGAGCTTGTTTGATGACACTTGTTCTTGAACACAACAATCCTTAAAGTATTTTTAAAGCGGATAAACTGAAATCAACTCTTCATACTGGGTTTACAGTTTCAGACGTGTCAACTGAGGATAAGCTCGGTATCACTCCAAACTTGCTGCCATGGATAGATAATGAATAGATGGATAGATGGATAGATAATAGATAATAAATAGATAATGAATCAGCCAATGCAAGCCAATAGGCTTGCATTGGCTGATTCATTATCTATTTACACCTTGCTACTGCAAAGGGCAGCGATATGTGGAAATATGATCTATCTTCATTAAAAAAATACATCAATCTATAAATCTAAAATTTAAACAGTAGCACAGCATAACCCGGCAGACCTCAGTGCCTGAGCTGAATGAATGATGTGCCCATATTTGTATTCTTTTTGCTATCTACGCTCTTTTCGCTCACCTCCTTCAAACAGCAAATGACAGCAACAGTGACCTATAGACCTCGATCTCCTCACCCTCCCCTTGTTCTTCTGCACCCTTATTCCTTCAGAGTGCCTCTAATGAACAAATTACCCAGGTTAGTGTGTGTACGTGTGCTAAGGTGTGAGTAGTTTGTTTGAATTTGTGGTTTCGAAGCAATATACACTCAAAAAATTTGGGTGTACATGTTGTATTACATACAAATTTTAAGTGTACAGGTGAACTGACACGAGTGGACTCGTAATCTTCTGTCAGCTTCCATTTGATTTTCTCACTTCCAATGATCGAGAGAACACAAATGAATAAATGAGAGAAAGACAAATAGATGATGCAGAGTGAGAGTATTTTCCCCTCTCACTTTTTCCATTTTTTACTTTGAGCAAACTACTTTCCCCCCAGTGATGCTTACATGCCATGTCACATATTTCTCATCCATCTGCCTCTTTACCCCTTCTGTCCGTGTCATTATTTTAATTATATATATATATATATATATATATATATATATTTTTTTTTTTTTTACTGTATTGCACTGGCCTCTTTCTCAACTCTGCTAAAGCTGCTCTGCTTGCTGACCCGTAACTTGTTTGGCTGCACTCATCAACAGCACTCTGTTTAACTGCTTATTCTGTGTCTGTATGTGTGTATATTCCTGTAACCTTGTTACTCAACATGAATAAGTTTGACTTCGCTGTCCACTACTGAAAATAAGCATGAAAAAAAAAACAGAAATAAGTCCCTTATGAATTCAGCAACATGTATGGGAGTCTTTCAAATTGTACACTTTACATTTAGTATGTTATAGAAGGTGGGGAGAAGGTGCAGTGATGTCAATGTCTGTTTTATGCTTTTGTGTAACCCTACCTGTGACTTTGAGTTTCTCAGTACCGATGGTGATCTCTTCTTCATCTGCAGAGAACAGAACTCTCTCTCCATCAGCATTCCTCACCTCAAACCTCTGACACTGAGCCTCCACCATTTCTGAACCTGAGACAGTGGGAAAAACAGAATGTATCATAAAAGCACATAAACCTTAGCATCTGGTATCGTTCTGCATATATCTAAAGCACCTAATAGAACCGTTAGTTTAGCTTGAGCGGCCAAAGTGATTTGAGCTTTAAACCAGAAAATCTCCAAGTTTTGTCTTGCGAATAGCAACAGCACTTTTCTACAATATGAATAGCCACATCTCGGTTAGAGGTCTTCTTGTGCATGAGACAGAAAGGATTTCAATTCTCTTTTCACATTGGGAAAGGAGCGGCGGTGAAAACTCAGTGGAGTGAAATCTGGGGAGCGAAAATAAGACAAACTGCAGCAGGCTTGGAATGTTAAATGCAATGTCAGTGCAGGCTAGTGGGTAGTGGGTAGGAGGGACATTATGCTTGGGAACGGTGCAACGAAAACCGTGACTAGTGTCAGTACAGCCTAATCCAATCCAGGCTGCTATGTTTTAACAGCAGAGACCTGTATTACTAGCTCACCTTCACCTTGATTAAGCACATCTCTGTGTGTGTGTGTTTGTGTGGGTAGGGGATCGGAACAGTGAACATGTGCTGTGAGACTCACAAGAAGAAAACTCTGGTGTGTCCCATTTCGCTGTAGGTATGTTATGCATTAAAGTTTCAAGTGAGTCGTTGAAGAGTGACCTCTCCTTCCCTTTTTCTGTTTTCCTGGTGTTTGCTGCTTTCTTCTTTAGGTGCCGTGGTGTTAAAGCAGAGTTTAGTTTTCTCAAGGCTGAAGTGCTCTGCCAGCCCAATCCATGGGTTGGCTTGGAAAGGATTTCCATGAAGTGACATTTCAAATCTGTAAACACTTTACTCCCCTCTGTAGTTTACTGACTGTAAACTACAGACTTTAAGACTGTACAGCGTACCAAAATAATGACGACACTATTCACCTGAGAGCATAGTCAGATTCATTTCACTAATTTCATGCACAAAAACTAACTTAAAGCTAAAATCAGGACTAAAGTTAAACACTTCTTATTTCTCTTCATATTCAATATAGAAGTTATATGAAATGTGAGTCGAGACATACATGTGACTCTTTGCTCAGTCTAGCTTCAGTTTACCGTCTTAATAACTACCTCTCTTATTTCATCAGTGTCCAAAATGTGTGTACCCATGCAAGATTTTCTGTATAGATGCACATATTCTCCACTCTTATTTATCCTTTTAGGACCCAGCTGTGAAGTGGCATGCATGTTTCCATTTATATAGACTTTGAATCATTTAAAAGCATTTACTCATCAATGTGCTGACTTGATGTAATGTAACAAAGAAGGTGGGCTGCATATACTATGCTGCCCGGATAAAGATGATTTCTAATCTTGGAC
This sequence comes from Perissodus microlepis, assembly GCF_051167445.1. NCBI lineage: Eukaryota > Metazoa > Chordata > Actinopteri > Cichliformes > Cichlidae > Perissodus > Perissodus microlepis. The sequence continues at coordinate 12,625,718 of NC_140466.1, forward strand.
CTTAGTGGTAACATTTCACAATTTAAAAAAAAGGCAGTGTTCCTAATAATGAGGAAACAACAGCATAAATAAATAAAAGCTACTTAAAAAGTTGATTAAGTAGTGGCTTTTTAATAGAAATGTAAAACGTTGACAATTAATTGCTAGGTAATTATTCTGGTGATTTTGTGATTTGGCCTGTGATTGGATGGCTTTCCATCCTTGCTGAATCTATAAAGAGGTCTCTCTCCATTTCATTCTATCCCTTTTCTTCACTGTCTAAGCTGCCCGGCTATTTTGTGTCAATTAGAAAGTCAGAGTGCCTTGTCAGTCATAATCAAACGTTATTAGGACCTATCAATCTGGGATTAAGCTCTATTTCTCGTCTCATTCTGACTGCCTTTATCCTGTCCAGCTCTATCTCCTTAAACCCTCTCATTCCTCCAGTGACTGTGTTAAAAAGCAATTGAGATTTGTGTTGTCAAAAGCTCACGCTAAAGTGAGGTGTGTATGAGTGTGTTACAAATATATGCAAAGACGTAGCAGATAGAAGGGAAGTTGATAGTTAGAGGTGGGAGACGTATGCTGAGAGAGGAATCAAAGGAAGAAAAAGGAGGGTTTATGTTTGAGACGGAAAGATGAATAGAAAATGAAGCTAGTTTAAATTGGAGATGTGCTGTGCTAGTTGCTGTCTCGGGCATCTAGCTAGTTCTCTTTGGCTCTTCAGCTCTTGCTCTATAATACATCTTGTAGTGGAGATTTCCAGAATGGGCGCAGGTCAGCATATTTCCAGAGATTTGTGTTTTATTCACAGAAATTGCTCTTCTTGTCTTCTCAGTAGGGGTGAATAAAGGATTCTAAAATTGCAGGAGATGGGAAAGTTTAGTGATGGTGAGAACTTGGCCAAACTTAGTGAAAAGGAAATAAAAGGAACCTGCTGATGCTCCTGACAGACTTTAGTAGTGCAGTGGCACCAGCAAAGACAATATCGAGGTATAATTGAGGTTACATAAAGTCTATTTACAGGTGAAAACAGCAATTGACAAATAGCCAGTGTTACAGTTTCATTCAAGATCTTTAAAAGGCAGTTTGCATGGAAGAGGAAATTCAGGAAATTGGACTTTGCATGAAAACTGTGGTTGTGATAAACTGCTGTATATATATAACTGCATCAAAGTACGAAACATTTTCGGACAGTGTTGAGATGACAGGATTGCAGAGTTTGCCGGAAGAGTTGTGTTTAAGTGAAACAATAAATGCACCCAATGACATTAATGCTCACTTCAAAACTAATAGGAAAAGGAAAAAAAATATGTATAGTCAACTTAAAGCTCTGAGGCAACAACATGATGAGACAAAGTAACCAGAGGTTATTCAATTCAAATGATCGCTTAGAGGACTGATAGAGATTGGCAGCTATAGCTTGCAGAAACACCTCTCCTGAGTTGATGTATTTTATGCAAATGAAAAGTGATGTGGTGTAGCTAAATAATATGGCAGATGTATTGTGTGTTCAGGGTAACTTTTTTCTGCTGCAAAATGTAGTGATTATGGCTTTAATAGATGTGACAGTCGATAACACTAGACTGTGAAATAAAAGAAATGTAGCCACTTTTAAAATGCATTGTTAGTGGCTGTTAGGACTAACATAAAAAGCATAAAAAAGCACAGTATGCATCTCCTTCATTTCTAATAATTTCTAAACACTTTGAAATGACACGAGCTTTTTGCATTAACCTGCTAGGGTATTACCCAATGGTGTTATTTTAGGTTCCTTTCATGTTGTGCTTGTTTTTTCAAACATGTCTCTAAGCCTTTGGGTAACAAACAAAATTATCAAGTGAAGAAATATTTAGTTACAAACAACCTGGGGAGTACTTTTATAACTAGCTGATATTTGTTCATCTTGTTAGTGATCCCCAGTTAGAAAATGTTAAATCTGTGTAAACGAAGTGCATTTGAACAATTAATTTGCTCCTGCAAATGTCTCTCCCACTGATAACACTAAAGTAATTCTGCTGTCACCAATAACAGCACGACTCCTCGTTAGGCAGACATATTAATTGATGCACTGATTTAAATAATCACTTCCTGACAGGATCTCCTCTGTTGTCACAAGTGCCTCCCTCAGCAGGATCCTTCAGCAATAATAATGCTTTAAGAATACCTCACTGATGAAAAGAGGTGCTACAGATGAAATAATGGGGAAAAAAGCAGCAGCGCGTGTGTGATGAGTGTGCTCCTGAGTCATATCTGACTTGTGAAAAGACATTAATGTTAAGAAGCATGGTGAATGATTACGCCACAGACTGCTGTATGTTACCTATACAGCAGCAAATAGGAGACAGGAAGGAATAACAAATAATAGCAAGAATTAAAAAATGAAGAGAAAATAGAGAATATTGGTATTTAGCAGCCAAAAAGGTGACTCAAAAACATTGTACCGAGCAAGGGGATAATTAAGATAGTTCTGTTATTCTATTATTTATGTTATTATGATTTTGGTCAACCTACTCCCACAGACATGAAAAAAAAAAACCTCAAGGCACCAGAGGCTACTAGATGGTTTAAGTCTGAAACTGATGTGAATCATATGCTATGACCTTTGCAGTCAACATCTCTTAACCCAGCTGAACACCTATGGGAGATTTTGAGCATGCAAATGCCATTTGATTCAAATCCCCACTACCTACCAGGAATATGACTCCGCTGCACTATAGCTCATTCTTATTGTCACATAGATATTTCCATTTTTTTTCACTATAACTGTCAGTTCAGTGTTCTGTCTTTGAAGTCCCGATTTGTGTTTAAAAAAAAAAAAACTTTAATAAATGTTCCACGTAGTAAAATTTTGAGTTCCCAATTTGTATTCAGCTATTAATGAATGGGGCACATTAAAGAGGTGCCTGTGTAACTTTTTTACTACTGCACATAATAGCATTGAGGCCATAATAAAGTTATATGGATTTGCTCTCCTGGATTTTTAATTCAAGCCTTTAAATTAGAGCTTCTAGCAATGAAGTGATATGGCGCAAGAAGAAACTGTAAAAGGCCCGAGGCATAGGTACAAAGAAGAGTATGGCATAGCCAAGCAAACACTGCATGCATGGTTAATTTTCCCAAGCAGGTCAAGATGAATGTTTAATTAAAATCCCCTTTAATGCACTTTTTCATCATGCCATCCTTCCTCCACATCTTTCTTTACTTTACAGTCCTTCACTGATATTATTCACAATGTAGAATGACTTGAGTCAGATAAGCAGATTTCTTCCTATAGTCCAGGCCATACTGATTTGACTTTGCGACTATGTAAATACCAATGACATTTTCAGCCAAGAAATCCATCTAAAATTAGATTGTTTTTGTCCTATGGCTTTATAGAGAAAGGTGACAATGGTTAAATCTCAACAGTTTTCCTAAGGTCAAGAGTCTGTGAGTAAAAATAAGGTTATATGAGACAAAGTTATATAACTCATACTCAAATGTCTTTTTACTGCTTAAATGTGGGCTTTGGTTTTGATATTTCTCTGCTCACTTTCAATGCCTGGCTGGTTCTATGGCTATATCACTTTTCACCTTTTACGAATCGGGGTACAGCCTAGGAGCTTCAGGCAGGTCCTGTTCTACAGCTACACAGGCTAGACTAAAAGGTTAGAGGAATTTCAGGCATTTTCAGGCATTAGCGGGAAGATCTACTAAAACTGAGGCCACGCTACTTGGCCCAGAAAGATTTGTCCAGTAACATAAGGTACAAGACAAGAGCATTATTGTTTTACCTCCCACACACCTCCTTTATTTAATTGAAATTCAACCATTAAATGTCTATGTGCATATCTAACTATTTATTAACAGGCATCCAAATAATAGAGTGACACAAACAGACAAGGAAAAAAACAGAAAAACAAACAAACAAAAAAAACCCCACCGCTATATATATTACATGTGACACAAAAGTTTAGTTGTAGACACCAAAGAACATGTCAAATTATTCTTCTATCTATAGCAATGAATAGAAATGTATATGAAAAGCATTCACAGTGTTTTCCTTTATCACATTGTGTCATGTTACAACCTAACAAAGTGAAAAAGGTTTGCTTGAAATTCTTGCAAAATTATTAAAATTGAAAAACAAAAGCATAACACGTAGATGAGTAGCTGTTGCCATGACACTCAAAACTGAGCTCAAATGCATGCTATTTCCACTGATCTTCTGTCAGATGCTTCCACAACTTCATTAGAGTCCACCTGAGGAAAATTAATTTCATGTGATTCGACATGATTTGGTCACAAGGTCACATAGTTGACATGTGTCAACTATGGGCATGTCAGAGCACAAATCAAGTCATGAAGTCCGAGGAATTGTCTGTAGAACTCTGATATAGGACCGTAGTGAGGCACATATTGTGAGAAGGATCCAGAAAAATGTCTACAGCATTCAAGGTCAGAAAGACCTAGTGGTCAGTAAATGGAAAAAGTTTGGAGCCACTAGGACTCATCCTAGAACTGGGGTCCCATAGTCAGAGAAGTGACGAAGTACCCAATGGTTCCTCTGACAGACCTCCAGCGCTTGCTTTGTGGAGAGAGGAGAACCATTTCTGCAGCACTCCAGCAATCAGGCCTCATCAATCAGTGGCCAGACAGAACCCAGTCCTCAGTAAAGGCATATGAGAGCCCACCTAGAATTCGACACCTGAAAAACTCTCAAACCATGAATAAAATTCTCTGATCTGATTAAAGACTGGACTCTTTGGCCTGAATGCCAAGTGTTATGTCTGGATGAAACCAGGCACAGCTCATCACCTGGCCATTATAATTTCCTAGTGTGCAGAATGGTGGTGGCAGCATCATGCTGTGAGGATGCTTTTCAACAGCAGGAACTAGGAGACTAGTCAGGGTCGAGGGAAAGATGAATGCAGCAATATACAGAGAGAACACTGACAATAGCCTGTTCCCGAGTACTGGTGCTCAGACTGGGGTGAAGTTTCGCCTTCCAACAGGACAATGACCCTGAGCACAGAGCAAAGATAACAAAAGAGTTTCTTTGAGAAGACTCTGTGAATGCCCTTGAGTGGCCCAGCAGAAGCCCAGACTTGAACCTGATTGAACAACTCTGGAAACATCTGAAAATGACTGTGTATCAGCGTCCCCTATCCAACCTGATGGAGCTTGATATGTTCTGCAACGAAGAATGGGAAAAACAGCTATGCAAATATTGTAGCATCAGACTCAAAAAGACTTTAAGCTGTAATTCCTGCCAAAGGTGCTTCAACAAAGAGCAAAAACTGACTGCGAATACTTATTAATCTTTTAATGTATTAAAAATATAAACATTTTTTATACATTTGCAAGAACCTTAAGCACTTTTTATTATGGGGTATTGTGTGCAGAATTTTGAGGAGAAAAATTAATTCCATCCATTTTGGAATCAGGCTGTAACATGATAAAATGTGGAACAAGTGAAGCTTTGTGAATAGTTTCCGGCTACACTGTATGTCAGGCAAATAAGTTTGACAGAATTTCACTCATTAACTGTTCTAATTAGTTATTCAGACATGGTACAACTTATCAGTGGATTAAGATGAGCATTCTGTTGAGTGAGTCAGGCTGATATGCTTGTCAGCTCCCCTCCTGTCTGGAATGTCAAATTTAATGAATATTCAAAAGCCCAGTGGGTCCTTTTGTGAGTATTGCGAAGGGAACTGCTCCTATGGGGTAATTTTGCATTCTGCATTAAGCAACACACGATCCATGTCTTAAAATATTTAGTCAAATCTTGAGCCAAATGTTTCTTTGTTTTCGAACGGGATGTGGGAAGGACTGGTTGATTGATTGTTTCATACTGATTAAGTGATAGGGTGCATTTAGCTCCATACTTGCAGGTGAAACTACATTGCTCCCACCAAGAAAATATGTTTCTACTCATCACTTCTTGCCATCTGTTAACTACGGAGCCCCGCAGGGGACATGGGAGAAAAAAAAAATTAAGACGAACTTTTGCGAGATCCCGAGTTAGTTTTGCGAGATCTCGCAAAACTTTTGCAAGATCCAAAAGTCCGTCTTAATTTTTTTTTCTTCCATGTCCCCTGCGGGGCTCCGTAGTTAACTAAAAACATAGGCGTTTAGCTTTTTAATGATAGCAATAACAAATAAAAGCTTTTGAAAAGAATATCTTCAATATTACTGCATCTTACCGAGTTACTGAAAAACATCTTGCACTACTAAAGTACTTGTTGCATTAAAGTCATTTATAAATGCTGGTACTTGTCATGCTTCTCTCTGGGACCCATTTTATACACTAGCGATCACTTGATGAACCATACTCTAGCACCTTCATAGTGTCTTTGTTGCCATTTTTTGTCATTTAAGTCCTATCAGCTTCAATGTTACTGCTCTTCAGCTGTGAATCACATTGAACAGGCTTTATCAACATTTTCTCTTTCAGTGAATGACACTTCAAAATGCTAGTATACAGCTACTTTTTATTCCCATAATATACAGAATGAAAGCTGACCTTACTTTTATCTGACAGTTTTGCTGCTATGAGTGACAACTGCAATTGTTAAGTGAAGTTATGCTTGGACATATGAGCTAGGATTTGCCAACAAAGTCCTAAGACACACATGACACTGTTGTGGATTATTATTATTACCCATGTGTTACGCGCTGCATGTCACGGAAAGAAAATTGACTTGGCTGTCACAAAGTAGCCAAATACTTACTGCTTAAGGGCTATGATTTAGCTACCCATGATGGCTACAATATGGCCACTAGTACTGTTGGCAACCAGTCATTTCAACAAATTTCACAATATGATTTATTGTAAGAAGTAAATATTTCAGAGACACACACTGCATATTTTCTTTGAACTATTTAAAAAATGCTTCTAATCTAATTAAAGTATAGAAAGTAATATATAAATAAATGAATAAATATTTGATTAATGAGCAATTTAAAAATATTAACTGATCTTTCATGCTTGCTAATGACCATTTTTTGTTTTTAAATATTAACTATCCATAGAGCAAATATGAATGAACATAGAAGCTATCAGGAGTTTTTCTTTTAGGTTTTTCCTGTTTCATAATTTAAATATGTTATTTTCATTAAATTGGTGACAACTATGCACAAAAAAAATAATCTGGGGATAAAACATACAGAAAATGTTTTTTCTTTTGACTGCCAGTACAGAAACTTTGCTCTTCTTGCCTTTTCAGTGGCAAAGCTTTACATGACCTTCTTATTAAAGTCAGGCATGTCTCTGATGAGTTTCTACTCCATGGGGAGCACAGCCAGAGCATTAAGACGATCCTGTGTCATGGTGTTTCTCAGGAAAGTCTTGATCCTTTTCAAAAGCAGAAAAGTACCTCTTGGATTCAGTTATTGTCAGGAGTGTGGTGAGGAGAATCTTGAGAAAACTGAATGTGTCTGTGAAAGTGCTCTGTAGGCTGTTCTTGATGAAAAAAAACACTGATACCAGGCACAGCAGCACTATGTTTTGAAAGCAGCTCTTCATGCTGAATGCAGAAGAACCGTTCCATGGCATGCTTCAGGATTGCATCACACGCCTATCAAAAATACATCACAAGATTAAATATGCATTAAATCTTTTTAGATGGAAGAAATTCTACCTGAAACATGCCCATGTCCATGTGAAGTATATGAGTCATAATGTTTAAGCACTATTATTCACACACTTTACAGTATGTTTACTTTTTAGTTGTTTTGTTTTTAACTTAATTCAATATTGGTCATTAATGAATCATTGCCTACATAGTAATTTTATTACATTAATCATTTTTTCCTATTATATATTATGATATATTTTATACAGAATATATATATATCTGATGTATGAAGATGACAAAATAATCTTACTAATAATAATAATTGATGATTTAAAAGAAAATCTGCATCACAACTCTAAAGCCAGTCTCTGCTGTTCTACTACTCCCAACAAATAACGTAAATTTAAGTTGTTATCACATTTTCATTCTTGTTTATTTTATATAATATTTCTAAGTAACGTCAATTTTTTCTGTTGGATGCTTGTGTTGTGTATGTTCTGAATTACAACATTGATCCTGAATCTTCTATCCATCTTCTTCTGCTTATCCAATGCTTCAAAGAATATAGATATCAATAGGCTGAATAGTTTCAGTGGTCAAATAGTTCCAATGGTCTTTATTGTCCCCAATGGGAAATTAATTTGCAGTATGTCCACACATCAAACAACAAACAAACACACACACAAAAAAATTGTAGTATATCATATGTTGCATGCTCTTGAAGAAGAATGACAGGAAAAAGTGAAATTCTCATGTGCAAGGATCCTCACAAAGCCTCCAGCCTTTCAGAAAACCAAGGTTATGAAAAGGTTATAAAAATGTGTTTTTTGCTTGCGAGTTACGATGAATTGGGCAAGCCAACAACTTTATCATGTTTTATAGGAGACAGTAGCTTTCATTCAATATTATAATATAGTATTTACTTTAGAGCTTTGGTTTTGAGTTTTTGTGGGGCTCATAAATTGCTCCTGTAATCAACATGCTGTCCAACAGCTCAATCTAGAGTTTCAGTGACTGAGGGTTGGGTCTTGTAGAAGTAGGGTTCTTGTTTGCTATTGTTATGTGGTTAATGTAATCTCTTTTTAGTTTATCTGAGGCTCAGGGTGATAAATAACTCACCTTTTAGTATAAAATTGAAGCACACTGATTGGCTAGGTTTGGATTTCTCTAGACCCCAGTGCTGAACTTCGGCTAGTAATAATGGGTCACTCTTGGGGTCTCATTGGATTCCAACATAGTGCCGTGATAGGATGCTACCTGTGCAACAAATACAGTCGTGAAATTTCCTTGATACTAAATATTCCACAGTCAGGATAGCCCCTTCCTGTTCCAACATGACTGTCCCCCAGTGCACAAAGTACAGTCCATGAAGACATGGATAAGCAAGTCTGGTGTGAACTCAACCCGACAGAACACCTTTAAGATGAATTAGAGCAGTAACTTCGAGACAGGCCTTCTCCCCCGGGTCTGCCTGCACAAATGCACTTCTGAAAGAATGGTCAAAGCTTCCCATAAACACACTCCTAAACCTTGTGGCCTTCCACAAGAGTTGAAATTGTCACAGATTCAAAGGGTGGACTGACAGCATATTAAGCCTTTTGGATTAAGAATGGGATGTCCCTCACAGCCGAATACTTTTGGCCATATATGTTAGATAACATAAGCCTACCTGCAAATTACTTGAAACCCAATATAGCAGCTAGTGAGAAGACAAAATGTACCTTGCTTGCTTGTTCTCTGTCACTAGCAACATACTGACTAGAGCACTATTAGGTTTTGTTTTGCAGTCCTTGTGTGTTTCAGTATGTATTATGCCAGTAGTTTAGTAGTGATTAGTGGACTCCATTCCTAAAGAAATGTGATTCATTTTGTCTTTTGTGGAAGGCCTGTCGTTCTTCCCATCTGATGTTTGTTATATGTAAGAAACGTCATAAGGAATGAGGAATGTAAATGGACTACTCTCCCGGAGTACTCAAAGCACTGTATACAACATGCCACATTCACACCCGTTCTCAAAAGACTCTAAACTGAGTGCTTTTCTAACGACATTCACACTCCGATGGACGCATCGGAGAGCAACTTGGGGTTGGTATCTTGCCCCAGGATACTTGGCATGCAGAATGGAGAAGCCAGGGATTGAACCACCAACCTTCCAATTAGTAGGTGACCTGCTCTACCTCCTGAGCTACAGCCATCCAATGTGTGTGTATGGGAATCTGGGTATTTTGTACAGAAGCACAAATCTGTCGCAAACCAATGTAAAACCTATCCATGTGTCTTTCCTTTATTACCTAAAGTTAGACTGCAAAAATGATCGTTTCCTAATACCTACTTTCACATTAGGGTAGTGTTGCAAATTTTAATGCATAAGCAGGCTTTGGTTAGCATACACAAAAATAAAGAAATAAGTAAAAATAAAAATGTTTCTTTTGACTTGAAAGTCAACCACAATAATTTTGAGATATACAAAGTAATATGTGACAGTGTTTGTGGAGTGAGAGAATAAAAGTGGCAGAGCAGGGGGGGAAATAGAAAGCAGCTGCATTATTTTGGCCCTTTGAAAGTAAACAGCATGCAACATGACCATGATGCAACAGCAGGAAACAAGAGGGTCACCATATCATTTGAAGTGTTTCTACCAAAGACAAAGACAGGCCCTCTGGTGCGCCACAGCTCAGCTTAAATCTCTTCGAGGTATTTTTTCGATGTTTTGTAACAAACAGACACTGATAAATCTGGAAAGAAAACATACAGAGGGTACTAGGGAGAATGGGAGGAACTGCACTGCAAAGCAGTTTTTAATTCAACTTCTGAATTTGCTACAGGTGGGAGGATGAGATTCATGCACGGAGGGACACAAATTATTTATTTAGAGTTGATTATAGTCATTAATATAGTAAGAGAGGAGAGAAAGCGACAGAGGGAGAGATAAATGAGTGCCATTTGTTATCTACATTAATCAACACGATCTCTGGAGTCAAGGCTGTGGGATGGAGGGAAGATGAAGTGGTAGAAGTGCTGATGAAAAGACATGCAAAGGTTGTGCCACACAGCTATACATATTTCTTTATAATTTAAAGCTTCAAACACAACCAAACAGCTACTGCCAGGCTTAACACAATTAGTGATGTTAGTAGCTTGGGGCAGGCTATGCGTGAAAACAGAACTTATTATTCAGTAAACAAAATATATAGAGTATATATTCCTCTACACTTTATATTCAGCAAAAGATCAACTGAGGATTTATGTTTAAGGTAAATGTGATGTAATCAGTTCTTGTATTTAAAAAAAAAAAAAAGCCATGATTTTACTCTTTTCCTTGTCTTGGTTGGGTGCTACTCTCTTTAAAAAATGTGATGTTTACCGTAAAAGCATCACACTGAGCAGTGCATGTCTTCACACAGCCTACTTTTGAAGACTTATGTGTAACTTAAATATAATCTATAATGTGTTCATGACTTAGGCATCAAACACATATCAAGGTAAATATAGCATGAATGTGAAGTTGATATATGATTCTCGTGGTCACAGACAGATTCACATTGACACAGCTAGTGTAAAGAATTTCAAACTGACGGCTAATCCGATGTAAACAGAGCTAAGATTTTACAATGAAGTGTGGGCCCTTGATTTGTTTTGGGGGTTTTTTGCAAACTAAAAGTTTTATTGATATTATATTTCACACACCAGCTAAAATTAGAACAATTAATTTTAAGCAAGATGATGGCATATTTACTTATTAAACACATATTAATGTCATAGTTCCTAAACACCAGCTCTCTTAGAAATGATTTTATACAGATGGAAAATGGTGTGCTAAGAAAAAGTGAATAAAGAAATATTTATAGCTTATAAAATATAACACATATAAAGTTTTAATTATTTCCCAAAGAGACACTTTTTTCATCTGGTTCTGGTTCATGCCACCAAGCAGCTTTTTGTGGATATTTTATTGTCCACAAATAACAAATGTGTATTGTTTATAGCTCCATCCACTGCATAAACAATAAAATAATCTTGTAGCTTTTATAATGTTCTCTTCAAGGCATAGTTTACCAGGGAAAATATTCTCCAGTACCCATAATGTTGTAGCTACACAACATGGACAAAATAAAAAATGTGTGCCATATAATGCATCCCAATAAAACAACACTATACACTATTACATGAGACAAATTTTCTCTCTCTCTTTTTCAGAAAGAGTCTTAGAGTTGTGACTATATGCCCGTCGGGCAGTTAGTGAGATGCGAGTCTGGGTTTTGTAGAAATCTTTTTATTTTTCTGTTATTTTTTGAAATGTCTACCATACCCGAGTAAACAAAGCCACAAAGTATGTCATTTAGCCATGGATACAATCTGTATTGTAATAATCGCCACTCCTAAGATAACTAAAAACATGACAGGCATTACAAGTTTTTTCATTTAGCGCAAATATTTATGTGGGTCTTGACTGCTGCATATGTGGATAACAGTTTAAATTGTTTTGATTACTAATTGGCTTTATTAAATCCCCAAATTGTCACTAACTTATTATAATAAAAAAATCATAAGCTATTCAAGATGTCTTTATTGAAATTGGAAAATATTATTAAATCCTGCAGTGCTGGAAGCAAGGAGAGAACGCTGATCTTTATAATACAACATAGCTGTTATTTTATTATTGTGTCCAACCACCAACAGCATGAAGGCCATAATTCAGTGGTGCAGAAGAATGACTTCATATGGTCCATTAAATCCATTCCTCGGGGCATGCCTACACATATGAGCAAGTTACGAAAACAATATTTGCCATATTGAAACCCAAACTGTATGCAGACAATTACACTTTGTGCAATTAAAGTGCAATCAAAACGATAAATGACAACAATGCCAGTAAATCCATGCCTTTATTGAGTCCTTGATGGTCCCTTAAGTGTATTACAGTTTGTTAATGTGCTGCTCTATGTATTTTTAATTGCCTCATTATAGCCATTGATTTGATCTTCGAGCTGCAGCAAAATGAGGAAGACGTGCTGTCTGAACTTTGCTGGTTGGGTGAGGGGAAAGTCATATGTAGAAACAGACTATTTGGTATCTTTGTATTTCTCATCCAGCCAAGCCAGGAAGATCTCTCTTTAGCTGATAATATGATCCCTGCTTAATATGATTGTTATGTACGTCATTTGTTTCTCAGAGGGGGATTTGAAAAGATGTAGATTCATAATTAGACTGTGTGTAATGGAACAATTGAATTTTATGCAAGGCTTTGCAAGTTCTCATTCCACACACTAATCAGAAACCAATTTTAGCTGGCATTCAACTGTTTAACTACCATGGAAACACCATGTTACTGAAAAAGAATGAAAGCTTTTTTTTTTAAGTTTAACAGCTATATAATTTGTAAGGCCAATAATGCAGAGCTAAGTGCAATAACTCATAAAAATAATCTTACTTTCTATAACAAAATTCCCACCAATTTTACTACAAGTTGTTAATTATCATTAATATTCTGTATGGCCTTTGCCTTTTAGCCCTCTAATTTTACTGCTTTGATAAGCCACTTTTTGAGCTACTTCAGCCAAATGCCAGAGTGATTCTGCTAAGATAAAAGGGAACATAATTAGTATAAGAAGGTAAAGATAATGAAGTGATAAATGCAAGTCTGAGTTTAGATGAAGGTCAGTTGGGAAATCATTTGTTTAATATGAGATGGAGGTCCATGCATGTCTAAAACGTGAAAGGTAAAAATAACACAAGAAAAAGGAAGGAGAACGGCAATAGAAAGAGGCACGTGTGTGTGAATTAAAGGATGTAAAGGGAGGTGGAAAGAAAGAAATTTGATATTGAAAGCTTTTTATTAAAAAAACAGACATGTAAGCAACTTTTCACCTGCAGAACAGTTTTTAATGTGCTCTTTCCAAATCACAGATTTTTCTTCACCCAAGACTAACTGTGACTGAATAAGAATATTAGCAATAGCAAGAGCAGCAAGAATATTAGCTGTAATATAGAGAGAGAGAGCGAGAGAGAGCTACAGACAAATGCAGCCACATTGGTAATGAGCGCTATCAGTACCTTTGCATCAAACAGCACAACACGTGTAGGAAAATGAAAAGTCAATAGCCAGAACCTAAATGTACACCCACATAAGTTGTAATGAATGCCAGCTTTCCCAATAGACAGATGCACAGGTAAATTAAATGGAAACTGTGCTGTGAACAATAATTGAGCTAACCAGTTTATGTAGATGTCAATATTATAGATGTAGTGTTTTATTTGTGTTTAAGATTTAGGTAACAGACATTTAAGAGCGTTGCATAATATTTCAGAGAAAGTTGTACATTTTAATTGTTGTACACTTCAACAAAAACACACTTCCCAGCTTGCATGAGTTTAGAATAACTTTTACTTGTTTCCTTTTGTTCAGGTGCCTGCAGTGTGCAACTTGGCTGCACTCTGCAGGCTGCATACCAAATGACACACACTTCATAAACATTTTGAAAGTTGTATGAATCATAAAATGTCCTCTATACTACAGTATACTCCTCTGTACTACACAGAGGAAAGAAGCTCCTACGTCCTCTGTAGTACATCTTATCAAACTCCCACGGGCAATACTATGTCCACTTACACAACTTGGAGAATATGCAACAGGTAGTTGCATATTAACAAATATGCATTAACAAATTACACTACATTATTTTTTTCGCAAATGTCCAACATGAATGTGTTCTTTACATTCAACGTAGTGCATTGGTCTAACGTATTCATTATTCATCTGTGTCCCTGTGTTTATAGAAATTCTCGCCATTTTTGCTAATTGGAAATACAAAAACACAACCACATTAGTATAACGTGGGTGCATTCTGCAGACCCCTCCTCTCCTTCCCGCACATCCCACTCAAAGAAAGCCTAAGCTGCTCCAAGTGCCTGTGTGAGCTTCACTCATGCAGGCAATAATTAAAATTAGTTTACTGTCTGTCAGACTGCAAATGGCCAAGATAATAATAGCAGTAATAAGCCCAGACAATAAAAATAATAAGACTGGGAGGTGGGGTGTCCATTAATGTGTATTAACGTGCCTTACAATTCTATGGGTCCCACACTACCACCACTACAGGGTAATTAAAAGATTTGGTTCTATACAATGTATAACAATGTAAGAATAAGCTCTTCTTTTTTTGCAATCAACCAACTACGACCACTTTCTCTGTACTGATTATAAGGTGCTATTTTATATAAGTAATGTACACATTCTCGACTTAACTCAACCACTCACAATGCAATAGGAAATATTCTTTCATGCTGCACAACTGCTTCCACAATGCTGTTTAGACACCACTCCACAGCCTGTAATGTTGGAACATGATCACCTAGGTGGGTGAAAGGGTATGGCTTCAAAACTCCAAGTTCACTCATCATCTTTATGGTTGGCCATTGAGAAGACAGAGATGACAGGTTCTCACTCACATTAACGAGCTGACAGCAACACAGCGGATGAGAGGGGATGGAGGGATGAAAGAAAGAGGGCAATAAAACGGAGACGAAAAGCCCAAGGCCAACAAATGTACTCAGATCTTCTCAATCAAAAGATGAGGCTTCAGGAGGTTGCAAGCTAAAGGTAGAAGAAGGTCTGTGTGTTTTGTACGGTATTTCTCATTTAAAATATGACTAATTACATAATATGAGCCCTACCTGAATAAATAATATTTGTTTTAACATCACAACACATTTTTTTTCACATAGAGCTAATATATGACTTTGATTATTTATCCCAGTCTTGCTATCCATTCATTTTTAAATATTTGGAGCTTAGTTTTTGTTTTTTTCTTATTCTTCTGTGCAGATTTAACAATCCAGTATATAATGAGGTGTCAGTGTACCTGTGTCTGGATATTAATGCACTACTCCAAACATTTGTGGCCATTTTACCTTTCCATACCACTAGTGTTGGTCAAGTTACTTGAAAAAAGTAATCAGTAACTAATTACTGATTACTTCCCCAAAAAAGTAATCCCATTACTTTACTGATTACTTATTTTCAAAAGTAATTAATTACTTGGTTACTTAGTTACTTTTTAAAAACACGATTTACAACCTGAATAGGTGATAAAGCGATAGATCTTTCAGCCCAATTCTACTTTTTCTACAATCCATCATACAAAATGTAATCAAATGGAAAAGTCCCTTTTTAAAACTTGTTTTATTAGTTTTAATCTTTTAACTTTATGCATCAAGCAAAAATTTAATTATATGCAACATTCTCTGACTGGAAGAAATTTGTTTTAAACCTATTTTCTGCACATTCCAGCACATAAAATATTTTTTTGTGTGTGTTTACACTCAGTCTTTCAAATAGATGCAAGTAAAACACAGCAGAAAATACATAAAGTCAAAGACTAGTGGTCCTTTTGCTCTATTTTCACCTGTAAAGCAGGAGTAGGGTAGGCGGAGGTTTACCCTGGTGCAGGTGTGCCGCAGCGGTCAGTGGAAGAATCCGCGAGTTTCTCTGTGAGTTTCCCATTACGTCGTAGCGCACTTGGTGCTTGCTTGGAAGTTTAGGGGGTTTTTTTTCGCTGTAAAAAGAAGTTTTCTTCCCACGCACAACGGACACTAATGTTTTTGTCACTTTTTATGGAATCAAACTTAAAGTAAGGTCAGTACTTCCACGCTTTAAACGCTGCACGCTCATACTCTCTCCCGCAGTCGATCCATTGTTGATCTGCACACAGCTGTTGTCACAAACGTTGCACTTGCTTACGTCACTGTCATGAGACATTCTCGCAAAAAAATCACGGTTTTAGTAACGCAGTAACGCAGCGTTCCTATGGGAAAGTAACGGTAATCTAATTACCGTTTTTGCAATAGTAATCCCTTACTTTACTCGTTACTTGAAAAAAGTAATCGGATTACAGTAACGCGTTACAAGTAACGCGTTACTGCCCATCTCTGCATACCACTAACCATGATGAGCTTGTACCTCTTGTACAAGCTAAAGCAAGCTGTTCCTCTGGTGAGTTTTAGTGATGAATACTAATAAGGAGGTTGCTGAAGTGGAACTTTTCTGCTTCAGATTTGGCAAATTTCTGGTGAGTGGAAATAACCGCCTTACTTTAAGAACTGCTGAGAAGCCGTATGAAGAGAGTGAAAAGAAAATGAGGATAGAGAGGATGAGTGTTTGTTTTTGTATTTGTGTGTTTTGTGTTAATTCTGGTGATGAGTCAACACAGAAGCAGCAGCAGGATGAGACCAAACGGTTGTGCTGCTAGACAGAAGAAGCTCCTCAAGAAGATTCATTTCGTCCCCTCTTATGTTATTAGTCAGTCTGTGAGAACTTCAAAATGTGATCATATCTGTGGGGTTTTTTTTGTTGTGTGGTTACTGCTAGAACTCCTACTGGCATGTACCCTGTGTTTAAGGATTCGAAGCAATAAGCCAGGGGTGTCGAACTTCAGGCCTCGAGGGCTGGTGTCCTGCAGGTTTTAGATCTCACCCTGGGACGACACACCTGAATCAAATGGTATAAATAGTTCATTACCAGGCCTCTGGAGAACTTCAAAATATGTTGAGGAGGTCATTTAGCCATTTAAATCAGCTGTGTTGGATCAAGCATGGAAGCATGGAGTTCGACACCTGTGCTCTAAGCTGTACCTGCAGTTTAACTGTACAAGTGTGTGTAACAGAGGGTAACAAGTACATGTCTGACCAAACCTGACCACTGACCACTGCAAACAGCCTGACTAGGCTGGTTGCAGTGGGTTCTCTAGCTGTATAGATTGAAAACTGGCTGATTCTACTGACTGCAAGACAGGCACACGGATACTTATTCAGACACACATAAGCATTAAAATGCTTTTCTTAGTGAGGGAGGGAGCTTTAGGGGGAGTTTTCACAGGAGGAGGTGATCTGTCAGGAATTTCAAGCCCTTGAAGTGTCATAAATGGAAAGTCTGTGTATATATGATACTGCAAGTGCCCGGACGACCTACAGGAGATGAATATCTATATGCTGCATTAACATCAAATGGAAGACTTTGGATGAGAAGTTTCTGCCTCAAAATACCATTTATGTCACCTGTCAGACTGCAAATGATGTTTCATGTCTGCAGCAACCTAAATTCTGGCATCACCACCAACCACCCAAAGTCAAGTCTTGCTTTTAAAACACTGGTCTTCTAGAACTGAACCAATATAGACTTGTCGACAGCTCCTTTGGAAGATATAATAAAAGTTATTTCCCTAGTGATCTGTGACCTGGGAATTCTGTCATTATGGTTTAGGTTTAGTTTTACTATTATTGGTCTTATAAAAAAAAAAAAAAAAGAAAGAAAACAAAACATAATACTGATCTCGTGAATGGATTCATTTTAGAAGAAAACAGATGATCAAATTGTTGCTTTTAGGATTTGGCTACATTGTGACATTTGAAAGTCGCTACCATGAGAGGACACAGTATACTTTGGTTTATTCTTTGGTTACACATATGCCCCAGTCATCACATCCAGTTTTAAAATGCCACAAAGTATCTATTGTGAACAAAACCAAAATTAAAAATGATTAAAAATAGAGCCTACTGTGTTTTCCATGTTCCACCAACCATAATATATAACAAAAATAATTTGTTTTTCAAAAAAAAAGCGGGAATTGTATATTAGAAGAACAGAAAGCAATGAATTGTAACAACATAAATAATAACATAAAATAACATAATAACATAAAAAAGCTGACCAGGGCCTTCTGTGATCTATTTTTAATTTGATTGTGTGCCAAATATTTTCAGTGGCTGACTGGTCTAGACTGCAGCAGCAGGTTTAGCTTTTACCAAAGAGACATGCTGTTGTAAAAGGTTCAGTCCTGCTATAATAGGCAAGGCCTTCGCTCAAACTTGGCATTCCAGTCATTTGGATGGTACCACATAGTGATCCAAAATGTATTTATATTTCCATATCTTAGCAACAACTTTCTCAGTCTTCTGTTTTAGAATGTGGATCACATGTAAAATTAGGACATACATAGTTATCACAAAACACTATATTTTATTTTATTTTTTTTAGAAACACAGTTGCATATCAAAATATGATGTCAGCTATATCTTGTATAAGCATGAAAATGGTGCCAATCATATCTTACATTAGATTATATTTTGGAATCAGTGCACAGCCAGACCTCATCAAACATTTCATTTAAACCAATCAGATGTCTGTGAAGGTTCTCAGTCATCCAGGTCATCGTAGTCAAAGGAGCTTGCAAAGAAAAGCGTCTGGACTTCTTTAAGTTACTTGAAGACGTTTCACCTCTCATCCGAGAAGCTTCTTCAGTTCTAAGGTCAAATGGTGGAGAGTCCCAGATATAAACCTAGTGGGAGTATCCCCCCACAGAGGGACAAAAGGACCCCCTGATGATCCTCTAATCGCCTGAGCCAAGGTGTGAAACTGGGTGTGGGTCCCAATCAGCCAGAGTTTCGGGTGTGTTCATTGTGAAACCTGGCCCCACCTTGCCATTTCTCCACAACAGTTGCCCATAGTGGACCTCATCACAGCCACAGAATCTGCCATACGGATTAATAAATTATCACAGACAGAAGCAGAGCAAATCAGAATGAAAGTCTCAGCCACGCTCTCCAGTGCCAAAGTCCCTCCATCCAACCTCACAATACAGGAAAAGAAGGCCGTCGCGTCCCTGAGCAAAGACCACAACATCACTGTTTTACCAGCTGATAAGGGAAGATGCACCGTGGTCCTAAACACTACAGATTACCATACAAAGATAACTACTCTCCTCAGTGACAACAATACCTACGAAGCCTTAAAGCGAGACCCCACAAGCAGCTACAAAAAGAAAGTTATAGCTTGCCTTCAAGACTTTGAAAAGGACAAAATTATTGACCGCCTTACTTATCACCGCCTTTACCCAGGGGATGCCATACCCTGCATCTACGGACTTCCTAAAATCCACAAGGAAGCTGTCCCACTCAGACCCATAGTCAGTAGCATAAACTCAGCCACTTATAACATTGCTAAACACCTTGCTACCATCCTTGCTCCTCTTGTGGGGAACACCCCACACCACATCAAGAACTCCACCGACTTCACTGACAAGGTCCAGAAACTTACCCTGGATCCAGATGAAACCATGGTGTCCTTTGATGTAGTCTCTCTCTTCACTTGCATACCCACCACGGAGGCCGTGGAGACTGTCAGAAAACGACTACAAGAAGACAGCTCCTTGGAGGACAGGACCAACTTCACACCCGATCAGATTTGCACACTGTTAGACCTCTGCCTCACCACTACATATTTCAAATACAACGAAGGCTTTTACAGACAAAAACATGGCTGTGCCATGGGCTCCCCCGTGTCACCTATTGTAGCCAACCTTTACATGGAGGAAGTGGAAAGGAAGGCTCTTGGCTCTTTCAAAGGAAGAGTACCCAGCCACTGGTACAGATATGTGGACGACACCTGGGTCAAAATCAAGACACAAGAAGTGGAATCCTTCACTGCGCACATTAACGCTGTGGATAAAAACATCAAGTTCACCAGGGAAGACACAAAGGACAACTGTTTGCCTTTCCTGGACTGCGCTGTGCACATTGAAGAGAACGGCAAACTCAACATCGAAGTTTACCGGAAGCCCACACACACGGACCAGTACCTCCTCTTTGACTCCCATCACCCTTTGGAACACAAACTTGGAGTAATTAGGACCCTACACCACCGGGCAGAACATGTTCCCTCTAAGCCTGAAGGAAAAAAGAAGGAACACACACATGTAAAGGAAGCACTCAAAACGTGCGGCTATCCTAAATGGGCGTTCTTAAAGTCAGCAAAGAGGCACAGAAAAGAAGACCAGACACCAGCGAGGGAGGATAAGAAGGACAGACGCAACAACATTGTCATCCCCTATGTAGCCGGTGTATCAGAAAAACTTAGGAGAGTTTTCTCCAAGCATGACATCCCGGTGCATTTCAGACCCAGCAACACGCTCAGACAAAAACTGGTTCACCCGAAAGACAAAACGCCAAAACACAGACTTAACAATGTGGTGTATGCTGTACAGTGCAGCGAGGAATGCCCAGACCTCTACATTGGAGAGACCAAACAGCCACTTCACAAGCGCATGGCACAACACAGAAGAGCCACCTCCACAGGACAAGACTCAGCAGTCCATCTGCATCTTAAGGATAAAGGACACTCTTTCGAGGATGCCAATGTTCACATTTTGGACAGAGAGGACAGATGGTTTGAAAGAGGAGTGAAAGAAGCCATCTATGTCCACTGTGAGCGACCATCTTTGAACAGAGGCGGGGATTTACGACACCAACTCTCTGCCATCTATAATCCAGTTTTGAGATCCCTTCCCAGACGCCTTAACGCCCACTCACATCCTGGGCCATCTGACCTCAGGAATTCGCATGATAAGGTGGGGCCAGGTTTCACAATGAACACACCCGAAACTCTGGCTGATTGGGACCCACACCCAGTTTCACACCTTGGCTCAGGCGATTAGAGGATCATCAGGGGGTCCTTTTGTCCCTCTGTGGGGGGATACTCCCACTAGGTTTATATCTGGGACTCTCCACCATTTGACCTTAGAACTGAAGAAGCTTCTCGGATGAGAGGTGAAACGTCTTCAAGTAACTTAAAGAAGTCCAGACGCTTTTCTTTGCAAGCTCCTTAAACCAATCAGACCGAATCAAAGGCAAGGAACAGGGTTACCTACTCTTATTAAGTTTTAGTGGATAAAAAATGCCATGGGGTTAAAGACACTGGGAATTGGGTCAGTATTAAATTGAAAAGTCACACAACACACAATGAAAGACTGGGGAATTTATATGGCAAGTAGCAGGACCTTGAGTCAGATTTTTCCTTTTAAAAGAATCAGCATTACAAACATTTGAGACGAACTAGCTAAAAAAAATTATTTTAATTTAACCCTTTAAAGCAGTTTTGCGTAACTATATTTAAATCCCTGTAGAACCGGAACCACGTAAGCTAGCTCAATATCTTTTTTTTTTTTGCATATGAAACCGGAGGAGTTGTACTTACATCTTATGCCATCAGCTTGTCCTTGGTCACGGTTTCCTTCCACACATAGCTTTGCAAATACTGCATAAAAAGCGCTTGCAGGAACAAAAACATAATATTCCAGAAACAGCTTTGCCGATCCGATCAGCTGTTCCTAACACTTCCCACATTGAAACAGACGTCAGCGCAAACGATTGCATGTCCGCCATTACCTGCCCGAAACCGGAAGTGACGTCATTTTCGCGGAAAATGTAGTTTTTTACTTGTAGGCCTTAAAAGCCAATGCTGGTGTTTTTATAAGTCATGTTTGACTTTATGCTTTTCTGAATAGTTGCTGGGATGCTTAGAACTCAAATTGCACTGCTTAAAATAGTTTATTTTGATGCACATGCTGTTTTCTTTGCAAATTTGCATCATAGGATTGTTTTTCGTTTTTCCTGCAGTATTTAAAAAATGGTGTATCTCAAAAATAAAACTATGAAGACACTCAAAATAAATTTCCTGTTGTTGTAAACTATTTTTTGCAACTTTTTTGTATTTAAA
The DNA here is from genome assembly GCF_051167445.1 of Perissodus microlepis. NCBI lineage: Eukaryota > Metazoa > Chordata > Actinopteri > Cichliformes > Cichlidae > Perissodus > Perissodus microlepis. The sequence continues at coordinate 12,647,810 of NC_140466.1, forward strand.
GTTTTGAGGGATAAACCTCTTAAATTTCTCCAAGTAGAATATATGCAAAAAAAACAAAAATGATTTTCAATTTTTTTGTAGTTTATTGCACTTTTTTGCAATTTATGTAGTTACTGTGGACTTAATGCATCCATATTATTAAAATATGGGCTATAACAGTTGTATTGATGTATAGCAACTTGAAATGCTCCCAAAAATGGCACTACAACATGTAAAAATATAAAGTAAGCTCTGGCGGCCTTGGTTCTATGGTAGGTCTTAAAGGGTTAATAATATTGTTTTTTCTTTTTTAGATATTACATTGACGTTGACCTCCCTACACTGGTCAACCACAGAAAGATAAATATGACATCCAGACCAGAAAATCAATTCAAAAAGCATATTTATCACAGAGTTGATCTTTATGTATTAACTTATTGCTTTATGGGTATAGTTTCCCACAGCTTTTCATTCATGACCTTTTTAGTGAGTCCCCTGAAACATACTATATAGACTACATGTCCTTTGTGTTCTGTATTCTGTAGGACATTCACTAATTCAATAAGAGCTTGGAAAGATGATATAGTCAAGACAAAAGCCCAAAAAGCCTGGCTCTCAGCCTCAGTGAAACACGCCAATGGAAACAGATAGCATTCGGTTTGCAAAACAGAAAGCAGTGGAATGTATTTAGGAATTCAAGTACAAACAATGTCTTAGAGAAATGATCCGGTTTGGAGGTTGTTTAAAGAGAAAATCTTGTATGTCTTTGGTGTATGTCTTACCCACAGTTAGCTGACCAGTCAGTTGTCCCTGTTCATTCCGAGCATTGACAGTCACATTTCTGTCTGACTGGAGGATCAGTGGACTGTCCTATAGAGAAGAGGAGAGAGAGATGAATAAAAGAACATCAAAATGTATATTTATTGGACTCTCATAAACATAACCACGAATACCAAAATAGCTTCATAGTTTTCATTTACACCTATTTACTTTACTTTCTGTCTGTGCCTTGTGGGCTCTTGCTTCTCTGGACACCTTTCAACCAACCAGCCAGTACTGTCATAACTTGTATCAACTGTCACAGTTCACTCTTGACTCCCTCTCCTCTCTGCCAGCACTGGATACTTTGCACTCAATTTACATAATCCATTCAAAATGGCATCCATCTGTGATTGTGTTTGCTTGTTTTGAATTGTGTGTCTGCGAAAAGCCAATTATTCTCAACCTAAATGATATAAATACAGCTGTGACCCTGACCTCTGCTTTCCTCTTTTAAAGTCTGACTGGGCCACGTGGTGACGACTTTGGTTTACATTGAGTGGATATGTGTTGCAATGAATGCAAACCTGATGTCTGCCATTTTCATTGGCTTACAAAAACAATCTAGCATCGCTCTCTCTCTCTGTCCTTCTCTCAGAGCCACCTCGGCTGTCGCTCCCAGCCCTTCCCAGTCTGCTGACTCTTCCCACTTATATACTTAACCAAGTTTCCACCTCTTTCATTACATCTCTGCACTTGCATCATTTTCTTTTTTTATTCTCTTCCTCTTCCCTGCGTCTCTCACTCTTACCCTTTAAATTGCTTATTTGTTTTGGCTGCATGAAATGAATAGCTCACAGGTGACCCAATTTCTCTGTTGATTTCCCCAAATTAATATCTTGCTGCATTCTGGTCTGAATTCCAAATGAGTATTGTGTTAAAATTGGAAAGTCGTTGATCCGTTGAAATGGGGGGGGGAAATCCCCCCCCTTTCCATCCTCTTCTGACTGAATCTCCCTCATTCACCCACCCATTCTCTGTCGTGCTATTTGTTATGGATGGATATTTATTGTTCTGCTTATGCAAGTGAAGACCAAATTCCTAATATGTCACACCTGTCTGTGTTCTATTTTAGAGCATCAGGGGCTCCTGGGAGTCACGAATGCAAACATGAACCGCTGCATGAACATAAGTGTTATGGGTACACAAAGGTATGAACAGACACACAAACACATACAACAGCCTTACACATACACAAGACAACATGTGGCAAACAACGTTTGCGTGTGACTGTACACCTCACATACACACTTTGATAAATGCACATTCTAGATATGAACACATGCAAACATTAACACCTGAAAGGGCACTTAAGTGCAGTTCAAAGCACTCAAGCTTGTGTGCATGTGTACGCAGACACACATAATCCACTCATACAGACTCGGGTAACAAATTTGCCAAACAACAAATGAGTGCTCCACTCAGTTTATTGTGCAATGCATCTCTCTTCTATTTCCTAACACGTGTACGCTGGATTAATTATTTTCAACGGGGCGTGTGATAGGCTTCACTGTATTATCTTTCCACTCTGTTAAAAGCGAAGGGTGCTTTGAAAAGTATGACAGATGTAATATGCCTTGAATCATTCCAGCTCAATGGGCGGTGTGGACGAACATGCCTGGTCTTATTGTGTTAGCGCAGGACTCTGTCATTTTAAAGCGCAACCATTGATGGGAAGTCTTATTCTATTAAACGCTTATATACAAATCTATGGATATAAGGTTTCCAAATAAGGACTACATGTTAAACAGTTGCTAACGTCTTTATACGACAGCTGAATGTTGCCCACAATGTATGAAAAAGTAACAATACTGTCTTGTCCTTCTTGATGAGAAAATTGTCAGTTCCCCCTAAAAGACATTAGCAGTAATCAAAGACTGAAAATCAAAAGCTTTTTGTCACTTGCATTTCTAATTCTATTAAAATAAGATCTTTTATTCACTCATTTGACACACAATACCCCAGTGTGCAGCCTTTATTATCTCTGTAGAAAATAAAGGCAACATTTTTACAATGTATTATCTATCCATAGCGCCCACTGTACTAGTTCAGAGCATGTTCCTACCATCTGAAAAACGCTCTACAGACGCAGTCTTCAGATAATTAAAGGCCCATGGTAGCTGCTTTATAAATACTCAACCTGCTGTTACTGTTTGCATCCCTTAAAGCTACTAAGGGAGTGCTGCAGATCAAGTTTAAGAAAAACCTCAGTTTCAGCAATCATAGTTCATATTTAGTATGAATACTAATTGAGTTACCATTTGGTGATGTTCAGCTTTGCCTCTTGCCCAAAAACGATGCCACAAAAGCACACAAATAGCAAACAATAAGAGCTGTTTGTCTCTTTGCTAGCAGTGACACCTAACACTGATCAAACTAGCTCTAATTTACCCAGAACAAGAAAGCACTACTAGTAGCCTGAACAGTATAAAGGACAATTATATGCAAAAACTGGCTTCTTTAAATATGAGCTAGGCCTCTAGCAATAAACAAATAAATAAATAATTTTAGTCTTGTTTGCATGGAAAAATACACACATTTATCCTGAGATAAATTTTGTTCTTTTCACACTTTGCAAGTTACCACAGAGTTACACACGCACACACATATACACACATATAAAACTAGTGCTTTTAATACACAATTTTAGGGGGAAAAAAGTTTACAATGAAACAATAATAAGTAACAAACTTTATTTTAGTGAAGTAAATTAGCTATGGTTGTCAGATTGTGCTTTTAAAATTTAAAGACATTGTTGCGGTCCACTAATTTATTAGAGGACACATTTTGGTTGGAGCAACACTGAACCCTTACACCAGTGTAGCAAGAAAAAGATATAAATAAAAGGAAAAACAAATGTATATAATGTGTATCGTATCAAATGCATAGAAAACAAATCCACCAGTACTAGTGCAAAGGTATAGCGTGGAAATATCCATACATATCTCACATATGCTTTGTGTTGTTCATCCATTATTGTCCCTCTGGTTTTGTTGTTAACGTCTCACTCATAAATCTCATCGAATAATGCAAACTATGCAGAGGAACAAATACAGTCACAAGCACCATACTCTCTCTTGCGAGCTGACACAACATACACCACCGCACCATTAATTAAGTTAATAGTTTAATTTTTGCTTTGATTATGGATACAGGCATAGGGCTGCCAGCCTGAGGTAGCCAATGTAATTAGTCAGGTAATAATAAGCTGTAGACGGGTGGCTCATCATCACAGCCTCCAGCCCCCAGTACAGATGGGTCCTAAAAGCAGCTCTCAGCTCTCCTGTTTCACTGGTATGTCACTGACTGCCTGACTAGTCTGGTCAGGACACATGGTTCAAAAGTGATTTTTATTTAGTTATCACTCCAGCTTTCAACTCTCCTATCTGTCTCTCGTGATTGGTCTCACAAGCGGTCTAACTTCATACATTAGCTGTTTCAATAGTAATATAGTCAAGCCTCATACAAGATGCATTTGACTGATTCATCTTTGCCGTCAGCATCATAACAGCTTTTAGCTCTCCTGACTGTCGTGCTGATTGCCTGTCTCACTAACAGACTGACTCTAAATGGCTATGGATGTATGCTGAACAAGCGACACTTCTGGCTGTCATGCTAATAAAAAAGCTTTAATCTCTCTTGTCTCTGGTCAGCTCGATTCTCATGTTTGTCTCTCCGACTATCCAAGTGACTGCCTCTTCTGCAATATCCCCTCAAACTCAAACCTTTAGGAATTGAAGATGTTAGTTTTGAATGTGATGCAACATATGAGGAAAATCATTTATGGAAAACTGAGATCTCAATATAGTAGAATGATTATGTTTAGTCTGCTGTGTTTTTATGTCTCTCTATTGATATGTGTGGAACCTTTTCATTATAAATGTCCTCTAAAGCTCTGTTGTTGATGCGGTTAAAATTACAAAGTTCTTTTAATTTATCAGTTAAGTCAAGTATATAGTAAATCGTTCAAGGCTAAACACAATACTAATCAAACACTGTATGATAAAAAGCCTGTGGGGGGTTCCCAATTCCTCTTTCAACCTTAATTCAGTTATCTAGCATAGACTATTAAATAAGTAATGTGCTTGGTGGCATGCAGTGCTAATGTGCTGTTTTCTGTTCCCACAGCCAGAGACAATAAACTAGCAGTGCCCTTGTGTGTACTCTGGGTATTTGGACTGAATATGTTCAAGCTTCTTAATGTCCATTCATAAGCCTTATTATCTATTTAACTGGTCACCAGCATTCGTTACAAGACTTTTATCTACAGGTGTGAGATCTGTGTAATCTGTTCAAATCTCAAGACAAGAATGAGATTGAATCGATTAAAAATTAGCAGTTCGTCCTTTTCTACTAAGTAGCCAGAATGGTGACTATAGAACTCAAGAGATAGGTTATGTAAGTAAAAACCTCATTCATATTCTCTATTTGGATTTTGATAATCCACCACAATCTTGTATTCATCCAAAGAAAACTTGCTATTAGCTATGAGAGTGATTAAGTCAGGAATGGAGCACTGTACCACACTGATGACTAGGATATACTATTAATATTATGATACGGATTAAATCTGAGAAAGTTAGAAGTCCTTTGCTGTGGAATCTGGGAATTGCAATGCATTATGGGATGAGCAGTTCCTTCACTGTCAAAAGGAATGACATTTTTAAAGCAAATTTCTTCATTGCTTTTATTGACCTCATAGATAGTTGTCTCATTTACATGAGAATTTTCTGAAATGTCCATGAGGAGAATCAATGGGAAATTAACTTTCGTGACTACAGCTCAGTCACTATTGAAGTTTTCGGGTCAAGAAGTGTATAGCATTCTACTCACATCTGATTCACCGTTATCATACCCTCCTTGTACTCAGAGCAATGCATCTACTGTGAATGCACTAATGCACTTAAAATAGCAAGTGCAGAAGTATACCAAATGAAACACAGCAACTGTGTCACCAGGTTTCATTGCAAGACTAGCCTGCACAAAGCAGGTAATTACTCACCACAGAGTGACAAAGAAAAATTAAGAAAACGCGAGAAAGCCTGAAGGGCGCGCCTCAAGAACACTGATTAAAAGGGGCGGAGGGTGGGACGAAGAGGTACGGGTACAGAGGGACAAGAGGTGTACGCAGGGACCTCCCGGCTCCAGGGTTGCAGAGTGATAAATCTTACAAAGAGCAACGAGAGAAAAAGAAGAGTGGGAGAAAGATAGAGATGGGAGGCAGAGTAGGGTAAACCACAGAGCATCTGTTTTAGAGATAGACACACCAAATAGATCTATAAACTGAAGTCGCTACGTCAGCCCTCTGCTTTCTGCTTCTTCATGATAATGTATGGTGCTTAAGCGACCAGTCAACAAAGTCACACAGCTCAAGGAAAATAAATGCCAGCTGAGAAAGAAATACTTCAAGATACTAAAGTTAGATGTACCACTTTTTACAATACTGCATTACAAACTGGAGCTTTCTTAAAAGAAATAGTGATTATAATGTTTATTTTATTTACTCTTTTTTGCTCTCCACATTGGTCTGTATAACTGTATGTCCTCACAACCAAGGCATTTATAATAAAGTATGCCGTTTATATTGAAACATTAACAGGCTTTGAGAACCTAATTCAGAGATCTCATTTAGGGAGACACGCAGAACATCCATATCAGTAGTAACAAATGTGTTTGGCTACATCATGGCCATATAAGTAAATTCTCCCTCAAGTCCTGTGTCCTGTGGAATGCTTGAGGACAGGAAACGAGAAAAGATAAGTGCAGAGGATAGAGGTAGTGAGGAGAGCAGAGAAGATAAAGTTGCAATGCTCCATTTACCATGAAATATTCTCCCGTGGTTCAAATACTTGAGGTGAAAGAGAAATAAGTTTACTCTGTACAAGTTTTTGTTTGTAAAAGTATGCAGGTGGTGACGGTGACTGCCGTTTGCCCGAGTCAATATGTGGAGAAGTGCACAGTGTGTGTGCAATGTGTGAGACAATATATTTTATATTCTGTCCATGAATATTTCTAAATGCATATGTTGTGTTTGCTTGCATGCATTTCTGCCTGTCTACACAGACGTGTTGGTGCTCATAGATTATTGATCAGGGTCAGTTTCTTAGACCTTCAGTGGCACACAAAGATACACACTTAAACACGGACTTGCAGTTTCTGAATACTTTTTACTGAAAACAATATAATATGGCTACTTCCTGATTTGACTTTTCACTCTTAAAGGACTCGTACTAGTTTCCAATACCTGGGTTTAAGCTTGGTTCTGCAGAGTCATAGATTCTGCACAGCAATCTCAGGAATGAAACTGTATTAAAAAATTAATTGAAGATTTCATACCAATCATTATATCTATTTCATTCCTCTGGTATCCGTCTTTCCTCTTGTGGTTTCCTTTCTGTCCCTGTTCAACTCAATTCTCCAACGGATCATAACAGATCCCTTTTCATTTGTGCTAAACCCATGGATGTGTGTGTGTGTGTGTGTGTGTGAGTTCTGCTTTATATATATGTGTGCGTGTGTGAGAGAGACAGAGAGAGAGCAAGAAGGAGAGTCCATTTTTTTTCTTTAATGGCCACACAGACGCTTCTGTTTAACCCCGTCACCCCTGCAAAGTCAGGACAATCCATTCCATCAAAGCCAGACAGGATCAGGTAGCAGCTACCAGAAATAAATACTTACATCTCTGGTCTATGGTTAGCGTACAGGCGGCAGGTTTACTGCTAATGTATATCAGTTATCATTGCTGATTTATCCTTTGCCTCAAGGTTATCCATTTCGAGCCTAATGTGCAAACAGTAAATTGCACATAACTGAACCTCATGTGGAAATAAGTAATAGCACCACCGCTGTCTGTAGCCGGATAGTTTTGTTTTTCCAGTCACTGATGTATGCAGTCAGAGAATGAAATTATAATAATATAAATCCATCTGTTCCAAAGTGACCAGTGAGTTAAATGTCTTTCACTTTACCCTCAGTACTTACTTTTATCCTGCTCAACGCCACAATCCTATAGTAATAACCACTGAATAATGTATGCTAGGCCTTTCCTACTTACCCTAGAGAAGCAGTGTTGGAAGGATATGGCTGCTTCAAATTTAATACTCTGATTCACTGGGGGCTTGAGGCTGGTGGGAATTTTCATGTTCCTATTTTCTATAAAGACCCAAGCCTTTTAAACAGTACAAGAAAAATGCTGTCCAATTCTTTGTCCACTTAGCAAAGCTTTGAAGAAGGAATCAGGCAGAATTTCCAAGATGTTTCAGAACTTTTTTTTTCCAATGGACCAAAGTTTTAGAGTGTTTATCTTATAGGATTTGTATAATTTATTCTGTGCCAAAAACCAATTAAGTGTAACAATTAGCTCTTTGGCTGCAAAATGATAAGTCACTAAGCTTGTTTAGCCGTGCAAATTCCATGCAATTTTATCACTCTTTGCATGAAGACAATCAAGCAAGGAAAATAATTGTTTTTTCAAACCCCATCTCTAACATCCTTTAGTGGGGCAACCTTTGTGCTTGCATTTCGTTTCCAAACTGAGGTTTTAATCAGAGCTCCTCTGGGCTTTTTAGCTCATTTTCTAGCAGTTCAGTATATCTTGTGGTTTGTTAGTGTCTCATTGCTGTGACAGGGATTTCCTGATGTTGGCCTCTCCACAGAGCTCTGAGCCATGTGATGAAATCCCCAGTCGAGTTGCTGCCTTCATAATTACTGGGAATGGTTTACAAGGGTGGGACATAGGAGAGATGAAGTGGATTCTCTTGATGGCAAAACATTGAATAAAATGGGACATGGGAATGGTTTACAGAGATGAGAGGAGAGTGTGAGAGCGACAAGTGGGAATTTACATACTGAGGAGTAATAAGATATGACAACGACAAAAAGGACAGAATATAGTTCCAACCTGTGGACTAAAAAAAAAGAAACCTGTTGGAAATCATTTATTTTTTAGTAACATGCACTGAATACAATGTTTCATTATGTGTCACATCACGTTCATGCTAATTCCTGCCTGCCATCTAAGTACCACAGAGATGCAAGAGTGACTTGGACTTAATTTGTTCATAATAACTGCCTCCTTACAGGTAAGTGCAAATTACAGTTGACTTGATCCAGAGGACATGAGGAGTCACTCAATAGTTTAATGAATATAAAATGATTCTGGATTAAAAACATAATCTGATTATTATAACAAGTTACAAAAATTAAATATAATGTATAGCATTGCTAACCTTCAGAGTACACAGTACTCAGTATTATTCTATTTTATTCACTCATTCATGAAAACCATCTCCTTGCAACATATGCTGTTAAAACATAAAAACCTGTGGATGTTGTGATTATTTTTTTCATTTATTTTTGACAAACTGCAATTGGAGTAGATAATAAACTACTATTTGCATTTCAGCATAGGCTAACAGCGCTATGTTATCTATTGCTTTTTTAAATTTTTTATCAGTGCACCATAAAAAAAATACAAATACAGTGCAACATTGTGCTGCTTTTGTCATGATCCAGGTCTTTGACGTGGCATTTTGATTTTTGGGGGGCTTTCTTATAATTTAAGTTCATGCTCTGTATTATACTGTTCTGAGTTCAGTATTTCCTAGTGCTTCAAGAACTATAGTTCTAGTTCTTGGTTTCTTGTTTGACGATGTTGGTTCCCTTTCATGTCCTAATCTCGTCTTTGTGTTTAGTCTATCTCGTCTCTGTGTTTTTGCCTCTGTCTGTGTCAAGTTCATTTCCTGTTTTATTTTGATGACAAATTATCTCTTGTGCTTTGTATTCAGTTGTACTTCCCGTCTAAATGATGGGATATTAAAGAAATTCAGTAACAATGACCCAAAGGTAAGAAAGTCGAAATAGGACAAACGGAATAAAGGATAAATACAAAGACACATTTCTTTTATCTGTCTTTTTTATTTTCTTCTTACTGTCCTCCAACTTTAACTGTTCTCTCATCACTTAATTTTTTTTAAGTTGTCTAGTGACAAGCTTCAGCTTATTTATTTCTTTGATATATATTGCCTTGATCTCTATGTAATGTTTAGCCCTTACTTTTAATTCCCTTTGTTGTGTTACTTTGATTCTAGTCTTTATTTTCTTTACACTGTGACTCTGCATTCACTACTCTTTGACATCTAAACAGATTTAAAAAAAATAAAAATAAGGAACTGAATAATTTTAAGTGCATCAGAGATTGTACATAACTTCCATGTGGATGGATGGATGGATGGCTGGATAGATAAGACTGCATGAAATCCAGTCCTAACAGATGAAGTTGTCCCTCTCTATCCCTCTCTCTAGTTTAAGTTTTTGCTCTCTTTATATTAGGACTGCCTATAAGTTTTTGGTTTATATAGTTTTACTCTACAGCATATCACACACACTAATCTGGGTCTTTATCTTCCTGGAGACCTAACCAGCAGTTGTCCTGTATGTCTTAACAAGTGTTTATGCATTACCGTTTATCAGGACAAGCAGTGCTTACGTAGTCAAACCAAAAAATAGACATCAATTAAAATACACCAAAGTAAACTGATCCCTCTCCTTTCAGCTCAAACAGTGATCTGTCATAAACCTTTTTGCTTGTTTGCATCCATTCCTATTTTTGCATGAAGCACGCTTGCTTTGGATCCCACTGGAAACTGTAGCGTGTCTCCATTTCACAAGTTTGTCAGTCCCACATTAACAATGACTAGAACCTTCCAGCAGCTTTTTAAGGGTGCCTGTACATGTGTATTGTGGATAAACCTCAGGTCTTTGGCCGGAGACTGACACTAGACAGACTGTAGTTGGCTCTACTTTCACAGCTCTTAGATTACTTAGGAGCTGTGCCTTGTGTGGAAACAGAGCTACAACTAGCAAACAGATAAACTTCTGTGATTTATAATTGTAACAGAAGTTTTCTCTTATTGACCACTTTGGCCAACATATGTGTAGAAAAGGAGGAGAGCAGTGTGAAAATCGTTTTAATAATACTTTTAGCACGTTAGGAAGGAAAACCTTGATGATGCAGAGGAGATATCGCATCAAGTTTAATAAAACAGGCAACAGGAACAGGAACAGGCAAGCCAACGCTTTCATACTAGTGTCTCTGAGAAATCATATTATGTTTACCAGTTGCTTTGTCAACACCCCACCTGGATTTTGATACGTTATGTTTGCCAATAATAGTTTATGTGTAGTCAAGTGTTTTCAAGTAATTCTCTGTCAAAGAAATGATTCAGTGATCATGGACTTAGAGGGTTTTAGGGTAAAAATATGACAATAAACAATATTGTAACATTGTTTATTGAAGAAAATAAAAAAATAAATAAAACACACACACACACACACACACACACACACACACACAGAATGATTTCACTGAATTCAATTTCCAAGTGTCTCATATTTGGCCCTTGGATTAAAGTTTAAGGGCATTTTCATTTATTCTCCTGTGTGTTGTAATTTCAGAATTCAGGTTTGTTGCATATGGAACAATCCTCTGGCTAAGCTATGAATCGCCAGTTTAATTACAGACAATTTATTGTTGGCTGGAATACTGAATTTTCCCAAACGCCATCTTTAGAGCCTCATACTCATAGAATTTTTCCATTGTTTTGCTATGATAATTGGCTTTCCTGTTTTACAGTTCTGCCAAGTTCCAACATCTTAAGGGAAAACAGGCTCTTCAGTTATCACCTCAGTTGTACCAGTTTGGCATTTGAGTACAGCACAGGGATTCTCTTAGTGGCAGATCTATTGCTATGTTACTGCGCTGGCTCCAGATCTGTCTGTCTGTCTGTCTGTCTATCAGTCAGTCTGTCTGTCTGTCTATCAGTCAGTCTGTCTGTCTATCCATCTACGTCTTCATTCCTTAATTAAATTAAAAATTAAATCTAAAGTAGCTTAAATTACCTTAAGAAATCTATCTAAGCACTGAGGTCGGTAGAGTCGAAAAGAAAGACTGCAGCTATTCTGGGGATTGGATTAGACCTGCTTCAAATGAGACATATATGGTTGGCCATAACCTTTCCCCATTCAGTGTGCAATTCTGTTATATCTATTTGATTATGTATATATTCAGTCTTTTCTGAAAGGTTGTCTGAAGTTCCTCAGAACGTTTACATTTTTTATGTATATACTTTGCTAAAAGCACAAACAGAAATTGACAGCATCGATTCTACACGTTAAAAATTTTGGGGGCAATATGGAAAGATCACATAAGAAATGAATAGTAGATAACACCAGCTTAGATAAATCACCTGGCGAACAGACTTCAGGAAAACTGCAAACATACTCCCTCATCTAACAAATCTTTGTACTGGAGAATTGCAACAAACCAACAATCCCTAAAACAACAAAACAGCAAAAAGAAGTTTTACTGCTTTGATGGCAGGGAAAAGACACACCAGAGTCTAAATATGGCCTGGCCTGTATTTGTATAGCGCTTTACTAGTCCCTAAGGACCCCAAAGCGCTTTACACATCCAGTCATCCACCCATTCACACACACATTCACACTTAAATATCTTGAATTTATTTATTTTCTTGAATTACTCACTAGACCTTAAGCATTAACTGCTGTCCCTTCAGTTTACATTAAGGTTTCTGCCCATGCATTTGTAAATGTATTACTCATCCTGAGGCTGTTTTTTATCATGACAGGAAATTTGCCACCTGTAATTTCCAGAAGTTCTTAGCAAAATATTATTAACTTTATTCCCCTTCTTGCACATAGAAATAAAGCATGCTACTATAGTGGTTTTAAGAATAAATGGGTCTGCCCAGGACAGGACAGGACTTTGGCACTTGGTGCTGCTATCGGCAGCTCAAGACCTATTTAGCTACGGAATAAAGGCGTCACAGTGGTGTATAATAAGTATAGCTTACATAGCTTGCATGAATGATATTTACTTCTGTGTAAGAGCAAAACCAGACCTGCAGAGAACTTGCCTAATGTGAACACATCGTTGAATTTCATGGAACAATATTCAGTTTGATTATGATGAGTATGCAGATTCACCGGTGGACAATGGGCTATTCTGCACGAGTGTGACAAAAGTTTTTATTTATTTTTGTGTTGTTTTGCTGGGAAACTGGGTCACAATTGTAACGTCAATGAATTCCAACTGACTAGAGCTGCCTATGCTCCAGTGCAGAGCAGAAAGCTGCCTTTCAAGCCAGTGGGTGGGGGAATTGTGCCCATTTTAAACTGAAAACACAGGTATTTGGTCGAATATTAGCTTCTGGGAATTTGTGTGCTTCAGTAATAGCTGCCTGCCACTTCAGCTAAGTTAGCACATACTTTTGTACTCACATTAATGTTACATACACACAGATGCAGCCATAGTACAATATGTAATTTGGGATGATCCACATTGTACCAGTGATCTGCACACTGGTAATTAAATTGAATCTGTGTGTCTTCTTACTGCAAGAATGTGTGTGTATGTGAGTGTGAGTGTGTGTTTAATGTCATAAGGCCAGAGGAGTGTAATGCCACACTCCTAGTTAATTAATTCAAATGTCCACCCTTAATTAATTTCACACGGTGGAGTGTTCCCATGGAAACAATGTGTGAAAACATAATACCTGTAGGTCCAAGGTGTGTGCTTGGGTGTGCGTAAACACAGTGACTGTCAGTTAGGTATATTTTAACAGCGGTAGGCCAGAGAGTAATTTTAGCACAAGCACATCAAAATAGAATATATGAATGAATGGTAGTTGAGTGTATAGGCAGATATGTCTGTATACATGTGGAAGTGTGTGTAAATGGAGTTTTTTATGAAGACTAAATTTCATATTTATTGTATTACTTTATATGTACTTTAAAAAGTGTGTATATATTTATGTGCTGAATGATAACTGGCTAAGCAGAATCTATAACATAGTTTAGAAGACGTAAGGGAGTGGATATTGCTAACAGGATTTGGCCATACCAAACCAACCGCTTTACTTAAAAGTGACCATGCTGTATTCATGCCACATGTAGTTAAATACATGACCTGGTGATTACACTCAACACATGCTTTAAAACACTTCAGTAAACGGGCACTCCGTGGTTGAGAATGAAACATCTCTATCTTGGCTGTCCCTTTACCTAATATAGGCCCTCATTTTTCCACTGATGCTATCATTGAAAATAGCTATGGGCTAAAAGATAAATTTGACTGTACAAAGCTATCTGCTCGCCTGATCACTATGCCAATTACTACTCAGAAACCAAGATTGGAGGGTATTCAGAGTTGAAAATACAGAGAAATATCAGCTCTTCATGCTTTAAAGCGAAGCATTGCAATTCTTCTTTTTGCATAAATTATGGCTGCCATAATATATCTGAGGTCATGGTTTTTACTGAAGGATAGAACAAGCACAGTGCTAAATGGGGCTAACTTTAGATTTAGGTAATAAAATCGAAAATAAAACAGCACTCAAGAAGAAGACTGGCCAGCTATGAATGACCCTGAGTGTGTGTAGTTCACTAAATCAGATGTTAACTGGAGTGCTGGCACAGAGTTGATAGCCTTGTGCTCAATAGTTACTACTGTCTTTATGCCAGCAATGCAGCAATTATGGATGTCGAGGGATGTGCTGCCTTGAGCCAGGACTGGTTATAAGGAAATGAGTTGTTCAAGAGAAGGTATTGCTTTTTCAACATTAGCACTAGAGTAAGCATGTTGAGTCAGATTTAGAAAGGAAAGGCTTAGGAAAATATCCCAGTCTTATTTTCCCTTTTTTTTTTTTTTTTTTACATTGTGTCAAGGTTTCAATAATATAGGCCAATATTATTACACTAATCTCCTTAGCAGGCTTTTTTTTTTTTATTAAATTATATTCATCCTTGCAGTTTTCGTGGCTATGAAAGTGCAGTAGAGCTCAGTACTCTGCACACAAATTAAAAGTTCTATGCTGAGTTAGTTTAATTCACTTTGATGTTGTCCATATAAATATGTAGGATAAAGCATTTGGATGCTACAACACCATCTTGTTGGCTAATGCAGGGTTTTTGGTTTGCTGCCAAAGGCAGAGTTACAACTTGACAAGAAACTTGGAAGAGTATTTTGATGGACTTGAGGTCAAGCGATTTTCATTTTAATGACAGCATTATTAAAATTCTTAGATTTAACATGGTATGGCATGATGTGCCCTTTCTCTTCAGTCAAGTTTTGTGATGAGGGGATTTGTTGTGGCTTTTAGATGATGTGACCTCTGAGACAGCAGCTCGAGGGAGGAATTGAATGGTCTTTAAGAGCAAGGGATTAATATTCTTATTCATTTTGTCTCGTTTCCTTTCTCGTCTCTAGAGCCAATGTGACTTTCATTCTTCTGACATTCTAAAAAATGCTATTGAATGTTAATGGAGTCTATTTTTACATGGGTCATGACCACATCTGGGACACACATATGTATCAGAGATTTATACAATGGACACACAGGAATTTGGACATTTGCCCAGACAGGACAGACACAAATATAGAATCGAATATAACAGCACATCTTGCAGTGACTCTATGCCGGTTAACACAGGGCTTGCCCCACAGTTTGAGAGCGTCTGTTCTAGCCTGACAAAATTTAAGGACCTTGTAAAGTTAGTCAAATATGTTCTGAATTTAAAAAAATATATATTGCTATTGCTATGCTGTGCATAATGAAATACTGACAGTGTCTAATATCCCTTAAATTGCATCAGTCTCTCTCTGCTGTGCACTTTCAATGACCCACATCACAAACAATTCAAATACAATATTTCTAGCTATTGTACTTGACAGTGTGTCCAATTTTTTATCACGTTTTATTTTATTCATTTACTCATTTTAATGAAAGGTGACCCTTTGATGGGACGACAATGAACAAAGATAAATAGCGCTGTAGACATAAAAGCATGCCGAGCTCTATCCCAAATAAAATAGCATAATGAAAAACTATAAAGAAACCAACCTACACCATGTGCTTCAGGTGATTGCAATTAAAATCAAGTGTACTTGACAGCTGAGCTTTGAAACATTTTCTTAATTATTAACAAAAGATGTAAATACGAAAACAAAGGAATAAAACATTACATGCAGTTATTCTTCTGAGAAAGTTGTGAGCGTGAGCTCTCGTAAGTCACATGCTATCAACGTCAAGCAAAACCGTGTGATACCAGCCACAGTGCAACAGTTCCACAGCAACAGCCTCAGAATCATAGTTTATACTAAGGTCTGCATCCGTTCAGTTATATTTATCTGAGACTGTTTACAATGCTGCAAAGTCAAAAATCAATAGGTCCTGCCAAGACAGGAACAGCCTAATGCTCCATTAGAACTCTCTGCTATTCAATTACAGCGCCGGAGTTGGAGAAGTTTCAGCTAGCTCAGGTCCCCAGAGGAGAACCACAGAGAAAGTATGAGGCAGAAAGAAGGAGTAATAAATCTAAAACTGACAAACAGCAAAAAATAAAGTTATGGCACCCATCCCCTATATGTTTCAGCATTCCTTGAAGCTGCAGTACAGGACATGGAAGACTGGAGTTCTTTAATGATTGCTGCTTTGAACTTTTTTGTTGTCATTTTATATCATCGTTCCTATTTTTCAATCTCACACATCTCTTTTCCAGTTTTTTTGTTTTTTTAATAGGTTTTGCTCCATATGACATGACTGTTCCTACATCTTACCTAACTCCTTTTACATATAGATCTCCACTGTGTGTGCAGGTATTTTTTTTCCTTCCCAGGAAGTGAAGCCCTATCCAGGCAGTCTACTACATCTAACTATGCCTGTCTCTGGGGAGCTAGCATCAGTACAGGATTGAGAGAGAAATACAGACCAAGAACTGACGTAGCAAGAAGGGTACAGTGGCAGAGAGAAAGAAATGTCATAGACAGGGGGTAGAGAGAGAAGGGCCTAATAAAAGGGAACAGAGGCACATAAAAGAAAAGCTGAATCAAAAAGAGAGGGACAGCAAGAACTGAATAAATGAAGTTTTCTGTGTGCCTCCCGTGGTGGTGATAGGTCCTCATGGGGTCCCTGTGGGGACAATTATAGGACCTACTGGCAAGAGTCAGTGTTTGAGTGTGTATGTGAATGGATGCAGTCATGTATCTGTGTGTCACTAGGGAAAGATCTTTGTGGATGTAAAATAGAAAGAGTGAAATACAGAAGGACTAAAAGTTGAAAAACACCAAAACACCATGAAGCACCCCCGAAAGCTACTTTTAACATCATCCCAAAGCCTTTGACTTTTAGTCTAATAAACATCGAGTTTTAGATTCAGGAGGGAAGTAAAAGGACATTTTGTACTTTAAATTTGCTCAGCTATTAAAGCTAGGATATTTTTTGCTAATATGATTGTGCTCCAGGTGCTGAAACAGATTAATGGTATTACCTTTGATTAGTAAAACTGTTTTTTTCCACAGGTTTTACATTTAATTTCTTTTTGTTCAATGTCGTTGTGGCGGGTTGTGGTTTGTGGCTCAGCTGCAGGGGAGGTGGAGCGGTGGGCTGGGGTGGGTGTCAGAGGAGGCTGACACACACCTGAGCTCCATCAGTTGATCATGTCTCCCCTATGAACGATGTGCCAGGACCTGCGCTGTGGTTGTGTGTGTGACTGGCACACACCCACACCCGACCGAGTGTTGGAAAAAACCACAAACAAATGAAACGTGTAGTAACATGTGAACTGTGTGTGCGGGTCCTCATTCATGTCACAGTCATCTTTGCAAAATGTGTTCAAATATGCTGCATTCTTGTTTGGTATAAGCTGTCTGACTTGTGGTTTAGGCTCAGTGCTTTTTTTTTCATATTGCTTCCGTGACACAAGCTGGATGGGGTGGAGTCACATGACAACATATCCACTGGGGATCACATTAACAAAAAAAACAGAAGTACTTAGATTAGTCAGATCACATAGATTACTAATTCTGAATGTTGGGTTTAATTAATTTTTGATTAATTGCTCAGCAAAAATTAAGTGGAAGCAGCAAATGAAGTGTCCTACACTATGCAGCTCTACATTTACTGTCAGAATGCATACAAACTAATGTGTCTGGTGTCTTCCAAGCATGGCTGGCACCTGGATTAACCATTAATCTGTTACGGGCCTCATTCTGTGCCCACACAGCCTTTATATGTACTGGGTACACCATACAAGTATGCTGGGAAGTACTCAAACACTGGGAATGTGTGCTGATGGTTTAGTTGTGCTCTAGGTGTTATTTTCTTCCTCATTTGTTCTTCTGGTTTATGATCATGACCTGCAAATGTGCACGTGCACATACACCCCCACACACAAACAGCATAACCTCCAACTGTTTCTCCCCCAAAATCTCTGAGCACATCATTAAAACCTGGCTTAAAAACAAATCTAAATAAGTTTGCTAAAAGGTTTATTTTGCCAAATTTGTGAGCAATGCTGATTTATCTGACCTCACACTCAGCCTACACAGTAATCTATTTACCTGTAAGGCAGGTGCAACAAAAATACACTGTATTTATACCATTTGTCCTTCCCAATGTACTTCAAATTTAAAGCCAGAAAATAAAAATGTGAAACACAATCAGAGGTCTACAAACAACATGCCAAAAATTGCAATTCATGTTGGGATGTTAAACTTGGCATAGTTAGATCTGGTATTTTCAGTCTTTCTGAAGCTGGTTGTTCTTTATACCTGCATGTGTCTCTTTGCCTCCCTCTCACTTCTTTACTTCACTGTGACCTCCTTTCCCTCTTTTTTCTATTCCTCTCTCAGCGATTATGTTTCTCTTTCTTGCACTCAGCTTATACAACCCACCCCTCCAATCTACTTTCTCCCCATGTCTCTCTTTCTGTTAGTGTGTGGTTTATATGCAGTTTTCTGTATTTAGCTCTCACTTGGAGTCACAATGTTCCATTTACTGCTCCGACAATGCACTGCTGGGGGATGGCCTTGATTATGCAAAATGTTTGTGTGTAAAGATGTGATGTTTTTGAGCAAGACATAATACAGCTGTGTGGGAGGGATGTCATCTTCATCCTTTTCCTCTGTTCTTTTATATTTCTTTATATCATATATTTTTTTTCTAAAATTGAAAAAGCTATTAAACTTTTCATATTTGCAGTATTTATTTACTTTTTTGGATTATCAAACTGTCTTTTGGACACCAAACAGTTGTGTTGAAAATTAGGCTCATATAATGGGAACAAATCATATAGTGAAAAATAAATCTGTCACAGTTCTGATTGAAATTTATTCTTTAGCACAATCAAATATTTTCCTCTTCAGATCCTAGACTTTTTCTGGTGAACAGCTAAACACATATCTGAGCTGAAGCCTCCCACTGATCCCACAATTTCAGGCTCTATTTTCTATTTTCTCCCCTGTTTTTGTGGCCCCACTTTTGTGAGGTTTTTTTTTCTAACTCTTCCCTTCTTTTTGATGGCATGTAGAAATACTGTATCGCCCAAACTATACAAAACCTCTGATTATTAATTAATGTAGCAATCTCCTACCATGGTTGCCAACACTTGAATCTTCTTTGTCTAAGGAGGTTTTTTTGTTTGTTTTTTATTGCAGAACTTCCTACAGCTGACTACTCATTTAAGTTCAGTTGGCTAAATAAACTTAAACCAAATCCTAATTTACTGTATCTGTGCATTTCTTGACCATTCATTTACATTTCATAGATTGGAAGCACCTTGCTAGAGAAAAGGGATGGTATGTATTTAATAAAAAGTTTTGTTCTGACAAAAAAAAAAAAAAAGTTATCCGCAGTTGAGAAATATTAGCAAAATAATAAATGATGAACTACATCACTATCTGCATTAATTGCAGACATCTATTTTGGAACACTCTGGAAAACACCAGTGACAGAACCCTGATGGTTGTGCATACATAAGCATTAAAAAGTCCACTAAGAGCACTAAGAATAGTGATGTTTTCAGCTGCATAGATATTTATGGATTTTTCTATATTTACATTGCATTTTATTCTGCAGAGCAAATACAAGCTAAAACAGGCAGTGTTGTCAGAGCAACAGATGTATTTCACATCATGAAAATGTTCAAAGTGTCTTAGATTTGCATTATAATTTTGCAGGATAACATATCCTGTACACATCTGGCGTAAAAATCTGTCAAATCAAAAATGTGGAGCTACCCCTTGAGAATAAGGGAGCAGAAGAAAGTCAGTATATTTCAATATATTTCAGTTGTTCTTTCAGTGAACAATATTTTCTTGGTTGTTTTTTTTTAAACAAAATGTATGCTGATACATAGTAATAACTTTGCTGTTCTTTTGTCTTTAATGAGCTTTTAAGTTTTTAGTACTACTATAGCCACGTTCCAATAAATAAATACACAAACAACACGGTCAAATGATTTGTATTTACAGAGGTTGTGAATGGGTGTGATTTGAACTATTACATACTTGCAGACTGTAGAAAAGAGGCAAGATGACCAAATATCATGTATAACAATTAATAATGTGCTATGTTTACGATTTCAAAGGAAGCTTATTCCATTATGTAATTATTAGGGCCAGCTTATATAACTGAGTAAAGGCATTAGAATTGCATATTTGTTTATTCATGGTATTTTTTTTATGGTTAGGTTTGGGCATGCTGTGTCATGGAAAGTTATGGATATTTATTCAGTGATCGCTTCGATTCTATGAGAAGTTGTGGGGTATGTCATTGCACAATTTAAACTTTGGAATGACTGTCTACTAGAAAAAACTTTTGAAAAGGAAATTTGTCATCAGGTGCATTTTAGCCTTTGCATTTGGGGGAAATGTTTTCTCTTTAAATTAGATGCAACAAAATTTCTGTTATGTATCCAGGAAAAATCAGATGATTTGTACTGCCCAGCAGGTGCTAAACAGTGTAAGATAAAGCGACATTTGTAGCTTTTTTTAAATGAACTTTGCAATACTCCCTTATCACAGCATTTTTTCCTGCACCTTATTTTTCCTCCTAGGCTTATTTCTTTTTCTATTCCTTACTGTGGTTCTGTATCTGTTCACAAAACAAGCAGCAGACCTAAGGTTCTTAAGGAGATTTGGGTTTTTTTTTTGGGGGGGGGGATACTTCTTATTCAACATGCTCTTCCTGAATGCAACCAAACTTCACAGTAAAAGTGTGGCAACTGTCAATATCAAAATAAGAGCATGCATGCTCTTTAGAAAATGTGAGGGCAACCTGCTGTTTGCTTTCATGTAAAGCAATATATTCATACAGCTCAAGCACACAAACTAGCAAATACACAAATATACCTCGGCCTTCACAGAAACACAAAACATCAATATCTATTCAAAATAAAGTAAAGGAGAAACATTTGGGGGTAAAAGTATGAAAGCTATTTAAAAGGGTGCACATGATGACTCAGAGACACAATAGTAGAAAATCACATACAGCGAAAGCACACAGTCTGTTGCTAAAAACGCACTCATAAGCAAACTGTTATCACTCTGTCAACAACATAGTTTGTCATCTGTTGTCATGACGTGTTTTGTGCTCAAGTGACTTAAATTGGCTTTATACCTACCAAGAAAATTTTACTAAGGGACTTCGTGAGACAAGGTTAATAACATGTACAGTGGTCCCTCGCTATAACGCGGTTCACCTTTTTTGTTTTTGTTTTTTATAGCGCATTGTGTTCTGCGTCCTGAGTGGCTGTAGACCATTGTCAATCAATCTTGTGCCGAGTCTCCTGCACAGTATGGGATGTGTTCAGCTTGTCAAATTTACATAAATCTTCTATCCCTAGCAGTGTGACTATGAAGTGCTGTACTGTATGTTTGTCAGTTTTCTCCAACAAATACAACAATGTCGACGAAATGTTGTTTGGTTTCATTATATAATACTGGACTTATTTTTCTACGAAGGTTTGAACATTGAGAGTGTTTAAACAAGAGAGAAAATGTTTGTGCCTTTCTGAGAAAAGTGTATAAAGTGTGTAGTGAGGGGTTTTACAGCCTTAAAACATCTATAATAATCTTAAAAAATAAAGTTGGCTACTTTGCAGATTTCACCTATCGCGGGTTATTTTTGGAACGCAACGAGGGACCACTGTACTTCAATTTCTATGTTCAGATTAGACAATACTGCGTCATTCATGGCAATACTGCAGAGAGGACATTGAGATAAAGTCGCTGATGTGAGTATAAAGTATTCAGGGGAATACAGTAAGATGGCAGATTACACTTGATAAATATTAATGCTGGAATACATTAACAGCAATTTCTCTGACATCTCTGAAGATATATATTGTTGAATAGAAAGAAGCTACAGTGTTTAGAAACAATATCCATCAAGTAAATCATTTTACTTTCGGCATGCCATTAGGAATTATTACATCAAACTACTGAGTAGGTTAATTCAATCACTTCAGCTCATGTATGAACTCAAGTGAATGAGTAATGAGGACAAAAAAGCAGAAAAAATAGCAATGCACATTATTAGTTTTTGATTGGGATGCCAAATTATAGTTTACTTGCATTCCTGAACAGAAAATTGAATAATTGTTGAATATTATGCTGAATGTTATGGGATCAGTCAAAATGAATGTCATTTTGAATATTATCGTTGCTTCATTTCTGAGAAGTTCAAATTTTGGTATAAAAATGTGAGCTCAGTTTATTATTTCCCTAATTTATGACTAATGCAATTTTTAAACAAGCATTTGACAGATTTCCTCTTTGTGACAAGTGATCAAATACACTTTAAAATATATATTGTAGCGGGTCAGGGCTGTTTGGGGTTTGACAGCTATGTTCTGTTGTTCCAGGCGGCAGAGTTATGTTACCATGATTACAGGTGATGCGCTCTCTCGGCGATTGTGCGTTTCTGGGTGGAGAGAGCGCGTTTTTGTTGTTGTTGTGTTTCTGTGAATGCTGCTGTGCTCCCTGGCTAACTTGTGGGAAGCAAGACCAAAGGACACCTCTGTTTCCTCCTTGTCTGAGCTCGCCACAATATTTTTTTTTTCTTGATTCTTTCGAATTTCTTTGGATTATCATGCCATATTATGCAACAATGTGAATGTGAATCCAACTAAAAACATTTATGACACTTCTGCCTTTTTCACTTCTCTTCTTTGTTCTCTCCCTTAATTACTTTGTTCTCCCCTTCATTTGTGTTCATCCCCCTTTACTTATTCTACAGCCCTACTTGTCACACTTCATGTGAAGAACCATTAGCTTTATCTGGATAATAGAACATCTCTGAGCAATGTTGGGATTATACACATTTATCTTAGAATTTTAGTTGAACACTAATAAAACAATAATAAAAAAATTGGGTATCATTCATAAATGTATTGTCCTGTTTCTTTCTGTTCTACCTTACCGTACCATTAATCTCTTATTGTGCATCTGAATATCAGCCTCTTCGAATCACATTCGCTCAACATGAATACACCCATACAATATCTTTGTGGCAGCATGACAAAGCCCCCTGCTCGATTTCATATAAAAACATAAACAAGCACATGTGCACACACTGACACAAGTGTCGTTGTAAAGTAAGTGTCCATGTTGCCTTAGCTGCTGAGATCGATGATGACTCTGTGTATGATGAATGGAGACAGCTATATTATGTTACACACATAACAAATAGACCCTGACTGCAGGGAACAACATCTGATGTCTGCTAATTATAGAGGCTGGAATACAGAGGTGTACACAGAGGCACGCAATCAACTCATATATCTTTCTTCTATAATGGGGCAGGGCTTTTTTTTAGCAGTATCGAGCACAGACACACATAATGTTATATATACATATACATGCAAATGGTCACACACAAATGGACGTGTTCTTACCCTACGAGACTGGATCTCTTTCACATATAAAGGCAATAAGAATTCTGACACTCCTTCAAGTCTCACTCCTTCTTTGGTCACCCGGAGATTCCCCATACCATCCTAGAAAAAGGTACGAGATAGAAAAATACAGTTTTTAAAAAGTTAATGACAAGCCAAAACAATACAAATGAAATTCTCATCCAGTGTCTTGTCTATTATATATATTAAAAAGGGCACAACAATGTATTATTAAAGTGTACAATGATATTACACACAAGCAGACAAACACACACAGTTTTTTTTCCTTACTTTTATTGCGCATGTGTCAGCATGGGAGTGTTTTTCCCATGCTGACACAGTTGGAGTGTTTTCCACAAAATTGTATGTCTACTTAAACAGTTGAATGCCTATAGTTAATGTGGTTGCCCCTTATTCATCTACTAATAAATATATCTCATAAAAACATACATTTAAGGGAGCTAAGTTTACAAAATCCAAGCTCCTATGCAACACATGGAGGATAAATAAATAATTTAAGCTAAGTTTTTTTTCTTTTTCTTTATCAATTAGTGTGAATAGCAGTACTTGACACAATTATATATACCTGAAGATCTTAAATGGAAATAATTGAAAATATGTTGACAGCTTTTAAGGCTCTGTAGATACCAAATACTCAGTAATATTAGGCACAGCATTTATTCTCAAATCCTGGGTTCATCAACGGTCAATATGTAAATATTATATTCAATTATCAATGGAGAATCATTATTTTTTATCATTTATTATGTTAGCATTTAATTCAACACCAGTTATGTTATGTAATTATGAAATAACTAATGACAAACAATGTGTAACTGGAAATAAAGTCATGCTGGATACACATATTCTATTGATTTGGCAACAAAGTCTCATGAGAGCTCTAGTTTTTCTATGCTAATGCAATAGTTGCTTTATCCTAGTCAAAGCAAAGGAGTGGCAGATAACCATATAGTTTACAACACAGAAACAAAACAGTAGAAACAAATTTTATCTGGTCAGAAAGACATATGAAAGAAATCCATGAAGTTTGGCAAATGAAAAAGAGGATAACTGGAAGAAGGATGTGTTGTGGTAACCATCTTCTAAGAAAGGCTTTGTACTAAAATGAACTTTCTTTCACTTTGCATTGACTGTGAACTGCTATTAACTTGTATTGCCATTACAATAACTGCCAAGAAAGATTTTGATGATTATAAATTAATGTTTTCTCTAAATTTCTAAAAGCTCTTATGATAACTAAGGGTTATATAAATATGCGCGTCACTGCTCTGACTAAATCTGGTTTTATGGTCTCACAAATGTGTCTATATGCGTACATGATACGGGCCAGACAGGGGGGTTTTCATCCCCCCCAGACACGCCCCAATGCAGTTGTCCAAGATCCTGACTATGCGACGCTGGAAGCAGATGACAGAAGCGATTGTCAAATGTCAATTGGTTGACAAGTGGGCTGAAGTAGAGAAAGGCGCAACAGCAGAGTTCGCCCGGAAGAGTAAAAACTTCAAAGATCAAAAATTACAGCATCAAAAGCACAGACAGAGGCTGCAGTGGAAATTTTCATTGTTTTTAACACTCAGTTCCACTTCTGCACTTTGTATGTCATAACTTTGCTCTCCTTACAAGAGTGGCCCACAGACCTGCTGTACCACATACTTGGTACAATGCCTCCATCTGACAACAAAGCTCACTGCAGGCAGACGTGCTGTCCTACTTCTGCTCGACCATAAAAGCAGCTTCAGGCTTGTGCTTCTGCTCACATCAAAGCAATGTTTCTGATGAGCTTGCTGACTATGTTTGATAAAAATGGCTTAATACTTAATCCACATGAATGAATACTCAGAATATCGTTATATCAGACTTAATTGGTTAAATTCAGTTCCTTTAAAACAGACATGCCAGGTATGAAGAAAGTCAAGCCTCTAATAGAGTAAAACGGCAGCTCCTGTAGTATGTCAGATCAATTATCTCACAACTTAGACATTCACATTACTCACACTCTCATAACACATACATATAGGATCTTGGGGATGGGCACGCTACACGGACTCCAAATTACCATCAGGGTGTACACCTCACCCCTGACGTCGTTGCCCACCTCTCAATTTTAAATACACGTAGACACTGAGGGCTATCAGGAGGGGCTATGCGCTTACCTGCTGCTCTCTGGCAGGTAGCTCCATGCCCTCCTGGGTTTTAAAGGCACCTTAGAACACACATGCATCAACACTACATATGAGCAGGCGGAGGGAGGTTTGGAGTCTTCTCACACCCCCTTTCTCTGCGACCTGCTGGAGCGGGGGGCCAGGAGGAGGAGTTGGCCGTCCGACTGGGGTCTGGAATGTGGGGCCTCCCTGCTGCTGCGGAGTCAGGGCGGTCTGCATCTCCCCACCTGGGTCTGGCTGCAGTTTCCCCCTCCAGGGGCAAGGGTATCTAGACCCGGGGCTTAGAGTATGCTTGGGGAGTGTGATTGTGTGTACAGTGTCTCTCTATGTCTGTCTCCACGTTGGGTGAGTGTAGAGTAATTGCATATGAGAGCATGAGGGTGGGAATGGATGTTTGTATCTGTGTGTGCCTGTTTGTCTGTGTCCATATGTCAGGTCGGGTATCAGACGCCACCTCTCTGGGGACATCTCAGGCCCTCCAAGGTATGGAGGCCTATCTCCCCCCACCACTTCCCCTGCCAGTGGGAGACGCCCTCAGACATCGGTGCGTTGGTGGGTCTTTGTGTCCAGGGATGGGCGTCCAGGTACACACCGGCTCACTCAGGGCTCTAGAGTGCGACCAATTTGGTCGCAAATGCGACCAAATTTTTCAGTGGTGCGACTAAAAAAAAATATTTGGTTGCACCTGTGCGACCAACTGTTCGGGTAGCAAAAAAAAAAAAAAAAATCTGCAACCTTCCCTGTGGTCAACAACAGACACACATTTTGCCCCTATCGTGGACTAAACCAATCAGAGATAGTAAGGGGCGGGACCTCTCTGATTGGCCGTGGTCCAGTTGAAAGTGTAGGTGGAAGTGGGAGGTGAGTAGCTTGAATAAAGCGATATCAATTCATTAAATCCTGAATCGACTTTTAAATATAACTGTGTTTTGCCAGAAACGCCAGATTCTCAGATCAAAGCTCACAAAACCATTTCAACAACAACCAAACAGCAAATGAGAGCAGGTACACGGATTCCACACAAAGACGTAAAGACATAAACACGGAGCGGAACCGACGCATCAGAATCAACTTTGTCTTTCTCGGCTTTCTCACCCGACGGCCCGTAGACGGACACGCTGTTGGAGCTTAGTGATTCTGATGCGTCCGGTCCGCGCTGTGATTACGTCTTCTTGCGCTGATTCTGAGCTGCAGGTTTTGCCTCTCTCCAACCAAAATTCACCGAGCCAGCAGCAAAAGAAGCAGCAAACTGCACTTCACATTTGATCAATGTTGTCATGAATTTTGCTGTTTTGCTTCCACGACTATTAAAATCACACTCCATGCACAGCTAGCTCTCTCTCTATCTCTCTCTGTACTTCAAGAACAGTTTCCCGTCTCCAATCTCTGTTTTCTGTATTATTCATTCGCTTATTACCCACCAGTCTACCGTTGTTTACAGCGTTGTCGGCTGCTGTCTTTTTCTTTTCTTTTTCTTGACCTCGGACAAGAAAGCCTATTTTTCTGTTGTTCAATACTGAAGAAATTTAAACTTTATATGCAGAACATTGTAGAATATTTTTAAGGTTATCTGCTATAAAAAGCCAGACCAGGAAAATCTACTTCATGTTTTTCTGTGTTTTATTCTCAGTTACTTTCACACAAAGGCATCTGCTGTGATGTTCACAATTCTGATGAAGTCAGTACTGATAAATGATCAGAATTATAATATTTCTGACTGTCTGAGGCTAAGTTGAATTGAATCGGGACTTTGAAAACCGGAATCGAATGGATTATAGAAATCAGAGGTACAGATGATACCCAGCCCTAGTGAGCAGCCTAGGCACGACAGAAGTGGATGTAGCTGTAATAGGAAAAGAACTATTGCTAACTTTTCTGTTAAGTTAAGGCCTGATCGTTCTGAAATTCATAGCCAGTGCTCTGACACGGTGTCATCAATCTTTGAATGCTGAAAAAGCACAGTGTATCCAGAAAAACACATTATATTATATAAATTATTATAAAATTTGTGTGCGCCTAACTTTTGTGCCGGTACGCCTAACTTTTTAAAGTTAGGCGTACCGGTACGCCCATGGCAAAAAGTTAGTCTAGAGCCCTGTCACTCCTTGGTGGCTGCTTATCGGGGCCTGGAGCCTGGGGCTCGCTCGGGCCACTTCGGGGGTGGGGTGCCCTCGGCCTCTCGGCCTGGGGCTCGGTCACTCTGGCGCAGCTGGCTGCCGGCGGAGCTCACGGGCACGTCACTGCAACCCCCCCTGGCTTATGCTCCGCAGCTGCTGAGTGACCCCTCATCTGGGACTCTCGTCAGCTCTTTCTGGGATAGTGGCGCGGCTGCCCCTCTGTTGGTCTTCCTTGGTCTCTTGTGTTCTGAGGGCCTCTGGATGTCTGGAGTTTTGATCTCCTCCATACCTGTTTCATGCCCTGGAGGACGGGGCTGTGGCTCCCCACACCCTCTAGCAGATCATTACATGTAGGAACCTTTTAAAAACAAGCGCGTTCATGCTCACAGGTGTACACACGGGTGCTCACACACACAAACTACACCCTTTTTGGCTCCTACCTCAAAGCGCACTGTGCGCTGTCGATCTTACGTGCTGCACAATAATGTTTAACATTTAGTATTTACTGTTATATTCCCATAGATCATCACAATGTTGTTTATTCTGTTGCTCTCGTCTTCTTCTGCTTGTTTTCTTTTTTCTTTCTCAACAGGTGATCCAGGAAAAAGAAAAAGAAAAAAAAAGGTCCGTGGCGCACAAAAGACAGTGATCCAGCTGCTGTATACTCAGCAGTGACAACTGACGAAGTCAGTTATGGACAAATAACCATCAGACCAAACAAGACCAGAGACTTTAAACCAGAGCCAGACGTCGTCTACTCTTCACTGAAGTAGTCCACCAGTCCAACCAGTGACGTCCAGCTGCTGGTCTCTAAATGGTCCCCCCAGCACCTCAGACCAGAGGACATCCATATGTTCAAGATTTTTACATGTCTTATGTCTTTCTATCACCAAATTTAAAAAAAAAAAAAAAAAAAAAAAGTATGTCAGATCGGTGGTTAGGAGAGTGCAGAGTCCATAAATGTGTAACAGATGTGTTGAATATAGTGTTGTTAGAGTTTGGTGAGTCTTTTTGATTCCGTAAGAGTTGTTGAGCAGTTATTATTGTCAGTTATTCAGTTATTAAGCATAAAAACAACTCTGAAGGGTTTACTAATCAAAAGAAATGAGTTAAAATGCTTAAAAAAAGAAGTAAAAAAATACAAAAATTGGAAAAATGATCAAGAAATTTTAAACACAGTAAATAGAGGCTGGGGAGATGGCAACTGTCTTACTGCCTCATTACTTTGCAGTGCAATTGCTATTTGAAGTTTTATGAGTCAGACAGTCTGTGAAGTGACTTTTTTTTCAGAGGTGGAACTAAAACATTCTGTATTGAACCTTTTCCAGCTTCAACTGAAATATGTGTTATTCAGTGACAACAGATTAGTCTTGCCTGCTTGGCTTCCAGTTTTCTTTTCATGCTCAAAATGTTTGACAAAGTGTTCATGGAAATAGTGATTCTGATCCCATTGATTATCATTAATTGTTAGCAACAGCAAAGCAGCAGAGCCTTTCAAATTGTAATAGTGCAAGCTGGAGAAATTTGTATGACAAAACAAGTAAAACAATGAGTAATGGTATAGAGCTGATCTCATACAACATATACCGGGGGGGCATACATGAACCCCCCAAATAAATATATAATTACCTACCTTACTGTTGGATAACAGTTGGATAACAGTAACCATTCATTAATGAAAAAAATTTTATTTTTCAAGCCATACCTTCTTTGTTGTAGGTGCAAGTATAAAAAGATAATTTTAGCTTGGTGCTATGTGGTTGCTAGAGAATATGAAGATGTCTAATATGTGATATCAATAAGAACCTTCAGCAGCTGAAGATGTATGTGTTTACCAATTCTCATCCTGTAGGAAGAGTTAGTGACCAAAGAAACCTTTTATCTGCCAACATTCTTTAATTACAAAGGCTAATAAGAGAATGGAAATCTACATGTTTTGTATGTCTTTTTCAACTAAGTGTGCTTCATTGCTAAGAAATCTACAGGTGCTTGTCCCCCAAATACCTACTGGAGATGGATTTCCTGTGTCATCATTACACAGTAAAGTACACTCCCTTGCCTCTATACTTACTTAGTACTGACTTATTTTGGAAATAAGTGTGAGCTTATGAAACATCCGAGCTATTGTTGTAGATAGTTTTTTGAAATAGATATTTTTTAACGTTATTTTAACCCTGAACCACGATTGTTCTAAACCTAACCAAGCCATTTTCTTGCCTACATCAAACCAAAGTGTACCTGAAAACCAGATGCAAAAGAACAAGAAAATTATTCTGTTAGAAAGCCCTTAAGGCAATCTTCTCCCACTTGCACTCTTGGCCTATATTGAGAAGGACCTGAGGGAGGTTTTCAGAATCAATAAACCCTTAAACACAAAACACTTCAGGGTTAACTACTTTTTCACTAATGCTATTTACTTTAAATAAAGAGAATGGTGAAAGGCAAATATACAAAAAAGGCTGCCACATATGAAAACTTTAAAAGATATATCAAATGTCAAAGACACACTTCCTTAAAACCGCAAAGTCTGTGAAATACAATAATGAAGGGTCTTCTTGTGAAAGAGTAACAACCATAAATAAGAAGTTGCCAGGTAGTAATGGTGTTGCTTGCACACAGGTATGATAAAAGAAAAAGCATGATATTCAAAACATGAACTACTGTTTCTTACTCAAATCATGAAAACATGATGCAGCATTTCAAATACCAGAATGTTTTTAAGACCAGTTAACCTATATTTCTAAAGTAGGGATGTCAAAGTGATTTTACATCGAAGGCCACATACAGCCCACTTTGATCCTAAGTGGGCTGGACAAGTAAAACTTCAATTTTTAACTATACACTTAATTCATGGGATATCTTATATTAAGATAAAGAAGTGCAATATCAACAGCATATGTCAGTTCTTTTACATGATAAATGTGTGAAAAACAGAAAACGGTCTGTAATTCACTGCCCAGATTGTCCTCTATTTATAAAACCTAAAGTTTTTGTTGTTTGATGAAGATTTTCTTGTTTTAACCAAAATGTCTATACGATACAGTAAAAAAAACACATGAATTTTTCTGTCATTTAACTGTTTATCTATTACTTAACCACTCTGGTTTAGTGTGAATAGCTATGGGGGAGTTCTTCACCAGCAGGAAAGGCTGAAAAACTTCAGCCTCCTTCATGTTTTCCAAACCCACCTAGCACCTCTAATTGGACATTTTGCCAGGCCAATATTGACACTGCTGTACTAGAGCTTAATAGAGAAACAGTGTGATGGCCTTACTTGCAATCACACATCTATCCTGTCGGGAATCCCATGTATAGCTGTGGTAGGGGTGCTGTGGGGTTGATGCAACATACCTAGAATGGGCGTGTTTGTGTTCCCTATATGTACGGTAAACAGAATGTGCACATTTATAGACGTCCTATTCAACACAGTGCCTTTAAAGGGAATGATGGATTCCCTCATCATGACGAGGTTAACTAGTAAACTGTCCCATTAGATGAAACAATACCATATGCAAGGTTATGCACACAGTACACCCACACCAGTCGTATACAAACGAAAGACATGTTTACCACAATGACTTTTCAGTGTCCAAACATAGACATGCACGTGCAAAGACACATAATAGGTCTGTGTGTCCCTGCGATGATGGATAGGCTGGGAAACTATTTTGCAGGGGCTTCTAATATTCAGGAGTGTTGTAATTTTTCATACAACCTTTTATGTCAGCAAGTAGACCCAGAGAAAAACAGAGAGCAAGAGGGAGTGAGTACAGTGTCACCTTTGGTTAGAAAAAAACAGCTGGAAAAATTGCTTAAGGGATGCACAAATTGGGAAACTATAAAACTGCTTTGGTTGCTCCTTGGCTTGTTGAACTGAGACACTATGTGAGGGTTTAAAAAAAAGCGTTGTATGGCAAAATATTAACTTTTTTAAAAGTTAATTTGGACCTTTTCATTTTGATATACCACTGAATAACAGTTGAATTCAAAATAATTTCTGTGAATGCTTAGTGAGTAATATAAATGACCATTTTTAGGTGATAGTTTGGCATATCTATGAATTTTTACAAACTGCAAAATCCATGTCACATTCAATTTTTCACATGAGGCATTAATAGCTTAAGAGCTCCTTCTGGAATGTATGGCAAAAATATGAACTTATAGCATTTTTATTGGTTATCTTTCTCTTCCCTCACTCTTCCACTGCACCGCTTATCTTTCTTGCTTGCTTTTTCCACATATTACACAACTCACTTGATTTTATGGTGCACCAGCACAGCTCTAACAGTGCCAGACTCAGATTAAAGGATGGAGTCTGAAATGGTTAAACCACACACGTGTCATGCAGTGCAGCCAAAGTAATTTCCTTTATCGAGAATTTCAAGTGTTTTGTATATATGAGCTGAAATTTTGTTTAAAGTAAAGCTTTAATGTCTGCAAATTACCAAGGTGTCCAGTTAGCTTTCACAACAGCCAAGTAGCAAAGCAGCCATTGAAGAGTTACTAAAGAATTCAACCATAACTGTCCATATTGCACATTAAAAAAGTATATTGTCCTCCTTCCACATCAGGCTTTTTACTGTACAATAAAAAAAATAAATAAAGCCATGTGTTTATTATTGGAGACATGCTTACATATCGAATTCATGTTGTTTTAAAATTAGCCATTGTGGATTCCTCTCCCATGTGCTCTGTTAATTTGCTGTTGCTGCTGCCATTTGCTGTTAATGCAAACTCAGCACATTCCCCATCTGTTTCACACTAAAACACTTTGAAAGAATTCAACCCCCTTAACTGCTCACTTACCTACAAGGCCTTTTTTTGTTAAATATCAGCAGACAATTATAGCACTATAAAAGCGATCATAATTATAGCCATAAATGATGTAATGTGTTAATAATATATAAAGTCCAAAATGTACTTTTCATCCTTTCCTATTTGTTTCCTTTAATCTAGAGTAATTTTGCATACGCTAGACCACATGTTGGGAAGTATTTGTTGTTAACTGAACAATCAGTTCTCATACTTACCATGTGGAATCAAGAAGATTGACGAGGGAATAACAATCACAGCCAGATGAAAAGGCATATTTTAAACTGCAAGGCTTCTACTGTGCTTCTGGTCAGAAGTTTCACGTTGCTATGATTATTTTATCTGCATATCAAGCAGATAGAAAGAAAACAAAAGTCAATCAAACAAGCTTTCTTCTTCTTGAGCACTTGTACTAAAATCAGCAGTAGTGCTGTGCAGTACTAGAAATTTTTGTATCAGTTTGATAATAAGTAAACAGAGGGCCAGTATTGCCAGTAGTGATACTGATACTTTTCACCTATAAGGGTAACTTACGTAAGGAATAGCAGTGTGTCATGATTTATGAGCTGCATCAGTAACTGAGTTTTTTTGGAGACTGTACCTCTGTATCTCTATAACACTCTGAACCCTCTGTGTCAGTTTTCGTTATTTAAATATTCTATAGGCTATAAATAAAGTAGACATGACAGTCACCACAAAAAGGTTCATATGCTGGTATTGATCCAAGACCAGTGGTGGTGTCAATACTATTTGTGTTTATGTGTGCGACCATAGCTGTACCTGTTAATTGAACACCGTAACAATAAAGTAATGTAATGTAATGAATTACTTTCTCTGTGGTGTAATGTATTACTTTTTTAAATAACAACCCTAACAAAGTTCTCAACACAGAAATAAGAAATTGACAGAGTTCAAGTTAAACACACTAGTTGTCATGGTTGGCTGTGTGGCAGGCAGGCAAGCAGGAGTGGTGGATCCAAAATGCAGGACTCAGACACAGAAGTACAACTTAAAGCGCAGCTTTATTGCTGGGAAAAACCTCTTATTAAACTAAACTCACCAAAAGACAAACAAAAACGCTGGTGGACTTAAACACTGTAGCAGAAATACTAAACTGGAGCTGGAGACAAAACACTGGAAACACGGCGGCAAAACACACAGCTTGTTGAGGGTACGACGCGACACTGACTCAGAGAAACACAGGGTTTAAATACACTGGGAAGTAACGAGGGAAATGAGACACAGAAGGAGAGCACAGCTGGGGGAAATCAGAACTGACGAGACAAGGAAGCGTAAACTGAACACATTCACATAAGACACGGACCTTCAAAGTAAAACAGGAAGTATGACACAGAGACGCGAACTTGACACGGTGGAGACAGCAACTAAGAAACACAGAGACATAACCAGGAAGGCAGAGAACTCGATGAACCAAAAGACACAGAGGGAAACTCAAACCTGCAGACACAGACTTACACAGAACAGAGGGGACACAGAGAGACATGAAGGGCAAGGGATCAAAACTAGAAACCCTAGAATAAATCACACACAAGTACAATAATACAAAAATCACAAAGAACTAAAAACGCTGGGTCAGGAGACCCAGGACCCTGACACTAGTAATTATAGCACTGTTCCAAGAGAGTGTCTTCAAAATATGCTGGCATTCCAGCAGCTCTGACAGGCTAGAGAAACAAGCTAGACAGCTTGACTTAATGTCTCTTTTTCTCAGAATGTGAAGTCTTTTCATTTCTGTGTTACATTAGTTGTTCATTGTATACTGAAGGTGCAGCTGAAACTGACCATTTAACATCATCCTCACCCACACATGGAACTGAAAGTTTTCTATTATAACCTAAGGCACCGGATCAATACCAAGCATAAAAACAGATAGTTAAACTAACCTTGAACTAAAAGTTCCAACCACTCTCATGCAATAGTATGAACCTTAATCATGGTATATAAATTAGTATACATTTTCAAGTTTTGGAATTTAAACGCGTCGTGATGCAGTGGCGCTGTCATCTCAAGCCAAAAGCATTGTCGGTTCAAACCTCCTGGTCAGCTTCCTGTGTCTACAAGAAATGGTTAGATACTAAATTGGCTGTAAATGTGGATGCATGTGTGTGGTTGTCTCTCTGTCTCTCTTTGAATGAACTGTCAGCCTGTTAAGGGTGTACCCTGGCCCCACGTTCTGGAAGGGCTTTTCTTTCTTTAGTAAGTGAACTTTCTGTTATGATGATGTAGCTACAGGGGAGAGACTGCTTCACACAGGGTGACAAATATTAACCTTTCTAAAGTACTGGGTTGCGTTGACCACAGCTGTATACGAATAGACATCCCTTAGTGTCCACAAATGATGCACTTGCTCTGTCTCCTTTGTGTGAGCCCTTTGACTGACAAATGACAGCAAAGAGTTTCCTGCTGCTTTGCCCAGTCCACACAAACCACTCATCCACACAAATTGCACAGAATATCACAAAGGGACAAGCTGACAAGTGCAGTTAACATCACCTTGCTTTCACCAACAGCTGTGCCCCACTTCACCTCTATAGCCTGAGAGACAGTCTGACTGACAAATGACAGCAAAGGTTTAATGCCTTCTCACACTTGTGTTTGTCTACTTGCCCCACAGCTGTCACCCCACTCACTCTTGTTGTAAAAAAATAAAATAAATCTAAAGTGTTAGGTCAATGGGGAGAGAAAAGAAATAATCCTGCAAGGCTCAGTGGTTAGATGAATGCTTGCCACTCACAATTGGACAAATAATTCAAAAAAACTTGTCAGCGACTTTCAAGACATTGGAGCACCGAAAACTCACATTATTGAAAGGACCCATGTATTATTTTGAGGTTTAATGAGTGCAAGATCAATGTATAACTTGTCCATATTTTTAGAAATTCATCATTTAACTTGTTTCAATACTTCAACAAGTCTCCATGTTTCTGTTATGCAATTCTGCCTAAACTTTGCATAGGTTATTTTAGTTTAAGAAAGATTAATGTTAATAGCACAGAACATCAATCATAACAGTCTTAACTCCACTATAATGGAATTAAGACTGTTATTGATAGAGCTATCCTCAGGGGTTAGAGTGGAATTTGGCAGGTGGGGAAAGCTTAGGTTCCAGTGTGGCAGTGCAGCGTAGAAAATCTGACTCAAATTGAAATCGAGTCACTTAATAATTTATTTTTAAAGCTCCAGCTTAATCAGCTACCTGTGCTACTAGTGCTCTGAGGTTTATTGCTCTTCATTGATTTAGCTGAATGCTTATTACAACACATAAGCAGATGTTACATGAAGCATTATTGCTTCTTTTCAACACCTCCAAGCCAAAATAGCAAAAACGGGTATCATCAGTTTAAACTGATGACTCCTCTCAAAGTCCTTCCAGAACCAACTCCTATTAGTCTGCAAGTATATTAAAACACATGTAGGCATTTATTTGGGCAGTTATTTTAAAATAGTAAATGTAAACGAACTCCATGTCAGTGGTGAGCATGACATTAAAACTCCTTCCAGTCAATGATTTATATATATGTGTTTCTGTCATATATAAATATGACAGAAACACTTCCTTTTTGCTTGGAAGTTATAGTTCTAGCACAATTTCACAGTTGCAAAATTCTGCAATAGTCTCCATTTCTTCCCTTAAGCCACTTCAGTCTCTGACTGTAGAAGTCACTTGGATGAGAGATGAAACGTTTCTCCCACTGAAAACGTTACGTCCAGTTGAATAGAATCAACTTTTTTGGGATTTCCTTCCCAAGATGATTGAGCATGCATCATGACGTCCCTCACTGAAAACTGTACTGCTAATTACCTAGTTTAGCTTGCATTTACTCTCTGGTATAAATTTGAATAACATGAAGTTATTATCATTTAATTTGTTGCCAGGTGTGTTTCTCTCTGGATCTGTATAATGTCAACACATCCGACCCAGTGCCTGCTTAAAACAAAAACAAAAAAACCCAATCAAACAAAAAAAAAACAACAACAACATAAATTAGGACCAAACTGTACATGTAAGCTTTAAATTTACAGTTGGGCTTGCTCAGCAATCCCTACCTTTAAAATCAATCTCTCCTCTCCACTCCTCTCTCTCTTCTCTCTCTTTTTTCCATCTTTTTCCATCATTTTTTCCCCTTTGGAAATAAAGTAACTGTATCTATTGCAGGCACTCAGTGCCGAACTGCACTAACATGTGCTGAGCTGTTTGAAATGATGCAATTTAAATTACCTGTAACTTAAAAAAAAGAAGTCACTCTGTTTCCTCCATTAAGTATAACTCGCTGAAAGCTGAAGTTCTGACAGTGAGTGGGAAGAGAAGGAAAAAAAGGACGTGTGCAAAAAGGACTATTAACTGTCTCTACCACATCAGCTCGAAGGACCACCGAGATGCAGTCCATGAAAAAGTATCTGGCTTGACAGTAGCCTTATCTGTAGTATTGCTCTCAACTACACATTAATTGAAGGTTCTACAATGCTGTTCCAGATTATTCCTTCTATTTTAACCTCTTCCTATTCCTCTATTCATCTTTCATTTTACTTTACTTGTTAATCCTTTACTCACTATAGTTGTACATAGCAGGTTTAGAACCTTAGACAAAAGAGAAATAATAATGTGCACTGTTCTTGTCAATAGCTCCTTCCTCTTAATTTAATAGTCAATAAATGCCAATGCAGTTGGGTAATTAAAATGTCATTATTATATTTGGACAACACCCAAGGTATTCTCAAGCATTTATAGTTACACATATGAAGCTAGAAATAACACAAAATGTGGTTTTATTTTTAAAAAATGCTTTAAAAATCACCTCCCACACGCATACAGACATTTAGCAAACAAGGTTTAGCTAAAGTTTATCTAAGGTAACAGTAGAATCCAAACAATTGAAAAAAGTATCTTGAATAGGAAGTAGTGGTGCAACGGATCAAAAATCTCACGGTTTGGATCGGATCACGGTTTTAAGTCACGGATCGGATCAATTTTCTGATCAGCAAAAATAGAAAAAAAAGACAAAAATTCGACTCGCCATTTACTTATTTAAGTATTTTTTGCCTATTAAAAAACATTCAACTGAAGACTCATTCCACGCACTTATATAAAAACAAATTAAGGTGCAATATGGACATTATGGACCATGCTGGGCATCCTCTGCATCCTCTGCACATGGCCATAAACAACCAGAGGAGTCTGTTCAGTGTGTATAGGAATTTCTTTTACTTATGTATTAATCACATTATTTTATTGTATAATGCCTTGGTGCCACTGGATTTTAACAAGTCTCACACTCATACATTAAGACAAATGCTGGGGGTCTAGTAAGGAAGTTGGGGGAAGCAGACAGCTCCACAGGAAGAGTCTTTTGTCTCTTTGAGGACTCTGGGAGGTAGCAAGGGAGTGTGAACCTTAAGATGTGAAACAGCTGTGTACTGCCTTTTGTTCCTGAAGAAGGTATTTAACTGAGAGCCATGCTAGGCTCAGGGAGACTCTGCTGACCGTCTGCCCCGCGGTCATGTAGGCTCTCCACAAGCTTGGTTGTCTGTTCTTTGTGTGTTTTGATTAAAGAATGTTAGCTACTGCTCACCGCTCGTCTGCAGGCTTTATTTAAATGGAAAACTTCCACAACAAAATAGCGTCACGAACAGGATGGTCCGTGTGGTCGCTGAACAACGGTTCCGTGGACGGGCTGATCGTGGATGGGCTGACCTGAGGGAAAAGGTACCTGTTGAAGCAAAGGAAATGGAGGAGTCACGGAGCCGTGTGTTTCAGCCACCACCGAGACCATCGACTTTGAGGGGACTCCTGCAGATGGGTGAGTTGTAGCTAACTTGAATACAGTCATGAGGAGTTTTTTGTCTGGCCGAGCTGTAAAGTGCCTGCTGCTCCAAAGTTCGAGTCTCCGGAAGGAAAATCCGGGGGTTCGAGTCCCCAGGCTTGTGTTCGGTTCCGGTGTTGTGCAAAAGAAAAGCAGTCGTCTGCCAGAAAGTAATTGCAAAAACACCGGTCCATCACAGGGAACGGTGGTTCGAGTCCACCGTTGATAATCGCTCTGAATGTAAATATGGGATCTAGATCCAGTAGCGGCAGATGTTTCACCCAGCGGCCAGAGATAAAACTCAATATTTGACTGTATGGTAAGAAATGTGAGTATAAGTATGTTGTGAGATGAAAGAGAATGGTTGTGTGGGAAAAGTTGATGTGTGTAAAAACAGAAAAAAATGGGGTTACAAAATGTTGAAAATGGGAAAAAAAAAAACAAGGAAAAGAAAGAGAGAGGAGTGTAGAAATGTGTAAGTCATCTCCAACTAGCGGAAGATGGTGGTACTGCAGGCCACCAGCTCCCCTAGGGTGGACACACACGAAAACAGAATTTTAACAGAATTGTTGATGAAAATAAGCAAAAAAATAAAATAAAATAAAATAGGAAGAGGGTTTGGTGGTTTTCAACGTAGAACAACTACAATCTCTCTGGGTTTTTAAGAAAGGGGAGTTCAGAACCAGAGAGAGGAGATGTGTTGTTTTAAGCAGTGAGAACAATGATCCAAATGTTTGAGTGTCACTTGCAGGTGAAGAGCAGACCCAGATCAATTTTCCACGTGCAGCAGGAAAATTATAGGTTAACACCATTAGAAACACTCAAGCCAAGTTTTGGCTGAATTGTTTTACAGCTTAACTTCCATGTGTTTGTCACCCTGAGAACACAAGCTCCAAAAATCTCTCCCTGAAGACAAGAAATACAGTTCCAGAACAACGAGATGGATATCAAGAGCTCACAGCAGGTCAAGAGACAGCAGTATCCTGAGCAGTGAAGAAAAGGTCCAGCAGCAACAGCTGTGCATGACAGCGACAGCAAGGAGGAAAAATGGCATCATCATGACTGGATGGATGGATGTGCATTTCCAACGAGCTGCAACTTCACTGTGTGTAAATGGACTTTTGAAAAGAATGCCTGAGTTGGACATTTGCCGCTTTTGGAGCAAAATGGCAAGATGAGACAGTGGAAAAGACAGGACAAAGCTGAAAGACAACTGACTCTCACTGGACTGCTGCAAGGGGGGGAGATGAGATGAGACCACAGTGGAAGGAGCGGGGGGAACATAGAGGAAGGCTGTTTTAGTGTGGGAATGAAATTTGGGTTTAGGAAACTGGGAAGAAAAAACGACTGCCTTGGAGAATTGAAAAGTGTCTGGAGCACCGCAAAGAGGAGAGGTACACAAAAAATTACACAAACAGAAAAATGCATTAATCCTACTAACACAAACACACATGCCATGAAGCTCATGAAGATCAAACAGTATTTTTAAGCATGCATTTCTGTTACCATCATCTTGTCCGGTTC
Source organism: Perissodus microlepis (assembly GCF_051167445.1). Lineage (NCBI taxonomy): Eukaryota > Metazoa > Chordata > Actinopteri > Cichliformes > Cichlidae > Perissodus > Perissodus microlepis. The sequence goes on from NC_140466.1 coordinate 12,687,821, forward strand.
ACTTAGTAGGTTAAGAAGTGATACATAGACTAGTGAACTAGTATTATTTTTGGGGAAGGATGATTGAATCATAGCAGGGGTGAACAGAATGATGCAGGAGGGTCAGATGAGTGGAGACTAATAGATTATTGAGTTTCTTGTTTCTGATGTGTGGGGGAGGTCTTATCATGACACACATCTGGGTACATGGGGGAAAACAAAAACTCATTATCTAATAGAATATTGCTGTTGTGTGAGGTGTGTGACTGGTGGATGAAAGTTTTGGGGATTTACTTGGCTGATGCATTTTCTTTTGGTACCACTTTTAACCTACCAGTTAGTTGTGTTTTGATCTATCATTCTAAGAGAGTATGCTTAGACAAGTCGTAAAACTAGGCCTTCATATTTTTTATTTTTAACAGTGCACTGAGATTTTTTGTTCGGCAATTTTCTCTTTTTCAAGCAGGCCTGCAAGATCGGAATCGAAAGCGCTACACAACATGTTGAACAATCGCAAGTGAGCTTCTCCAAAATTAAAATGGGCTCAGGAGGAAGCCACTTATTTGGGACAATCAGAAAACAAGTCCCTGTCAAAAAGGATTCAGCGAGGTAATCCAGTCTAAATTCTTTTTCTTTTTTGAAATGGCGTCATTGCTGGCAGTAGAAACTTATTGCGTCATGAGAGGTTCTACTGTCAGCAAATAAAAAATGGGGAACTGACTGGACTGACAAAAGCTTGACTGACTTGACACCAGTATGCACCTCCAACTAGACAGTGACAAAAGGGTGGATGTATGTATGTATGTTTCTTTTTACAGGAGCAGAAAGATGACAGCAGCAGGTTGCATGAGCTTTTGGGCCGTGCTGACTTAACCTTTTAAATGCCACTTTCTGTGTCTTTGTGAATTTACCAGCAGTGTGTTATTCATGACCTTGTATTGTTTACAGTGCAGAGGTCACTGTGAGAAAGTGTGCATACAGATGCGCTGCGCTAACATCTACATCACTTTTTCCACAGCAAAGGGTTAATCGTGGGATCTAATCACATGATTTACAGTGGGACACACCGCTGGCTAATGTTTTTTTTCTTACGACAGGGCCTGGAGTGAAGCTACTCCAGGGGAGAATCCCTGGAATTTTCAAGAGACAATGCACAACTTTATTGTGCATGTCTAATTGTGCTAAGCTGACATAGGGCAAAAGAGGGTTTTCCGGGGGAGCTTTCATTTTTAAATTGCAGGGACCGTGACAAGGACACAGGAGGAGAGACTGGGGTGCAGATGCAGACCATGACCAGGAGAGAAGGCTTCAAGAGGACCAGTGAGAAGCAGGGACCATCTGCAGGACAACTGACAAACGACAGTAAGCTGCACCACTGGGCTTCCAAAAGATTGTCACGAGGAGATTTTGAACAGCAAAATCTTAAAATAAAATGAAAGAGTTTCTACGTTGACGTTGAGGAAGACTACAAGAGTGTACAACTTGTTCTGCTCCTAATCTACAGCCGCATTGGAACAGAAATCGAGGGATGAAGAGAGCGTGCCAAGCTCCAAAAGTGACAGTGCAGAGGGAGATCAGCGTTGGAATTATGACTCTGTAGATGGCACAGACACCAGGAGCCATGACTGTGAACGACTGAGAACAACCACCTAATGCTGTTTCACTTTGCCATGCAAAGTACTTTGACACTCTGGAGAAGGCCTTTCCTCTGTATCATTGTTGTTGCCATTTGCATGTGAGAGCTTAGATTGTGGGGAAGATTAAAGATGAACAAAGGGTGGTGGTAGAACAGTGAAGTGAGGATAGACAGTGTGAAACTCCTTTAAGTGTACAATAATGTTGATGTGATATACAGAATGTCAGGAAAGAAATTCTGGTATTAACGTGATTCTTAATTTAAGAATCAAAGGGTGGGATTGTATAGGAATTTTTTACTTATGTATTAATCACATTATACAACATATTTTATTGTATAATGCTATGCTAGGCTCAGGGAGACTCTGCTGACCGTCTGCCCCGCGGTCATGTAGGCTCTCCATAAGCTTGGTTTTCTGTTCTTTGTGTGTTTTGATTAAAGAATGTTAGCTACCGCTCACCGCTCGTCTGCAGGCTTTATTTAAATGGAAAACTTCCACAACAAGTGACAGGTTGCTTCTCCCAAAGTCAAGGACCAGCAGACTTAAAAAGTCCTTTGTCCCACACGCCATTAAACTGTTTAACTCCTCGCTGGAGGGGAAAGGGAGGGGAAATGGGGACAAAGGAGGGGGGGACAAGTAAGCTGTAGTGCCTTTTCACTGTGCAATAGTTTTTGTTAATATCCAACGGTGTAATAGACTCACAATACTTGAAATGTGCCGTTCCCTTGTATTCTTATTCCTATTTATTCTATTTATCCCTTTTGTATTCTCTGTATTTATATATGTGTATATATGGTATATTTCTGCTCACATTCTGCAACTTCTGTCAGTGCTGTGCTACTGGAAACTGAATTTCCCGGCAGAACCCACCCGAGGGATAAATGAAGTTTCATCTAATCTAATGTAATCTATAGGGCAGTACAGGGCTTTGTATCTACCACTCTGCTGTGATATAACGAGCGGTCACGGTCACGGTCACGTGGCTTTCCGTTGCCCTGGAGGTCCACCCATTTGTAGTTAGGGCAACAGAAAATGCCTGGGACAGTTCAGCCATAACTTTAAACTTCTCCTGCTCATACATGCTTGGAACAATCTTGTCACACTGAAGTGGACGCGCAACGAGATATCATAGTGTGGCTCAAGCACGTTCATCACAGTTTAAACCCCTTGTTTTGCACAACGGAATACGGCCTCCCGTCTGCAGCTAAACACCCCAGTAGCTTTTGTAATAGCTTTAGTCCGGTCGGACTGGGAAGCAAAGGGTTGCTTAAATGCCGCAAACTCCTCTGCTCCGCCACTTGGACCACTAGCGCTGGCCATAACTACCGTTTGACAGACCCACCATGCGCACCATACACATACTTTTTTTTTCTTTTTCGAATCTTCGGATCACATGCGTACCGAACCGTGGAGTGGGATCGGTTCGGATTTCGGATCAACCGTGATCCGTTGCACCACTAATAGGAAGTGTTATTTAACTTAATCGTATTGACAGTGAACAAATCTACTGCAGAAGTGGCCTGGCTCTGTTGCTGTTTTCACCAGTCCAAGAACTACTTCAGAGAACTCACACGCTTCTTTAACAATTTGAACTGGGTTTGTGTAAAGAACAAGCCCAATGTATTAGGCAGGGTACAAACTAACATAAAGCAAGATGAACAAATAAACCAACAACCAGAAAATGAAGACACATATGTACACGAAGGGAGCTAATATTGACCTGAATGCAGAAGGAAAAGCAATTATCAAAATTAAATTGGAAGTAACAATAGATAAGGGAACACTACAGACAGAAAGATGCCAAGGAGGAAACACAAGAGAAATGGGGAGGAAAGAAAGACAAATGAACTAAAACCAGAAAACAAAACTCAACAGATACTTTATAAAAACACAGCAGTCTGCATTAACAATAATGAAAAAATGTTTTAACTAGCTTCTCAGTTGTCAAACATGCATAATACATTCATTTATATTGTACAAGGTGCTAAAATTTCAGTCACCTGGAGGGTGTTTCCACAATCACTGGTAGCCCAGTATTGTTTTTATTTCAAAAGAGAAGCAAAACCAGTCGTGGGAACACATACTGTCTGAATCTACAGCGACTTGGTTTCAAGGGTAAAGCCTACATCTTGAAAGCAACACACAAATCCCAACAGCGGTTCAGCCCCCACATTCATGTACTGCATTAGCTAAATAGTCTGAACAGGGACTATTTAAAGGTACCAAGTGAGAAGCACAGAAATGCTAATATTGACTTGCAGATATTCAGAACAACTGCCGTCATTTATTTGCCTTCATAACACAGAGATCATATTTAATCAATAGCGCATCCATGTTGGAGAAGACTGTGAGTCTTCTGCATCTCAGTGGTGTTGTGGGGTTATAATAAAATAATCTGGCCCAGGTAAAACAGAATCAGATTTACTGCAATTTTGATGCTAGCAGCAATCTCACGTTTCAGCATTTATGCAACATCTGCAGGAATCTGTAGGAGTCATGCACTAGGTTGTTGGCAGTGCTTACAAGTCATCTTCAAGAGATTAAGTATTTTCAACCTGAACAAACTCAGCAAAAGTCCCTCTTTCTTCCTTTTTTTCCTTTTTTTTTTTTTTTTTTTCTTTTTTAACGAAAAAACTGGATGTTAATCTTCTTCTTATATTACTGCATTTCTAAACTTTGGTTAAGGGTGCAAACTTCAGTGAGAGGGCAATACAGGGCTGATGCCTGCTATTGAATCTGCTGGCATGACTTCAATCCTTCTCCCTGAATACCTGAAGAGAGTAATACTATTTTCAACAGAGTTTGCTCAAGAAAACATGCCTGAGGGCCAAAGTACTTTAGGGAATGCTAGTCAAAATCCCAAAATGAAAAACATAACCACAGCCCAGTAGAACTTGTGGTATGAGTATGTCAACTCACTCTTGAAAGGCTGCTTGACTTACATGAAGTGAAGCCTTATGTAAGTCTAGGGATAATAAATATCTCTAAAGCCAGAGAAGCCACCACATTTTATCTATAACATACATATAGTTTACACAGTAGTCCCTGTAATGTGATCCTAGTCTGATCTCAGCCGCTACATCCCATTTGCCATCCATGTCAACAGCCTTGTCCAGCATAAGTGTGCTAGCAGATGAAACGTTTTTATAGTTAGAGTACACAAAATAATGGGCAATGTTAGCTGTAATTCTCATTAAGCCTAAATCAAGTCACTGGAAGCTGTTAATACATTTCTGTAATAACCATGCCATTCAATACAATTCCACAGCTGATTTAGCAGCAATTCACTACATTCTGAGTTTAAATTACACTTGATGCACATGTGATGTGATGTTGCATGGCATGGTTTATATCAGAAAAAAACTGAAACCTCATACATTGCCTGGAGTTGCAAAGACATACTCTACTGAAAGCCAACACTGTGTCATATTCAATCACATCTTTCACTCACTCACTTCAATGAAGGCAGAATTTGGAAGTAAAACCACTTTTATGTGTCTATGTGACTCGAGTAATGCTTTTTAGCGTTCAAAACATGACAAGCATGACTAGAACACAACCACCACTGAAAGGATGAAAACGCAGAAAAAAAAAATCATGCTGTGATAAAGAACCTAAACCAAACTTTCCAAAAATATTTTTCTCATTTTATTTTTTGTATTTGAGTAACAATGACATTACATCTGTATCACCTTCTTTAAATTATTATTAGCAACTCACATGACATGATGTCTTGCTGCAGAGTCAGTGCGTCTGTCTATATTGCTTCACACCCTTCACTCGCAGACCGAAAATAAACTAGGTGACCGGCATCCATCCTACCCTGGATACCACATATGTGACTGGTTTAATGGTTTGTGGGTGACAGATCATCATTGCTGGATCCTGTGGCCACTAGCTCCCCAGTCTGCCAATCATTTGCCTCCAAAGAGCATCCACACAGAGAGCATGTCTTCTTCCACTGTTGGGATTGTTTCTGAGTGACAAGCATAACAAAAATACATCTACTTTCATCCACAGAGTCTATATTGATCCATTGTTGGCAAACAGGCAGAAAATAAAGGGACAAAGTTAAGTATTTTACTGTCTGTGATGCGTCTGATTTTTGAGTGACACAGTGAGTAACAAGTGACAAAATATGTCTGGTTTCATCCATCACCCATCCATTTCTGTCCTTCTTTTCTGCCCAATCTTTGTTTCTGCCATTTTTTTTTTCAACCCTGTCCGAGACATTTCTTTGTCCTCCACTGGTGGCATAACAAAATAAAGAGAAGAGGATAAGAAAACAGAATAATGTATAACGATGCATAAATTATTTGTGAGCAGACATTTAGTAGTAATGGCATGCTATGTAACTGCATAGCCAGTGTACTTTCAACATGTTACACATCTGTACTACAACATAACAAAAATAGTGCGTGACAGTGGCTATCTTGAATGACAAGTGACTGTTGATATGGCTGAAATCCCATGCCTACTACGTGGTCACTTGTCTGCCTGGAACTGATATGACCTGAATATCAAACAGAGTGGAAAATATTACTGGCTTCACTGCTGACAGACAAGTTATAGTAGATGCTTGTGTGCTGCTGTCCATGTTAATATCCGGATGCATTATTTGTCTCTGCACATGTCCTTCGTCTTGTGTTATGGGTAGATGAGAGCCCACCTAAACTGACAACAGTCTGTGTGTCCGGTTCACGTCTATGGTTACAATAATGGTATGGTACAATAATGTTATTTTAAATAAGAGCAGGTGGCAGTAAAAACAAATTAACATAAATCAGTTTATGCAGGTTAAACCTTAGTACAAAATTGTAAAAGTTGTTAGATTTTGTCTGTGTAAGTTTTTAGTCATTCAGGTCATGGTAGTCTAAGGAGCCTGAAAAGAAAGCCACTGAACTTCTTTAAGTTTTTTGATCTAAGAGGCCTCTTCGGGTCTAAAACCAAAATGTGGAGAGTCCCAGGTATTAATTGATGGTGCACATGATTAACAGTGGATCAATGACTCCTAAGGGACAACCCCCACTAGTCTTTAAACACCTGAGACTCTCCACCTTGTGGTTTTAGAACTAAATAAGCCTCTTGGATGAGAAGTGGAATATCTTCCAAAACCTTTGAAAAGTCCAGTCGCTAGCTCAGCTGCTACATTTCTAATACACACCTGAAATGTAACTCCTTTGTATCTGTAATAGTTTATGTGGGGATATAAAAACATCCTTTCTTGAGCACTGAGTGAAATTAGGTGCTGAGTTTATAGGATGTAAGTCTATTTATTATTAAACATGTATATAGCAGCCACCAGTGAAACTGTGTGCTTTTGCACATCTCAAGTGTTTAGTGTATGTCTAAGTATGCCTCTAGATGATACAACAGTGCAGCAGATTGCAGCAGTGTGATATATAAATATACTGATAGAGAAATGTGTGCATTTGTGTAAGGGCAGAACGCATAGCACTCACGTTTGTCTATCCATTTTTCTATCCACTTAGGGTCAAGAGGGGCCAATTTACAGTCCTGACATGTCTGTGAGAGTAAGCCAGAAAACCTAAACTAGATGGAACAGGCACAGGAAGAACATGCAAACTGCAAGTAGAAAGGCCCCAGATCAAGCGGTTCAAACCTTGACCTTTCTTGCAGTGAGGTGATAATGCTAACTACTGCATCACCTTGCTGCTTCAGCAATGATATGTATTACATTCAGTATGTGAATTTAAGTGTCAGTGAGCAGATGGATGTGTGCAAATTTCCTACATGACTTGTAAAATCTTCTTTGTAAGTGAGACTAAGTGAGTGTGCTTGTTTGTGGTTGTGTGTAGCCTTTAGCCCATAGCCAAAAACTCTTTGTTTGTATGCTGTCAGTCACTGCAGACTGCCACTGGGTAAACAATGCGCAAGAGAGATAAATTGGGAGAGATGCAGAAACATGTGGCAGGAAGGAAGTAAAGATGAAAGGAAACAGGGAGATACACACATGGGAAAAAAGAGGAAGAAAAACTGAGACACAAAGGAAGTTGGAGACAGAGAGAACTGGAGGCAGAGAAAGACAGTTTTTTTTCTGTATATGTCTGAAATAAAGATACAATACAATACAATATAATACAAAGAAAGGGCATTAGTGGCAGAGAGTGCACTAGCAAAAGTGTCGAGAGAGAGACAGAAAAAGTGAGGAGGGTTTCTCAAGGGTGTGCACTCTGTACATTATAAATGATGACTCATGTGCACTGAAGCCATACACACAGAGACGTATATAAATGTAGCATCACCTTGGTGATATAACATTCTTTTCCCAAGGTCTACTTGTCACTTTACAAGTAGTGTAAAGGTGCCGCATGCCCTGTAGAAGAAAGCACTGATAGAAAATGTAAAATTAAATAATATAAACCAGATTAAATAAATCATTACAGATCGTATGAATATAAAGTAGTTTAAATCTATGATGATTTCAGAGAACTGATCTGATGTTCCTAATTTTTTTTTTTGTCCTTCATAAAAAGTCAGAATTCACACAGAATTTATACCTGGATTAAAATAAAGTGAACCAGAAAAGGTGCAATATTAAAGAGTAGGAACGGCAATTTTAGGAAAAGCGTTCAGTGCAGCGTAGCCTTAGTATTTTTGTGAGAATAAATCCAATGAAACTGATAGTAGGACTCCCTAAGTGCTCCCTATGTCTTACTGATTTGTCTATTAAGTTAGTAGACCTTTTCATGAATCACTACCAGTTCCATAGGTGCAGTTGGAAAAAAGGTTGTGACATAAACTCATTTCCACCGGGGAAAGTAAACTGTAATCTTATCATAAGACTCTAAAAAAAATTAGAGAGGCAATTCTTGAAATAGCTTAAGCCCAGCTTCAGCTGGATTCATTGGTCTTTATGACTCGATTTTATGCTTTGTACATTCAGATTTTATTTTATACCAGTGCAATAAAAAGGAATATATGTGTAAAGACCAATCCCTTGTTGACAACAAATATCAGATGACAATTAAACAAATTCAGCAGAATGAGTAAATCTTCTGTAACACTGTCTTAGTGGATGTTGAGAAGACATCCAGCCATTGGATGGTGGTGGTGGTGGTGGTGGGGGCGTCTCTCTCAGTGTGATTGTAAAATAAAATTGTGCCAACATGCAATTTTAGTCTTACAGGCAGTGGGTGGTTCAATCCAGCCTGCAGTCAGTTCATGACAATGAAGCACAAAACAACCAGAAAGACCTTTGTAGCAATAATGAGGATGGTTTTTGCAGAAGTGACAAGAGAGGACATGTCTTCTTTTTCATCCTTTGTCATTGTATTTCTCTCATTTACAGACTTGCACAAGTTCACATAAACATGCTGACTGACTGATGGCTCTTATCAACATACCTTAGCCAGAAGTTCGAGCTACGCCTAACCTTTACATGTTCAATTAACCTACAGTAATTTGTACTGTCTATGTCTGTGTGTACGTAAAAAACAAAACAAAAATGTTCCCTTTGATTTAATGGGGGAAATACACAACTATAAACCTGTCAGAACCCATCATATTCACAATAACTTGCTGGGTTGAATGGCAATTAGTTTACAGAGAAACAGTCCCACAAAGTTCAAGGATTTCCCTTGTTTCTTCATAGAAAAGTACTTATTGTCACATCCCATCTGTCAGTAGTTTGTTTATCATCTCTGAAAACACAGTGGTTCCAAATTCTTTAACTCCATCAATCTGTCTGCAGTTTGTCATATAATATCTAACATTAAAACCTTCAGCTGTTCCCTCAATATAATTAAAACTAAATTCCTATTTTGGCATTACTGGAATTGTGCAAATCATCGAAACCTCATGGTAACTGGCTGTGTTCCAGAATCATTCACAAATGCAGTTGTCCAAACACTTGGACGACAGATCCTTCACTGTTGAATACAGATCAATCTCTAAATCCCATTTTCCTTCTAAACTCCTGAAGAAGAAAGAGGTCCTGTTCTCAGCTGCTTTTCATCATGGTTAAAGCTGGTTTCAAAGCTCTTCACAGTGCAGAGTGTGCATTACAGGGAGTAAGTAATGACCTCCTACTAGCTGTTGACTTAGCTCTGTCTTCTTATTCTTAAATACATGTGCAGACCACTTTACTGTAGATTCAATCTTAGGTTAAATCAGGGTAGGGGTTTCCAGTTCTGCCGCAGCTTGGTGTTCCACATTTGTCAAACAGGTAATTTGGTAATTTGTCCTTATCTTCAACAGCAATTTTCTTGGCTCCTTTACACCTTAATACAGTTAAAACAGTCGTCCTCTTTTGTATATATATGCTTTCATTATTTGATATAATTTAAAAGCACATTGTTTCTTTTAACTGCTCTGTGGAAAACTTCTCTGATGCACATAAAATTCAGTAGGAGATCAAATACTTATTCTCCCACTCTATGTGGTATCTTGATTTTTTTTTTTTTGCTAGCATGTTTGAAAATTCTGCCTGACAATTGAAAAAAAAGATTTATTTTAATATTTGTACAACTTTCTGATTAGTGTGATTACTGCAAACACTGTACAAGAAATTGTAACAGAAATACTGAATTAATGTGCAGTAAATGCTTAAAATGGATGCTGAGCAAAAATATTCAGCCTTGCAGGGTTAGCTGAATGTTTTGCCAGACTGAGCAGGATTGCTTTTTTTTTTCTTTTTTAGCTCTGGTGCTGTGACTTCCCTAAAAGGCACATAATACAGATTGATGACACCAAAGTTTATAGAGCAGGTCATGACTTCTGCAGCGTAACATCCCTCTTTTCCTGTCACTCTTCGCTGGCTACTGAAGAATGGCTGAGAAAATAAAACGATACCAAGACAATTCATATTCAAATGCCCTACAAAGAACTATGTGGCCAACAGAGTTATCTATTTGCTACTCCTATGTGCCAAAAATCAATCATTCATTAGATTTACTGCCAAATTTATCTTAATTCGTATCTTACATTGTTTATTGTTTTTAGAGTTCTTCTCACATACTGATAGCATTCAATTGTGACACTGTCTGTAATTACAATAAACAGGTGTTTGACATGTACAAACTAAACAGAAGGTGTAGTCCAGATTGTTGGAGCATAAACATCTGCAAATGGAGACTGAATTTGGCAGGATGCTGTATTAGTACAAACGAACGTTTCCCAGCTCATGCAGAACCACTGTTACTTTGCTGATCTTTTGCTAAACTTAATATTTAAAATATCGTATAAGAAATCAAGGGGTTTCTCAGGCTATTCAACCACATGCCGAGGAGATTTGAAGGAACATTAAATCCCCTTAAGGATTACAGGGCTGTTATATACAGTTTACTTGAGCACACTTGAGTCAGTTCCAGTAGGAACTCTAGTGATAAGTGTTAGAGTGTTCACTAAGTAACAGCTGAAAAAAAATTGCCTATGTGGAAATGCAAAAAACTGCAGTTCCTCTAATGTCTGGACTGACTCCAAAAGAGATTCAGTTCCCATAAACTGTAAAAATTCCCAGATTAAGCTATGAAATTCAGGTGGTGAGAATCAATCTAATGCCTGAATCAATCAAGGTTTTAGCAAGGGGATTTTGTTTTAATTAATGTGAATTAGAACTAATTATTAAGTATATCTGTGTCTATTGGTTGCACCCATACTAAGCGCTGCTTTCTATTGTTCAAAAATAGTCATTTCTGGCTAAAAAAAAAATCAACACGGTGACTGGCCTTTGCAATATTTCTAAAGCTGCTACTTTGTTTGTTAGTTTATGTCAGTCTTCTTTTTTGGTTTTTATTTTTTTTCTGTTATGCTTCTTCAATCAGAAAATTACTTTACCCCTGTCCCTCTCTATCTGACATAAAAGAAACAAATATGATGGCAGTAAATGTCAGAAAGATTCTCCTTCCTTTCTCTAAGGGGAAAAAAATGGTAAGTTTCTCCCTGTTGGATGTCAGAGGAATGTCTTTTTATCATCTTTATCTGTCAAATGAGAATTTCTGGTGTCTAAGCTGACTTCTAAATGGCACAGAATGTACTCTTTGACACATTTTGTCTTGTTTTGCAACAAAGTCAAAGTGGCACAGGCCATTTAGGAGTTGAACCTTGCTGTTAACTTTGCTGTTTCAAAGAGGCTCGACTGTGTATACATCACTAGCTGGTCAGGATGTACAATCCCATTGCAACATTACCTTGTGTGGATTGTTCCTCTAGAACCTAGCAAAGCGAACATGATTTTAACAATATAAGAAAGTCAAGCAAATCTTTTTTCTGAAATCCAAGCTAATAAGTACTAAACAATAAATCAAACCTAAAGTATTTAAAATGCAGAATTAAGAGTGATTTAACATTCAGCTGAAACAGGGGACAACAAGTACACATACAATTCAGCAACAAGTTTCAACAAAGCACTACACATTTCGCTTCAACAAATAAACGGAATAAATGACTTTGGCTTGATTTTCAACCAGCAGTGTATGCTTCAGGTCAAACTTACCTAGGAGCAGGTTTATTCAGTATAAACTAACTGGATAATGGACTTAAAATGGCTTTTGTGTTTGAAAATTCCCCCAAACATGGCTGCTTCAATCTTATGAGAGGAACCTGTAATTTGTATATGTATAGTTACAGTATATCAAATAGAATTTTATATAATTTATTACTTTAAGAGATGGAGGAAATTATACCTTATTATCAGCCAAGAGTAACATTTCCTGGAACACCGCTCACATATTTATGGGCAACATAAAGAAATTAGGCTGCATCACAAGCTCTTTGAAATGGTCTGAAGAAATGTCCAACAAGCAATTTTTTTTGCCATAAAAATATATCACCACCACTGCTGCTCAAGTTGACCCTTATCCTTCTTTTTGTTGTACATCATCCTTAACTTTGATTTTCATGACAAAATTTTATGACTACTGTAGGCTACTGTAGCATTGGTTCATTTTTTCTGTTACAACTGATTGCCACACTATTGGAGAGAAAACTTTTGAACAGCATGAGGACTGCATACATGTTTATTGTTCTGTCAGCTATTTGTGTGATATTATTAATATTACAAAGCACCTTGACTAATTTTCTACACCACTACACAGAAATTCTTCTTCCACTGAGGTGAAATTTTGAGCTCTTCCAACTAGCCGTGCTTCAGTAGTATGATTAGCAGCTTGAGGCAATTGTTGTTGTGATTTGGCACTATATGATAAAAAAAATTAATTGAATTACTGATCATGTTTATGTTGATCATGAGAGCGGGTGGCTAGTTTTAGCCATCTCTGATGACTGAGTACAGCTGTTATAACTCATTCTCATTATCTTGTTTCGTGACAAGATGAAAGAAACTAACTCTGTTTCCATGAGGTAGCAGTGGGGAGCTGAAAACACTAGAACAGACTGTTCCATCCATCCATCCATCCATCCATTCGCTTCCGCTTATCCTTTTCAGGGTCGCGGGGGGCGCTGGAGCCTATCCCAGCTGTCATAGGGCGAGAGGCGGGGTACACCCTGGACAGGTCGCCAGTCTGTCGCAGGGCCAACACACAGGGACAGGCAACCATTCACACTCACATTCACTCACACATTCACACCTAGTGGTAATTTGGATTAACAGACTGTTCCCCAGTGAGATATTAAAAATAAATGAATAAATAAAGACTATTTAATAAGTTTGATTATATGTCCCATTAAACTTTAAAGAAGTCCTTTTAGCCCCTAATAACTTTTTTGTTTTAATGTCTTTACATTGCTTTGTAACCTTTTGTATTGCATTAATATTGTTAGAGCAACTTTTTTTTGTCTGTAACAATATGAAACTAAAATCAGCCATAACAGAAAATGAATGAGAGATGAATGTGCTCTTGTGTTTTCATTGGATTCGCCTTCATGACTATGGATAAACTCTGAATAGGGGTATAATGCAGAGAATTCTCAGCAGAGAGTTATTCAGTAACTGCCAATATATTGTTCATGACAAAGACAAAACAATAGTGATTCCCTTGTTAAAAACACGAGCAGCTCCGATGTAAACAGTTCTTTTTAACTCGATCTCATGCATCCAGTATCATAGAAAACAATTTGTAAAGGCATATTTAACTTCGTAATATAGTGTAGACTGTTTTATCCAAGCAGGTGGCAAATTTGTCCCAAGAACTAATCATTCATAGTTTGCTGTGTTTCATTAAGTGCTATGCCCTTCAGTGGTTAATCATGTTTTGAAATGTATTTTTTTTAAATAATTACTTACCACACATTATAGGTGGCATCCCATCAACAAATTCCGGTTATATAATGCCAATGGCATTGTTGCAATAGCTCACACTGAGCAATATCATTACATGAGAATAATTCTCTCTTACAGCCAGGCAGGGCCTTCTGCGATTCTTACCCTGTATTGGTGTGTCCTGCCTTAGGTGCCACTTTTTCCAGTACAGCTGACTCTACATAGCAATTAACCAGAGAACTTAAGGCCAGAGAAAGGAGAATCCTTTTTGGTTTTCAGCTAGTGAGCTGTGTGTTATGGCTGCTTACTCTTGGTCTGTGGAGATGTGTGTTTGTTTCGGTTATCTATCCTTTTTGACTTACTTTTCAGTTTAGTGACCAACTCCTGGGTTTTGGGTTTTGTTTCTTTTTTCATAAAGGTGATAGTGGCCTGCTCATCTCTTTCAGTTTAATTAACAATAAAAATATTAGTAAACCATTTTCTTAAATCTGTGATGAATATGACCTATTAACATCTTAAAAACTGTAGTCATATAAAAAAGAAAAAAAACATAAGTTTGATTGTATGCAGTGTTGAGAAAAAATAAGTACACCACATGCAGCCTGTAAGATCACCTTTAACAGAAATAACTTGAAGTAATCATTTTTTGTATGACTTTATCAGTCTTTTTTTTTTTTCATTTTTCTTGCTTTGCTTCAGTTCATTGAAATCTGTGGGAATTTGTTCATGTACATCTCTCTTAAGGTCCCTTCAAAGCAATTCAGCTGGGTTAAAGTCCCGACTTTGACAGAGCCATTGCAACGCCTTGATCCCTTTTGATCACCCCTTAGTCACTTAGATGTAGATTTCCTGGTGTGCTTTGGATCATTGTCCTGTTGCAGGATCCAGTTTCTGCCAAGCTTAAGGTGTTGAACAGATGGCTTCACATTTGACTAGAATTCTTTGGGACAAAGAGGAGTTCATGGAAGATTCAGTGAGTGCAACATGCTCAGATTCTATGGCTGTAACAACATGGCCATGTGATCATCACTCCACCACTGTACTCGACAACTCTTTGGAGGTGTTTCTGCTGAAGTGATTTTTCCCCAAACATGGCACTGTGCATTATAGCCAAAAATAATCGAATCCACTTTTATAAAGGTGGTAACTAGGGCAGGGGACTGAACCAAATCACAACAACAGTTGTCTCAAGGTGCTTTATATGGTAAGGTAAAGACCCTACAGTAATACAAGGAAAACAGAGAAACCCCAACAATCACATGCCCCCCTATGAGCAAGCGCTTTGGCGACAATGGGGAGGAAAAACTCCCTTTTAACAGGAAGAAACCTCCAGCAGAACCGGGCTCAGGGAGGGGCGGCCATCTGCCACGACTGGTTGGGGTGAGTGGATGAAGACAGGACAAAGACATGCTGTAGAGAGGAAGAGATTGATAATGACTAATAATTACATGCGGAGATGTTTATAAAGATACAGTGAATGAAAAAGGTGACTGAAGAATAAAACATAAGTCATGCAACAAGTTAAACCCATCCATCCATCCATCCATCCATTCGCTTCCGCTTATCCTTTTCAGGGTTGCGGGGGACGCTGGAGCCTATCACAGCTGTCATAGGGCGAGAGGCGGGGTACACCCTGGACAGGTCACCAGTCTGTCGCAGGGCTAACACACAGGGACAGACAACCATTCGCGCTCACATTCACTCCCGCATTCACACCTATGGGCAATTTAGATTTTTCAATTAACATATCCCCACTAAGTTAAACCCAAACAAAAAAATAGGGCAATGGCAGCAATGAAGGTGGTCTCAGGTATGGTTAAACTTTTCAAAACTTAAACCACACCTGAGTGACCAGCTTTAGATTTTGCATTTGTAACACAAATTTAAAGCTTGTCACAGTGGCACATCAAACCTTTGAAAACCTCATCATCATGCAAAATATATCTCAAAGCTCAAAAGCTATGTTTAATAGCCTGAATGCCAACTGATTGGACCTGCAGCTAACTTTATTACACCTGTCACCAGTGATGATGATGAAACTTAAAAGATTGTTCACATCTAGTTGGATAAGTTGTCCATGGGTAAAACAGGGCTTTTAAACGCTAGCATTATTAACACTGGCTTCTTCATTTTGCTGTTTACAGTCAACAAAAATGTTATATGGGATAGCATATCCAAAACCATAATATGTAACTAGAGTCAATAATAGTCTAACATTAGTATTCGATACTGCAGTATATCACAGTGACAAGGATGTCAACATCATGTACATTGTCAGACAATGACTGGGGCAGCTCAGTGTGATGTAAAACTATTAAACAAATAACAACATGTTTCAAATGAGAAGTCAGCATACTGTTGCCATGTTTAAGGGTGGAACAAGATCGTAAATATTTTACTCTATATGATACCGTGAATCTACTCCTGGGTGTTACGAGAGAGAGGGTTTAGCCATTCAAAGAAAAGAGCACTTACAAAGTCAAACGTATGCTAATTGATAATGATCTGCCATCCCCTAGCTACTAAATAGGCATTAATATTTCAACTGCTGCAACAAAGGAAATTTCTGTATATCGAATATGGAATTTTAAAATGTATTTAAATTATCATCTTATTATTTTATTTGATTATTTAGAAGCAAAACGTTATCAATCACAGACATGGTGAATATTGAGAAGCTTTGATTAAAAATATATTTTTTTAACCCAACAGTGTTTAAGTAGAAGACATCTGAACTTCTTCTTGACTGAACTACTAGGATGCTTCCTCGGTTCTAACTGGCTCAAAGTTAGTAAAATTCTTTCAAGAATAAAACTAATTCAAAGCTTGTTACTATCCAACACTTTAATGATTCAAAGTGTAAATGGTGGTGAAAAAATGTGTTGTTAACAGTCAGATGTCTGGTTGAGACATTCTTTTCTTTGACATGCTTGGCTTCTTTCTCACTTCTCTCTCCTTTGTCCAAAATGTCCACACTGCTGCCCTCGGAGGAGTTCCCCTTATCTTTTAGATGCAGGTGGGCTTCTGAGTAGTAAACTGAAGAGCACAATCTCCTGTGTTGTACCATGCACTTGTAGTTATTTAGACTCCCTATAGGTCTATCTACCTCCCCTTGCATTGGACTGCATAGACAACATTGTGTTTGGGTTTTCTATCCTTGGGGTGAACCTTTTTTTTTTGTCAAAGTGTTGTTGGGTCTGAAGTGAAGCCGGATGTTGTGTTGGGAACAAATCTTTTGGCACTCAAGCCTGGTATACCTCAAAAGTATGTTTTGTTCTTTTTTTATTGAGGGGGTGGTGTCTTTCTTTCACTTTTCTAATTCTATGCACATAATGAAGGCTCTGTTGGGAGAACCACATTAATACCTGTGTGTACTGCTTTTCTTTCCTTCTGCAGGGGCAGGGAAATGCCTTGATTTTCTAAGGTTTTGATAACCACCAGCTCATGCTGAAGTAGTTGGAAGGCATCGAAAGCAGGTTGGTCCGAGTGTGCAGTTCAGTAAACCCTAATCATGAGTCTTCTGTTTTCACTAGCACAGATAAGAAAATTGAGATTGTTTTTCTTTACTTTAATGTATTTCATATATTTGCTGATATTTTTTACGTTGTGTACATGTTAGCTGGTATGCAAATTAAAGGAAAGGTGGGACACACAAACTACTCTACGGTTCTGTTAGGAAAATGTTGTAATAAATAAAGACTAATCAAGAGAACCACATAATCACAATAATCAAACATTTGGTGGAGACTATTGTTTGTAGTGTTTAATACTTTGTTTCTACTGTGGACAACATTGTCATGTTAAAGGCCGTGTGTCTGTCTATTTATTTGATTTACACAGTAGCCAATATGATACTACTTCCCCAGTAAAAATTAATTTCCCACAGTGTGAAAACACAATAATGGCAATAATTTGCTAGTCATCAGCAATGATCTATCAAGGGTGCTGCATTTGCGAGTGTGTATTTCTGTGTGAGCAAGACAAAAGGAGCACAGAGGAAATTGACTACAGAACCAGTTCAAATCAAATGCTTTGAAATCTTCGCACCGGGTTTGTTCCGCTGATACAATAGATGCAATCAGATCACTTTTATAACTTTTCCTCTTCCCCTCATAATTTCCTCTTATAATGTAACTTCATCTACTTTTCTCTCCTCAACCACCAATTATCATTTGTTCTTTTCACTTGCCCGTTCTGTATCTTTTGATATCATCTTCTGGCTCCCTGTGTCCTCATTTTCATTCCTCAGTTTCCCTTTTCAACAATTTTGATTTATTTTTATTGTGTTTTAAATATAAACCCTCGTTGCATATTTTCTTCTTCCACTTTTGTCTTCTACCAGAAGAGGGCATCTCACAAAGAATATAAAACACTCTCCAATCGTCTTCTTTGTAGAGGTGGAAAAACAGGAGGAGGACTGAAAAAAAAATCACTGATCTATTTTGATCCCCGCTGTTTTCAGGCAGGAAGTCTGGCAATCTGTCCTATATAGAAACACACACACACACACACACACACTGACAGATTTCCCACAAAGACCGTAGACTTTTGAGCTTCCAAAGACAATAACGTAAATGGAGAGAAAGGCAGCCAGGGATATGGATAAAAGACAAGTAAAGATTAAGCATGAAAGAAAAAGATGGGAATCAGGAGCCCCGGAAAAAGGAGGGAGGAAAGGAGTAGCAGGAGGGGTGTTTGCAATGAGTTACGGCTGAGTAAGGTATTTTGGGCAAGAGGAGAAATGACGAAATAACAGACAGCAAAAGTACATAAACATTATGACCACAGGTGATAACTGTTTTTTAATTTGCACAGCTTTAACCTATTATAAAATGGTTTTCTATTTACACATATAAATGAAATGATGGCAGTGTACTATTGACATTAAAGATCACCATTTTATGATGAGTGCTTAGTGACACCCTGGTCAGATATTATTTTATAAGTCAGTGTATAATATGTTTGCCAAGTGTGAAAAATGTGAGACCTAGAGCAAGTATAAGCGCCCATGAAATGCACCAGAATATGAGTTTGGATGTTCATTTTGCTTATGGTTAGCATCTCATGTCATTTTTTTGTGCTAATGAGTTGAGGTTCAGCCTCGCTTAATGGACTATATACATGATTTATGGTTAACAATGATGTTAACTGCGATGATTTTTGAACAGGTTACTGGTCAAAATTGTATTTGTATTAATATTCTAACTTTACACGCTTCATGGTTGCAATAATTTTCTTTTTTTAACCTACACATTTTATGTTCTTAGTTACTGTGTCTAATCTCTGCAGTATAAATTTTAGATGATCAGAAGAAATGATAGAAATGGATAGGCAAATCACAATCATTATGATTGGTGGCCAATGAGAACTGGTTTAATTTAATTTGAGATGTGAGATTTTAATGTAAAGGAATAGTTTCACTTTGGTTTCTAAATAAATTGATAACACCTTAATACACTTCAGCAGATGTGATATAAATTTGGTCTAACTAGCTTGACACTTCAGGCACATTTTAGGTCATTCAACACTCCGAAATGACTGAATGGTTAGGGTAAGAGTCATGGATAGAGGGTCCTTAGTTGGCACTACATGGAGTGAGATGCTTAGCAAAACCAAAAAATCTCCCTGGAGAACCTCTGCCAGGTTTTTACTGTTGCAGCCTTCAGTTGCTGCTTGTTTATGAGTCTCTCTGCATTCAGTTTTGTATTTAATAATTGAAAGGCATGCTCTGTTGCACAAACTTCAGTTTACTGACTTATCCATTAAGGAATATCTCATTTCTTTACCTTGGGAAACTCTTGGGTTGCATCTACAGTAGGATTTGGTCATTATCCATTTGCACTGTGAAGTGTTGTCTGATCAGGTCTGAACCCTGTACAACTCAGATACTCATACTGCTACTTCTATCAGCACTCACATCATCATAAACACCAGTAACCTGGTTCGACTGGTACCTATACAAGTCCATGCCATAACACTGCCTCCAACATGTTTGACAAATATTATGGTATACTTGAGATCATGCTCAATTTTTCCCTTTTACATATTTTTTTTCTTCTCATGATTCTGGTACATGTTAATCTTGGTTTCATCTGAGCAAAGAAAAACATTTTTAGAACAGCCTCTTTTAAAAGTTTTCTGGATAAGTCTAAGCTAGTCTTCCTGTTCTTGAGGGCGAACAGTTTTTCACCTTGCTGTAAAGCTTCTGCATTTATATTCCTGGAGGCTTTTCGTTGCAGACCTTGACAATGATACATCAACCTACTCAGAAGTGTTCTTGACTTGCTTAGATGTTATTGTTTTTTTCAACTTGAATATAATTCTGTCACCATGTGCTTCACCAAACAAATAATGCAAACAAACAAGGTACCATGACTGAAAAGAAGCTCACATCCTAGTTCTCTTAGAAAAAGAAAAGAAGAAAGGGAAAAAGAAAGTTAAAAAAGATTACTAATCATTTAAACTTGCCAGAAAGTCAAACCTTTTTTTTTCAAAGATCATTCTAAGTCACCTTATTGCGCAAGAACAAAGAGAGAAATCAAAGTACATCATGAATAAGAAATCATACAGGGTGAGAGATGAAAGAAATATCAAAATACAGAATGAGAACGTGTGTTAACTTGTGCATTGATTTTAGTAATCCAGAAGTCCACACTTTGATCCTCCACCAGCACCACTGAGAGTACAAATGCAGAAAAGGTTCATATTAACTAAGGAATAAAATAGTACATTTGAAAGTACAAACTTTGTTGTCCAGACTTTGATCACTGGAGAACAAATATGGTAGATGATAGTGATGACCATGCACTTTAAAATACTATATTGTTTTTAGGATTAGCACTGAACATGAAAATGTTAAAAAAAACCAAAAAAAAACCCAAAAACAAATACAAGCTTGGAAACCTAGATCATAAAATCCTCTTTTCCCTGGTGTACTCTGGTAATCAGTTCTGACCATGTTTGATCGACACATATATTAGTGCCCAATATTAGTGAGAATATTCAGTGCTGGAAATGTTTTGACAGACACGCACACTACCAGTCAAAAGTTTGGACACACCATTTCATTTAATGTTTTTTCTTTAGTTTCATGACTATTTAAATTTTTTACAATTTTACTAAATTGTAGATTCTCACTGAAGGCACCAAAACTATGAATGACCACATATGGGATTATGTAGTGAACAAAAACGTGTTAAATAACTCAAAACATGTATTATATTTTAGATTCTTCAAAATAGCCATCCTTTGCTTTGATTACTGCTTTGCACACTCTTGGCATTCCCTCGATGAGCTTCATGAGGCAGTCACCTGAAATGGTTTTCCCAGAGATGCTGAGCACTTGTTGTCTCTTTTGCCTTCACTCTGCGGTCCATCTCATCCCAAAGCATCTCAGTTGGGTTTAGATCAGGTGACTGTGGAGGTCCGGGCCAAATAGCCCTTACACAGACTGGAGGTGTGTTTTGGGACATTATCCTGTTGAAAAATAAATGATGGTCCAACTAAATGCAAAGCTGAGGGGATGACACGTCACTGCAGGATGCTGCGGTAGGCCTGCTGGTTCAGTGTGCCTTCAATTTTAGATAAATCCCCAACAGTGTCACGAGAGAAGCACCCCCACATCATCACACCCCCTCCTCCATGCTTCACAGTGGGAGCCATGCATGTAAAGACCATCCGTTCACCTTTTCTGTGTCACACAAAGACACTACAAGTGGAACCAAAGATCTCAGATTGTGACTCTGACCAAAGCACAGATTTTCACTGGTCTGTCCATTCCTTCTATTTCTTGGCCCACACAACTCTCATCTGCTTGTTGCTTTTGTGGTTTCTTAGCAGCTACTTGACCATAAAGACCTGATTGAACAGTTAATGTAAAGACGCATCTGCTACTGCAACTGTGGCATTCATCTGGGCTCTAATCTGAGGTGCTGTTAACTTGTGATTTCTGAAGCTGGCGGACCTCTGCACAACACAACTGATTGTCCCAACCCCATTAAGAAGGCAAGAAATTCCACATATGAACCCTGAAAAGGCCCTGTGACGTGAAAAACATTTCAGGTGACTACATCATGAAGCTCTCCGAGAGAAGGCCAAAGCGAAGGGTGGCTTTGCTACATAATTCCATATAACTTGCTTGCATAAATTCCCCTCTTGGCCCTGCAGGCTGTCTATCCTTCAAGCTCGGGTTGTCTGCCAGAGGCCTGGGAGCTTAAGGGTCTTGTGCAGTATCTTTGCTGTTCCTAGTACTGCGCTCTTCTGGACAGAGATCTCAGATATTGTTGCTGGGATCTACTGGAGCCACTCACCTAACTTGGAAGTCACTGCACCTAGTCCTCCATATTGTGTGTGTGTGTGTGTGTGAGAGAGAGAGAGAGAGAGAGAGAGAGAGAGAGAGAGAGAGAGAGAGAGAGAGACTTTTTTTGGTTTTGTGGTAGGAGATTTTGGTTACACCATAACTCATACAGCATTATTATACCTGACTGAGCTGAATACGCTGACACGCTGTATTTATCTGCTTTCTTATACTTGATATCTTGTAATTGGCTCTATTCTTATTTATAACCCTATTTTTCCTTTGCTGTATCTCATTTGCCGCTGCAATGATCCAATTTCCCCTTGGGGATTTTCAAAGTTTCATCTCCTCTAGAAATCATTTAATGCACAATGGAACAGAGAATGCATCTGTTCAGTCTATGTGGAATACATCTGACACCAATTCATGATAGCTCTCGCTACAAGGCCATACCAGTTATATCACATCTGTATATTTTCTACTAATGGATAAATAAGACATATGATGGTTCAACTAAGGAATTTAATGCAAAGTTTCAGCTGAAGTTTAGCTCCCTTCCAGGTACACTCAGTCTTAGTACGTTTACTTCATATGGTCATCTGTTTCCCTTTAAATAAATATTATTTTCATTGAAAGTAGAGATCTCTCTGTCTATTTATATATATATTTTATATCAAGTTTAAAACATGATACATATTTCAACTGTTCTTTCTCTGTTTGTTTTTTAACTTCTCTGCTTTTACTCAGATGGGAATTTTAAATCTGGGAGTAGAATCAGAGTAACAGCTGTACGACAGCAGTGCCACAGTCACAGTGAGTGCCTGTTTGAAAGTGAGTGTTGGTTAGCATCTTTACAGAACTTCAGTTTGGAGACCAATACAACATGCCCAGGCATGCCTATGCATTTCTGCAATAATTATCAACACAATGTAAAAGAAAAAGATTCAGTTTAAAATGTTCTCAGCCATTTTATCCTTTTATATTTGACTGCTGCCTGTTTGCAATGCCAAATTTAAAAATACTCTTTCATCTCTCAATAATCAAGGTAAGGGAAAATTTTCATGTGAAAATGTCTGACTTTTGTAAAAATGACTAGTAAAAATGTTCACAATAAATGTAGGGATTGTAGTTTATTTTTCAAATTTCCATGTGATGTTAAAAATACAAACATCTAAGCAAACAACCTAGGATGTCAGCATAAATGTTAACAGCAAACCTCTATTTCCCTGAAGATGCATACACACAAACAAATGTGCCATTTCAGAGTATCTCCATCGAACACACACACAAACGCGCACACGCAAACAAAGTCCATTAACATGAGTGTGTGTTCATTATTTATCATTGTTTATATCTTTGGTTGGATGCCAGCTAAGAGAACAAGGCTAAAACTGCTGACTGTTGGGTAATTTGCTTTCACACACTTACACACTAAATTGAACAATCTGGTTTCTTTGTTCAAGCACTCACTGAATTTACAGAGCTGGACAGAAAACAAAGAGGTCTCCTGTGATTATGTCTGCATATTCGTTGTTGGGTGTTTTTTTTTTATTATTTTAAATATTGCTACTGGAAATATCAGGACTAAACTGCTGACTGATTCACATTTATACATTACATAAACACGCAGAAACTCCATGGTTGTCTTACAGAGCCAAAAATACTCTTGGGTCTATGCATAAAAATACACATCACAGTGATTCAATGTTATATTTCTTGTCTCTCTCTAAGTTTAAACTTAAAATGTTGCTGACTCTATAAAAAGATGTCTTTGTTCTGTCCAAAGTGGTAATCAAGGAGATTCTCCTTCTTTTCCTCCCCCTCTCCCTGGTGCTGTGCATTCTTTGTTGGAGTGGTTTTCTCAGAAAATTGTCTGTCAAACTGTGTAGCGACAGTGCTTCGATGAGCTTGATGAGCTTCAATATTCTGTGTTCACAGTTGCTCACAGTGCTCATGGAATCTCACCACTTGTATTATAAGCTTCATTTATCAGTGCAACATTGGAATATTAAAACCACCTGTCTAATATTGTGCAGCCCCCCGATTATTGCAAATGAAGTGGTATTTACATAATGTCTGGCACCAGGATGTTAGGAGGTGATCACTGAGGTCATGTAGGTTGCAGGGATCGGGTCACGGTGGACTGGTCTTGATCTGTTGTACCCTGGGAATACTTGATCAAATTAGGATCTGGCAAGTTTTTGTTTATTGCATGAGGTGACACTGACCTGCTGAGGCATCACAAAATCAAATAGAGTTTTGCAACATTGTGTTGTACCTTAAATTGGACATTTCAACCATTTTGTTTATTAAATGGCTAGAAATGACAGAAAAATGTACAGTATCCTTCGAAGTAAGTTATCTGTGAGAATAAATCACACTTACGTTAGTCTTCCAAATCTTCCAAAAGGCCTACTTTGAGCAAAAGAAACAATATAATTTGTTTAGCTCGCTCTTCTCTCTTTACCACACTAATCACTTTTTTACAGTAATTTTTATTGACATAAAATTCACTTCAAATGGGAAAAATATCAAACCTTACTTATATTTCTTTCATGTAAGAATGTGCACAGTATGTGAGTTTGGGTGTTTACTGGCCATTCGAGAGATTAACATCAGATATGTCAGCAGTCTGATGGATATGTCACATTAACTCTATTTTTTGTTTGTGTGTGGGGGTGTTTGTGACACCAGAAGACAAGGTATTTCATGCTAGACTCTTCCATTACCTGAGGTCAGCACTGTTACCGACAAAGCGAGAAAAATGTGTGCATGCATGTGTGTCTGTATGTGTGTGAGCAATAAACTGCACAGTGCAGGTGTGAAGAGCCACGATGACAGTGGCTGGTCTAAACCAGGAGCTGAGTACAGCTGGTCTGGGGCTCATGGGAGTTCACTCTAACCTCCCAAACACAGGAGGGTCCTAACAACCTAAAGCCTTACCTGATTTAAATTTACCATTCACGGTCAACTGTTTGGGCATGTCCAGACAGGTGCCTACCTAGCTGCTATTTTTAGATCTCTCTGTGTACTGTGTGTGTACTGTGATTGCAGAAAAGAAGCAACTTCTGGTTCCTACTAAGTCGACTTTTTGTGTGGAAGTTACATTCAAATAGTTTTAAGCAGTTTTCTCTTATAGAGTCCACAGTTTCCAAAGCTAAAGGCAGTGCCTCGGGTAAGGAGGGAGACCAGGAGAGTGCTCATTATATTCTTCACCATTTGCTGGGTTGTGCATCATGAAGTGGTCTCCTAGGGTGAGACTAGACTTAGGGAAAACATTCAGTGTAAACGATATTAACTGTGGTGCATGCCAGCATACCATCTTGAGCTACCTGAGAGAACATTTAAAAATACAGGAGGTTTTTGGTCATAAACACATTCTTCACCCATCATATGTCTCCTAGTGAATTCATCCTCTGTCCCAAAAAAAGTAACTCAAGTTGAGGGACCATGATTTTGTCAAAATGGAGGAGGTCCAGTACCCAGACACAAGTCTTATGAGGCATGAGGAGATTTTCATTAAAAGAACTTAAGAGATATAAAAATAGCATCCACACAGAAAATTGTTCAGAGGTGTGGAAGATGATGACCCTGAATTTCATACACATATATATATATATGTGTGTGTGTGTATATATATATATATATATATATGTATGTGTATATGTGTGTGTATGTGTGTATGTGTATATGTGTGTGTATGTGTGTATGTCTACATAGATAGATAGATATCTATATATATCTATATCTATATATCTATATATATAGATATAGATATATATGCCACACTTTAACAGCCACACATCAAGCTTCACACACTTGTCTTTGTCAGCCCATCATCCACTCCCTTCCATTTCATGAGATGGTGAAATACACACCTCTCCAAGTCCCAAAGGACCCCAGAGTCTGCCAATAGGAGACCGAGGCTGAGAATGGATGATGGGACGATATTTAAACGACACAAACACATACTTCCTCCTTTCACTCCCTCTCCTTCCTTTTCCCGTCTTCTTCGATACATCATTCACCATCTCCTCTGCTTGCCTCTCTCACTCAAACCTCCCTTTGTTTCCATCGCTCGTCTCTCTTTACCACACTAATCACTCAGATTAGTTTTTTTTCCTTTGGTAAAGAAATTAAGCTTTCAATATCAAGTCTAGTATGAAACACACACACACACGCACATCTGATCAACATAAACTGCAATGCAGCTGTGACAGCAAAGACCAATCCATCCACTAATTGAGATCATGTGCCTATTGCCCTGTTTGCCTGAAGGAAATGACAAACACTCTGCTAAACAGCACTGACTAAAAGCTTCAGACAGAGAATGCTTTCCACTCTTTCTCGTCCCTTTAATCTAATTTGGCATAGAACAACACATCTTTATTTACATATAAGCACTGGTACCTCATTTTCAATGAGGTAAGTCAAATTTTCCTTTAGTTGAAGTAGTTGAAGTAAACATTTTGAAATAATTTGCCAATAATAAAGATTTTTTTAGATAAAAAAATGAAGGCATAAACATTTAAAGGACCCAATGCTTACTGCACATCAGATCTTCTGAAACTGTCTTGCATCTCAGTAACTCATTGTGGAGATGTGAGCATCAAACATGATTGGTTAAACATTTTTCTTGGTAGGCAGCTAGTATACATATCTTGAAAATGAAAGAAATCTCAAGTCAATGAAGACGCTTGCTCAAATCTTTACACTGGAATTCATGCTGAAACAGTGTACAGCGCACATTCATGAAAGGGTGACGTTAAGGCCCAAAATCTCAACTTAGTTTTGTAGTGAGTATTCACATACAAAGAAAAGACGGAATGCAGATAGAATACTGAAGTCGGGGCATCGACATTTGATTATATCGCATCATATAAGACTTTATAAACTAATTTCCCAAGTCTGACTATGTTAGATCCACTTCAAAGAAAGTTTCAGTAACACCCATGAACAGTCGTCAACTCTGGCAAAAACAGCAGCACTTACTGAAAACTCACGATATCCTCAACAACCCAACTCAGTATCACCATCATCAAAGAGTAAATAAACATTTACACTCTGCACTGTGCATGGTGATAATAAAGGTAAGCAGAGGAGTAATTAATTCAGATGAATGCCACCCAGAGCATTTGTGGTGACTAGGAGGTAAAAATATAAATTACTGCAAAATATCTTATTGACACAGGCCCATTTTTTAATTCCTGATTCATTGCTAAGTATTGATATTCAAGTATGTTAAAATGTAGTATGTACAAAAATGCTTTTATCCAAAAGACAGTATTAGAAACTTTCAGCCACAGGCCTTTAAGGAGAAATGTGGAGTGCCTGGCTGGGATCTTGGTGGGTTTCAGGGGGTTAAAGTAAATTGGCTGAGTTTACAGCAAAATTAAGCCATTAACGGGAGTCACGTCAGCCCAGACAACGACAATCAAAGCTGATGACCCTGACCTGTAGTCATTGCTGTCTTTGTCCGTCTGTTCCCTTAGTTTTATGAGATACATGAGCTAGAATTGTTTTGGCCTCTTTTATACCCTGTTGTATTTTTTGTCTCAAACTATTTATGTAGCTATAACCACATTGCTAATTAATGATGGCGATTTTTATAGATCTTCCAATTGTTGTTTTAAAACCTTTTGTGACACTGCTGAGAAGTACCACAAGAATACGATTTTATTTTATGACCCCACTGATTGGCAGCCAATCAGGACTTAAAAACAATAAAAGCCCACTGCACTCACTGCCAGTAAAAGTTTTATCAGCATAAAAGCTGTGTGTGTGTGTGAGTGTGTGTGTATGAATGCTGAAGCACACTGCAGACCTCTGACAGTTTTATAGTTATTCATAGACTATTTATCACTTCGGTGTGGTGAAAGAATAAAGCTTCTGCACAAAGTTACACACAAATGTTTCAACTCAGGAGTTTCAACCACACTATAAAAACGAATTCTGCTGTTTTAACATACACACTTAGTAAAACTGGACAATGGTTTTGTAAGGCCAAAGTTGAAATGCAATTCTCAGTGTTGCAAAATCGCATCTGATTTATGGCTTAATGTTGTAGCAGAAGTATTTTAATAATTTACGCACATATTAAAAGAGGTCATTATGGAAACACACAAGGCAGCACATTACAAATTACATTATGCTTAGCCAAAAAGAATAAGCAGGTAAAAAAGAAAACACTCACTCTACACAGTGCACACTCTAAGACACACACATGCACACAAACACACCACGCTCAAGTCCAGACAGGAATTAGGCAGGCTGATTGGTGAGTGACAACTGAAATTGAATTTCTCTGCTGTGAAGGCCCAAAGGACTCAGGGGAGAACATAAACACAATCACATGTGGGTATCGGTACACACAAGCATGAAAAGGCACACACACATCAGACATACACACACGTCAGCATGAACAATTGCTGAATAATTGCTGGCGCACACACAAATACACGCACATATTCTTTCTCCCTCAGCTTCGCTTTCTCTCTTGTTCTCTTTCTCTTGAACAAATACAAACACACACACACACACATATAAACTTATATCCCCACCAGTCCCTGCTCTCCAATTTACTGCCAAAGCTGTCTCTTCAAAAGCAAATCTCTTTTTTTTTCTCTTCCCAAAACATCACAATGGCAATCACATCTGGCAGCTCCAAACAAAACAACAAGTTTGAGAAAGGCCATCATTATACTGTGGCCAGTTAGCTGTGATTTGAATTGTGATGATGAAAATGACAATCACTGGGCCACACATGATGCCAACTCCCACTAGCCAAATTTGGAAGAGAAATTTAGGAATCATGAAGGGAAATTTAGTTGTGCATTGGTGTTTCTGAGCTTGTAAGTTAAAGAGTTTTTATTCTTATGGCATATGCCTTATAAAATAATAGCAGACTTTAAAACTGTGCTTGCAAAATCAGTCAACACAATACACCCCAGAGAATCTTCTGCTAACATCCACTGACAGATACCACAAGATACCTCCAGAGAATCTGTGTCCACGTCTTGATGATTCAGAGCTGTTTGGGTGTAACAAAGGGGACCTATGTAAGAATGAACCAGTGATTTCAAAGTTGTGGCTGAATGGTATATATTAGCTACCTCTGAACTTACTTTGCTGTGATTACAATGATACAGTACAGGCACATTATTTACATGATGAAAATAGTGTTGTTGTTTTTTTACTTCTTTAGCAAAGATTCAATAATTTATCACAAACATTTGATTTTAATGGAATTTTTAAAGCCATTGTATTTGAATTGCTCACTAATACAGTAACTGCACTAAATGCAGCTTTTTTTTTGGAATACAATGGAAGCTCTCTGGTAAGCACAGCATGAACACTTTTAAAGTACACTTTGTGCCAGATTGCAGCTAAATTACTAAAAACTCATATTGCCAAATTTCTCTGCTGACAGACTTAATTTGTCACACAGCTGTGCTCCAGTAAATATAAATACCCATCTTCAAGTAAGCAAAGAACTATGATGGAGAATTGCATCACTTATAAATTCAGTCTTTTTCTATTTAGCTATTCGCACCATGATTTGAGGTCTAAATCACGCACTGCGCATTTTTAAGCAATATACTTGATGGTTGCATTTTTCTGTAAACAAGTTATAGTCATCAAGAAAAAGGGTGCTGCATGATCATGTTGCTGCTTATTTTTTCAATTATTCATTTCTTTAATAAACTAACAAACTACTCCTCTCAGATAAGTCGATCCATATCTCTGGACCAGCTGAAGACTCAGAGCTGGCTGTTAGAAGGAAAATTAGTAAATCATAAGAAATTCCAAAAATATATTCAGATTTTTCCAGTGAGCAACAATCCTCTCCTGGAATTTTTAGGAGGCGATGTAGAAATTCTACACTATACACTCTTTTATGCACTATAATGTTTTTTTTGGAGGAAATTAGTAAGCGCCCGAGGTCTTCTGCTTCAAAACTGCAGTCAATACTAATACTTCACAGTCTAAACTTTAACTTTGCTCTGCTCCAACTGTGATCTCATCTGTTGATCTCTATCTCTAAACCAACTGAAGAAACAGGCTTAAAGCTGGCTGCTGGCAGGGAAATCATACAGCTATTACACTGGCACTTCATAGTCTAAATTGCTAACTGTAACTTTCCTCTGCTCCAGTTGCTACCACCCTTTTTTTTTATTCTGAGTACATTCCCACCATTGCTTGCTTTCTCTTTCTCCATAGGTCAATCACAAACTTACTATACTTTTCTGTGAAAGAAAAGTGCAGCAGCCAGCAGTGGGTTAACAAGTAACAAGTTGATATGTCTTCTTTCTGACACGAGATTCATGTTTACTGTGACAGTTTTAAAAAGATAAAATAATATAATACTGTGTATAAGGTGTGTTGCTCCATTTCCTGTTATTTATTTAAACAGATCCTAATGTGGTATACAGTCACTATGTTTTAGTCTGGATGCTAGATAAACCTATGTCTGATTTATTTATCTATCACAGATATAAGTAACTTATTTCCCATATTACATTTGTGTCTTCTTGACTTAGCGTTTCGCTTATTGCTTTTTGCTAAAATCTGACCTGAACTGATCCAAAACAATTCAGTTTCTGCTACTTTCAGGCTGGAATGTGTTAGTGTATACTTTGGTAACAAGTTTTGCACCAGTGACTGAATGTCAGACTGTATGTCAGCTCATCCACCACCCACCTCCCCCTCCATGAGACACTGAAATAGCCATGCTTCCAGGCCCTGAAGAATCGTCCATTTAAAATAGAAAAATTAATTATTGTCTTTCTGCAGCAGCAAAAACAACATCATGTGTATCATATGCATCATTCATAGACATAGCTGATAATTGGTGCCACATATAAACAATACATAACATAGATTGGCTTTTAGTACAATTAACCACCTGAGTCCAGTTTACTGACATAGCTTACTTAGCACCCACCTATCACATAACACAGTCACACCTCTAATAGGCAGTTTGAACCAACTACTTTTTTACAAGACTATAAATGTATTTATTTTGATATATAGAATTCTTTGAGGATTGTCTGTGAAAAGTATGTGTATCTGCCTCTGTTTTTTCACACAACCGCATGGCCTATGCCATATCTTCATCTCTTTTATGCTTCTTGCTTGCTGTGTCTTCCCTGAGGCATTTACCCATCCACCTCTCGGACCCTTTTTCTCCATCTTAATATTCTGAAGTTGCTTACTGAAACATAAGGCATTATGTGGAAAGACTTTACTAGAGGTTTACAGGGGTCAAATCCTGCCTCATTCACATTCTACTACCACAGTGTAGTTTCTTAGGCCCCGGGGCAATAATGGATATTGCATGTGTGTATGATGTAAGCCTTAGAAAGTGTTTACAAAGCAGGACACAAGCCTTGGTGTGTATATATTAACAGGATTAATAAAACACACACAAAATAAGGACATAGTTAAAATTACAGTGATGATGGAACAGAGGAGCAAAGTCTAATACCACCTATACTGAATACACAATGAAGAAAAACAGGTTTGGGGATGAGCCTTCAATGTCTGGGTTGATTCTACTGGATCACTTTATTGTGTCCTCCCACAGTGAACATGAATCTAGAGTTTATAGTTTCAATGTCAGCCACTATGCAGGTGTTTGCTGCACAAGAGATGTGGACAAAGATATGAACAATGTGTTCATGTGTACGACAATGAAGTGGAATCAGTAACCGTAATAATATATGTTTGACTAAACAAACTTCATGTAGAGTGAAGACAACTGATTAAGATTTAATTTGAAGAAAGAACCCCCCCCCCACACCCCAACACACACACACACATCATAAATTATCATCACTCTCATGTTCCATTACATTACAGAAGCCCTTTTAAATGCACTCTCTCAGATTTTTCACATAAACCCCCACATAAACACAAGCCCATATAACATCCTGGCACTTTAATGATATAAACACACACACACGCGCTTCTTACCGGAGTGAAGTTCATGACTTTGAGAATCCAGATGGTCAGTGCCAGGTTGACAATCATGGTGACGAGGAGGAGGAGGATGAAAAAGTACAAGCATCTCTTTCTCCAGCCATAGATTCCCACTGCTGGATAAACCTGCGCACCACAAACTGAAGCCCCTCTCTGGTGGAGGGGGTTGGGCTGTGCTGCAAGGATATACTGCTCCTGGGTCATCTGAGGGAGACACAAATATAATGTTACATGTAAGATGTAACATTTTTTTGAGAAATTTCTCTCATTCTTCAATTTTATTTGAAGAATATCTATATACTGACATTTTTTTAAGAAATGGAAATGCAGAGGGTTTATTATCCCTGTTTGTCAGCTGTAGATGCCCTAGTAAAATACTGAACATATTTTTTCTATTATTGTGAATGTTTGTATTCATTTAGTTATACAAGGATGATAAACAAATGGGGAGAAATGTTATGACTGTGAAGAAACAAATTCAAAAACAAGCAATTAATGGAATTTTTATTTCTCCCTTTTTCAGTCAGTGTTGTGGCCATTTTAAGGCATAGGTAAGCCTGTACCAGATGCCTCCAGTTGGAGGAACACTGTTAATGTACAATCGGTATTAGCTATTACACCATATAACTGTGATTTGTCTTTTATTTGCAGGTGCGTACTAAAATACAGTCGGATCTAGCCAACACATAAGATAAATGGTCTCTACATTTTGCATCCAAAATAAGAGTGTTTGGAGCTGATCCACAGGCGCTAGATCCGGGCCAATCTCATACTGATTATAACTGCAGCTCATTAAAAAGAAAACTAGAAATAAGTTACCCTGAGATGTGGATACATTAAAAAAAACAAAAAACTCCAGCATTAGACCTTATCATAATAAAACTCAATGATAACTTGGAAATGACTAAAAGAAAGTCTTAGTCGTTATTAGGAAGTGTTACATTAAAAAGTTGTGTAGGGCATCAAATTGTCCAGAAATGTCTCTGTATGCAGCATAAGCAACAACAGGAAGAGGAGAGGCTAAACTGTCAGCGTTTTGGAGGAAGGAAGAACGGAAAATACAAAAAAACATAAGATAGCAAAAAAGAGGAAGAATGGAAGCATTTTAGAGTTTTGAGGGTGAGATAACAGGAGAGAGAAAGAGTAAGACCAAAGCATGATAAAACTGAGATAGAGGTGGAGCTGTAAAGTGGAAAGATAGCACAGCATTGAGTACTGAGAGATAGGAAGGGAGGCTGGAGAAAGAGAGAGAGGGCAGATAAGATGGTAGAGGAGGACAGAGTCCATTAGTTGTAGTGCAGCAATTGGAGTCATTGGTGGCAAGAGATATGGACACTGGCTGCAAGGCACTATTATCTCTGTCCATCTGACTCTCTAACTCTCTTTCACTCTTTTTACCCCACTCGCTATACCTCAGATTCCCTCTTGGTTCCTTCATGCTTTCTCCCTAATTCACCTCCTATCTCACTTTTGCACATCTCTCTCTTCCTCTTTATCAGTGTCTCTCTTTATGTACACACACAAACACACATTAAGTCTTTATTTGCTGAGACTGCATGACCTTAACACCTCAGTGACTGTTGATTTTTCTTCCCCCCTGCAATGGCTTTTCTCTATATAGTCTCACATGATGATACCCAACAAGCCTTGATGATGAACAAAAAATGCTGACTTTTGCCTTAGCCTGCAGAAAAAAAAGGAAATGCAGGCTTTGCTTGTCTAAGTTTTATTGTTTCATTTTGGGGAGAGAAGCATCTAAAACAACTATCAGCTTGTGATTGGTGTCTCCACAGGGGTCCTGTTTCTTATACGTAAGAGGCAAACCCCAAGGTCTGCTTGAGTTATTCATGCCATGACAGTGTATAAACACCATTGAAGTCTAAAAAAAACATTAACAAGCTTTTAAAGCTAACAGCTTAACCTTGAGGAGGATTGATAGTGGGGCATCAGCTCCTCTGTCTCCTTAAGGCTAGGGCTGTCTGACCCATGAGTTTTAGCACTGAAAATAATGTAATAATGTAAAAAATGACTCTTTAATATTTATGAGTCAGAATAACAACATGTTGTGGCTGAAGATTTACTTTGATGTCTTGGGAAACAGCACTGTTTTCTTCCTCTTTCCATTAAGGATTAAACTCCAGTTCTTAGATGGTCTTGCCCCTCAAGCTGATGAAGATTACTAAGTATAAGATGAGGCATAAGATAAATTTTGATTTAAATTATTCATTACATAGTATTTTTATTGGATTCAGTTAAATCCAGTGTATCTGTGAGGGACCAAGCAGCAAATGCATAGAGGACACAGGAAAAATATCTTCAGAATGTTTTTTTTAACCCCAAAAAAGTTTAAAAA
Source organism: Perissodus microlepis (assembly GCF_051167445.1). Classification (NCBI taxonomy): domain Eukaryota; kingdom Metazoa; phylum Chordata; class Actinopteri; order Cichliformes; family Cichlidae; genus Perissodus; species Perissodus microlepis. Next base: position 12,722,248 of record NC_140466.1, read on the forward strand.
GATAAAATTCTAAATATAATTAGCGGGCCCATAAAAGAGGTCAACTAAATATAACGCTACTCAAAAGTAACTTCCAGAAACCTAATCACACAAAGTAGACACGACCTAACTCACAAACTGACCTAAACACAAAGACACAGGAGGGTAACCTTTATAGTGGTTTGGCCAAACCATTTACACACAGGAGGAAACAAAAACAAACACCAATACTAACTAAGCACAAAATAACACAAGTAAACCTAAAACACCCCCGTTTCTGACAAGCACTTGGTTGGTCCTGCTGAGCAGGCATTGGCTGTGTCGCAATTCACAGGCTTCATCCTTAGGAGGCCGCATCTGAAGGCCGATTATGTCACAGCAACACAACGAAGGCTGTCCCAATTCGAAGGCTGCTCCAAATGTAGCCAACAAATGCGTCCTTCATTTCCCCGAATTTGAAGGATGGGTCGGTGTATCCTTCGTGGCCCAACCTATCCCAGAATTCATAGCACGGCCCAGCCAATTCCAGTTTCCAACAATGGGGGCAGCTACTTAATTGTAATATTACTCTTATTACTCTTTTCAATACTTTATAAATTAAATGATTATTTATAATATTTGTATAATAATATAAAAATACTTTTCAAACGCGGCAATGGCAGAGGAGCGCAGCTAAAGAGTTTGAAATATTACTCTTTCTGTGTCACAAAATAAACTTTTAACATATTTTCAGCCGATAATGTAGGTGTTTAAATATCTGCTTGGTTTATCAAGACATCACATATTTGCCAAAGTGCTCTGACGTTTTCGGAGAGCTGGCGAGAACACTGGACTCCCAGCACATCGTTTTCAGATGGTCTTTTGCTAATCTGATGAAACATGATATATAAGTCACTTAGATAACTTAAAAATGTTATTGTTTGGCTTTTTTCAGTGTTTTATTTGTTCCTGAGTAAATCGGTGTGGCTGAGATTAAAGTTATAGTTTTCACACAGTTGTACAGACGTCAAAAAGAAAACAGATTAAACAGAAGTGTGGGATGGTAGAGAATTTACTCCAGTGTCCAGTTATACTTTACATAGCAAGGAGCAGACGGCTGAGTTTATTAAACTCCACCGAGACTGCTTGTGACGCAAATCTGAAGGCTAGACCATCCCATTTCACAGCCTTGCACTTCCAGCCTTCTCGGTCTTCGGAGGACCCGGCCTTCGCGGTCTACATGGGCCGGGATGAGGAAGGATGCAGCCCCTGAACTCATACACAGCTATTGTGTTTCCAAAGTCCTCAGCCCTTGGCCAGAATTTTAGGATATCAGCAGAACTTTTTAACCAAACCAATATTAACTAATCTGATCCAAAATCTTACTCTAATTAACTATAATCTAATAGCGTCATCACACGGCAGTATTACTGTGCTTTCCTTTACATGGCAGGAACCCTTTTCCAACTAAATTAACAAAAATACTGGATGAATAAACTGTGACAAGAGAAAGCAGAAGTACATCAAAATGAGGGAGAATTGTGCCCAAGACTGAGTCAAGAGCAGATCAACATTACCATTAGCATCTGTAGCAATCATGTCAGTTTTAAGGCCAATATTTGTTTAAACGGAGGAAGAAAAAAACACTTTTGAATACCAGATTTAAATGAGGTGATGAAAGGATGTGATAGATATTGCAATCTGCTTTTTTTTTTTGGCAAAAGAAAAGCTGAGGCTACTTTAGATGTGCATAAAAAAACAAGCATTCAACCTTCTATCAAAATGTAACCCAACTGATTTATATCCAAGCGTAATTTGGGTATGCGACACATATTAATGCCAAGTGCAATGAGGGCTTAATATCTGTCAAATGGGCTAATGGATTAAAATATTTTTTGCCTTTTCACAGTGAAAAGAAATGTCCTGCAACAGACACAGCAGTTTCAGCTATTTCTCTTTTTGGGTGCATCTGTTCAGTGTGTGCAGACACAATGCATATGAATCAATAGCACAGCATCGCTGTAGAATAGGACAGAGAAATGGGCTGCTGATGATTTTATCTCTGAATTCAGAGTCCACACTTAATCGATAGCACACCGTGTGTAGCTCTGTGCTGATATGTTTGCTATGTGTGTACTGAACTTTAATGAAGTCTGTACTGACCAAGAGTGCTTATCGTTTTTCTCCATGCATGCATCAAGAATGGGAATCAATAGATATTCTTGTTCGTCGATGTGTATATATCATCTTTGCATGTTTCACTGGGGCCACACTGTCACTTGGTAAAATGAACGTAAGATGTATTTTTGTTTTTTTCTTAAATTCCACAGGTGGCAGTCAGATGCATAATGTCACTGCTTAATTGCGTGTGGTCAGTTTTGTGACTGTGCCATTTGTCACTGTGTATTTTCCTGCGAACACCCCACATTACACTCTTTCACTGACACACTCATTGTCTTGCAAGTGTATTTATGTCTCATTTCACTCAGAGATATCCAAGGTTATCAGTCTAACTCGGCAGTCTGACAAAATATTGTCTGTCCGCCCACTCGGCCCTTTGCTACAGAAAATCCAAAAGAAAAAAAATTTGTTGCTTCATCTTTTCTTTTTTTATTATTCTCCTGTTCACCTCTCCTTCACTTATCTCTTTCAGTTATCCTTGCTAATGCACATTTCCTTTCTTATCAAGTAACATAAATTAAGCAAAATAACATAAAATAAGCTTGTGCTATATATAAAACTATTTTTTATTTTCCTTTTTAGTAGATTATTTTAAATTTTCCTTCTTTTCTTCCTCACTGCATTTTTTCTTCTATTTTCGTTGTTGCTAATCAATCAATTTTGTTCTCCCCCTCACATCTTCTGCCCTACACTCGTCCCTTCTTCTCTTCTAATGCATTTTGTAGATTGAACTGACAAGAGAGCCATCAATCAATCCTATAGTGTACCACAGCCTGGAGGCCTTGCACTGTGCGACCTAACTTTATTAATATCATAATGCCATGACAGCTGTAAAAACAAGAGGCATTATAGCTATATTGCAAGTGATACCATTATAGCTCACTATCAGCTCCATAACAGTGATTTCATTCAATTCAGTTAGTCTGCTTAATTTTCTCTGTGTTGTATGTGTTGTTGAGGTTCGTAAACAACACTTCGACTTTTACAATTGACAAATATTCAAAAATATAAGTTCAACTATAGAAATTAGAGGTTGCACACTTATGAACAAAACTGCCAGCATGATGAGGTTGGTGTGGATGTGGTGTATATGAAAAACCTAAGTCTACGATAGCGCCATCATATTATCTATCTTTTTAAGCAAGAGAAGAGAAAATACGAGAAAAAGCTGATAGGAGATGAGACGTGGATATGAACAGTGGGGAGAAGAGACGACAAATGAGAAAAATGAGCAGAAGAAAAATATGATTGTGATCCATCCATGTGACATCTCCACCCCCACAAACTCCCAGAAGAAGCAGCCCAAAATAAACAACATTAGTTTACAAGAAGCTAATAATGAGAATTAAAGGACAGGAGATAGTACTAGAAAAAAATCTTTCCATTATATTGTAGTTTATCTTTCAAGCAGTGACATTTTGTATAAAAAGAGACATTCAAAATCCATTATGACATGGGAAATCGCAAATTTGTCTTTATATGGAGGTCTTGTGGGTTCCTTGCAGATACCAGATTATAGTTTAGTACAGACTGAAAGCAATGTGATAGAAAATATTATTTTAATAATGGCAAAAATATCCTTCAGTACAAGTTGTGTTTTATAGTCCCAATAATTAATATTTTTTTCTACTTTGAAAACAAAAAATCTAAATGAATTGAAATGTTTTATTTGTACAATATCAGTTGCACACAGAGGTGTTTCACAGATGACAATACTGTCACAGTATCTGTCTCTCTGTGGTCAACACTTGACCTCTAACAAAAGATCATAGCAACAAAAAACAACATCAAGCAACAATTGACGAGACAAAACAAAACAACCGAAATTAAAAAGGTGTTCTTTTGTGCTTATTACATATGAAATTGTAAAGTAAAAAATGTGATGCCCGCTAGAGCAGAGCGATATGACCAAAAATATTTATCACGATATACATTTGAAAATTTGCAATAACGATATAACCGACGATATAATTGACACTAGACAAAATACTTTACAACTCCACAACTTTATTCGTGCAGGAAAAAAAAAATCTACGTATTTTCACTTAAGCAAGCAGCTGTTTTTTATGTGCATTAAAGTTATATAAAAATGTAACAGTGCAAATGCAAATCCTTGCTGACAAGTTTAACCAAAAGGCATTTCCAGTGGAAATTGGCCAACATATCCTCAGCATAACCATGTATAATATCCACAAAACTTAAAAAGAGGTTATACACACACAACACGGTAATATTATGTTGAAGCACAATATGTATCACTCTGCGAGGCTCCTGCCTACGATAGCCGTAATGCTCCGACAATCGATCAAGCGGTGCGGCTTCGTAGCTTAGCAAAGTTGTACTAAAACATTTGACAGATTTTCGAGTGCCGTGTACCACATAAAATCGTTTCGAGGTCAGTAAACACAACCAGAATTCATACATAAGCCCCACGGGATTATAAGGGGCACTGTCGATTTTCAGAAAAATCAAAGGATTGATTTTAAGTGTGCATTTTCCAAACAACACGGTAATAACGACGGCCCGCTAGCATGCTCTACCAAAAATAGTGCTTTGTTGTGTATCTGACGGACGAAAGCTAAACCAGTTCCACACCACTGAAGTTGCAGCATTTTTACAAACCAATTCTGGTTCATCTGTTTCATTCTCCGAACCGCTTTCGCCCTTCTCATTCTCTGTCGCCGCCATGCTTTTTCCGCCATGTGCGTATGAAAACAAAGGTACGCATGCGCGTTTTACCCATATTCTATCGCGATATTTCATTTTCTTATCGTTGCCCGACATTATACCGGTATTACCGTGAATGGTATGATATGGCCCAGCCCTAATGCCTGCAAATGACAGAAACAGAAGTCCAGATAGTGTCTATAAAAACAGTCACAGGTATCATAGCTGGTTTATTTAGCATTTTCTTTGGTGCGTGGGGAGACGTTGACATGTGGAGTTTAAAATAGTCTTAATTGTGCAGTGGATGACTTTTCTGCTAGTGAAATAAATTTGTGGTACTGCTACCTTTTGCAGCAATAGTTTTACGGCATGTTTTGCAAATTACCGCATTTTGATCGACATCCTCCTTGTGAAATCGAAACGACAGCGAGTCTCATTCCCTTCCTTGTCTGCAACTCACACTGTCGCCATATTTTTCTGGCAGCGTATGAACACACATTCTCACTGCAGTGTGCCTGGTAGAACGTTTTCCAGTGGGGGCGGGGGGCTTAATGATGCATTCGTAGCGTGTGGGAGAAAAAAACTCACAGTGAATTACCAGACAGTTTAATATTGCTATGGAAATTTATACTCAGTACATAAAGCCTTTTTAACCATCGTGCGCGGAATAACTCGCAATACATCGAGTATATTCGATATATCGCCCACCCCTACACTAAAGTGCAGTGCCATCCTTTGCCACATATGTGACTAGATTATTTTAATGTATGTGGATTGTAAATGTTAGAAACACCTGACTACACTGTGCATGTGAAAGCAGAGGGTGGGACAGACATATAGACGGGTTTGACGAGGTGCAAGGGTGGATAATAAATAGAAGAGTGAATGGACTTGCCAAAAGAAAATCAGGAATCTTGGGAATTTTGGTTCACAGCTGAAATCCAGATCAAAGCGTAATTTAACATGCATGCATAGCTGATTGGTACTGCTGCTGTGGAATGTCAAGTGCTGTGGGCATGCCACTGTATCTGTCAGAGAGCAATGAATGAGCTCATACTCAACAATACATCTGCTTCAATATAACTCAGCACTTGGCGTTAAAGATCTAGCACTGCATTTTTAAGACAATCTTATAAGTGTAAATTGACTATGGAGCAGTAAGTATGGTATTATATGGCAGCGCCATCATTGTGCCTAAAAAAAGAATTCCTATCACAAATGTTGCAAAAAAAAAAAAGTGTTTGCTTTTCATATTTTTTTTCTGTTTATGATAAACAATAGGGACATTTTTTGCCCGTTAAGAATAAATATTTTAAGGAAAAAACAGATTCTTACCTATTGAGTTTAAGAAAATAGTTATGAGTAATACATCACAGGCTTTTCTTATCTCTTATCTCTCTCTCTTCACAGTATTTACTAGATCGTTATTGTGCTAAAATATTGTACTACTTAAAGATCAGACATTTTCTCAGTTGTTCAAAGTTGTTTGGTTCTATATATTTAAAAGCTTTGTATGTTTTGTTTTGTTTTTCACTCATCACTCTTTGAATCTCATATTGCCAGCCCATGCACTTGAGTAAAATACATAGATGCACATTAACACCCCCCCCCCAAAAAAAAAAAAAAAAAAAACCTAAAAAAAAAACAGGCAGGACAGGCCCATGTTTACTATTACATTTTAGAGTTCTGAGGAGACAAATTGTTTTATCATTAAAGCAAAATGTATTACTAATTACCAAGGTTTTCAAATTTTGTGGTCTTAAAAAATGGAAGATGCAACAATTATTCCAACAAATGTAGAAAGGTTAGGTAAGCACACAAAGTCTTTAATTATAGAAACATGTGAAAACAATATGGTTTGGCATTGTGCTTCTACTACATGTGATAAACCACTTGCACTTGTGTACCATGATGGATGCTGGTTTTTGAAGTGGTCATTCATACTAAGTTGAACTTTACATTATCACTTTACCCTGAAAAGGAGAGTGTCCATGGTTTCAAAAAAAAAAAAAGGAATTTCTAAATGTGATCAACCATTCAATCTGGAATTCATCGATTTCTCTTGCAAACAAAGATTTCACCAGATTCTCCGGAGAAATTATATGATACTGTACATAATAAAAGGCACAGTGAACCCAGGGTTTTGGTTTTTTTTGCTTGTTTTATTTATTTTTATTTTGTTTTGTTTTTTTAAACCCTTTTCCATTTTATAAAAATTGGCCCAGGTAAAATTAAACTTTAAAGCATGTATACATTTCTTCACTCTATCACAGTCTGTTTTGATTTCATACCCAAAGCAACCAGTTTTCTCACCATCCATTATCGTTTCATTATTCACTATGATAGTTAAAAAATATCAGACTTATTTGCCTTTTAGAAAGACCATTCTCCTTGTTAACTAAAGATACACAAACAAAATCAGTAGCAGCACTGTAGGCATCAGTTGTTATGATGTGTGCTGGTCATTATAACAGGGGATTGAACGCTTACGCATGCAAAATACTATTGATGTTGCAATGCTACATTTGTTTTTTGTTTTTGTTTCCATGTGTTTGTGTGAGTGTGTTTGCACTAGTGTGATAAAACACTAAGCCAACTGAATTGGGAGCACTCGCTGTTGGCTGTTGGTTGTTGGTTTGGACAGCCTGCCATTCCTCTCTGTCACTGTGGGCATTCAGGTGTTCAGCCACTGGAATGGACAACACACACACACACACACACACACACACACACACACACACACACACACACACACACACAACCTCTACCACACACACATGTATACACCAAAAAAAAAAAAATCCACACAAACAAGTAAACACAATCACAAAATCACACTGCACCTACATGCACCAGCAAACACACAGGGATGTATTCAAATATAAACAATGTGGTCACACCTAAATATATTCAGACACACAAACGGGGCTCCTTTGCAGTGAGCTGTTCAGTATTCCAACAGATTCAAGAGGTTCTGCTGTAGGCCGAGTGTAAAAAGAGAAGACTAAAAAGGACAGGTCTTGTTCTCCAGGTCAAACACATTCTTAAGTAAAAGCACAAACAGGTGTCCTCATCTACCCTTCTTATGATGGACAGAGAAACAAGACAACATGATAGCACTATCACTGAGAAGTCCAGCTCCTAAATAATGGCATCTACTCACTGGTTAAGATCAGAGCTCAAAGTAAATGCTTAACACACGTATCAACCCACCACATTACCATACTTGTTCAACTTCACCACTTGGCACCAAATTAAAACATTCAAGCCATAGTTTATAACAATGTTGGATTGTCAGCAAACTATAAAGAAACAACCCTTTTCTTTCCTACCCTCCTTCATTTTTGTTTATCCTGTTGTTCTGATGTTTATGCTTTGTGAAACCCTGCTTTGGAGCTAAAGGGATGTTTTACAGTCATCTCTATTTATAGAAACGAAACTGTCTCTAGACAGAGATTTGTCTCTGTCTAGATTTATCTACCTCGAATGATGTCTTTCGTTTGTTCGGGGCCCACGAGACTAATTAGTGGGTGATTAAAATGGAGAAGGAAAATGGGAAAAACCAGAAAAAAAATTCAATTTTGAAAAAGACCTAAAAACAGCAGGCAGAGAATTAAAAAAAGAAATCTGCATTGTGTTCTGATTGGCAAGTTTACTCCCCCCACTGGGATGTTTCCCCACTATGGAGCAGGTGTCCTCTCATGCTATTATATAATCATGTGCTGCTAGCAGGTAGATGATTGAAGAAGGTCTTTTTACACTGCTTGGCTACTCAAAATTGTTAAATAATGGTTAGAAAAATGTTATCTTTTTGCCACACACTCACAGCAGACCTGAACTGCATGCTTACATCAAAAAGACACTGTACTGTTTCAGAATCAATTTTAGTTTCATTTTAGAGGTAGCGCTAAGACAGGCAACATTAAATGAGGCTTGAGTTATAATGTTCTTGCCCACCAACTTATCATCTTTATTAAGAAGACATATTCCCACTTAAATATTTGAATGGATACAACACTTTTTTTTCTGCATTGTGCAAACAGCGATACCCTTACATTTAAAGTCTTACAAACTGACTTAACGCTTTCTGTTCTACAGTATCTGCTCAAACCTCCAGTATCTGTAAATTATTAAGGGATGACAGCTTTGTAATAATAATAGGAGCAAAATATGATTGATAGCTGGTTAGACAGTAGCTATGAGCTGTAGTTTAGAGGCTCAACAATCATCGCTCATCTCACTTACTCACTGACAGCTGGCAAAGATTCCCACACACTGATTCATGACACACCATGACTTTTCAGATGTTCAATATTCAAGTTGAACAATTTTTATTATTACAGTATATCTTTCTTAACTCTGAACAAAACACCCCACGCAGAATTCTGTAGAGTTTGTCCACTAGTATTTCAAAGGCTTGAGCAGCTCTGTCACGAAGATGTCACCAATGTCCTGAAATAGAATCTACTTTTCTAATAATATGATGATTTGGTTTTAACATACAGCTCCGTTTATGTAGTTATTTAAAAGCTGAATGCTGTACTGAGACAGATACAACACTGAGACAGAATCCACATAGTCCCATATGCAAAATGTGTAAATGCAGTGCTCTCCAAAGAGTAATGTTATTTTGGTTGTCATTATGTGTGCATCTTTGTGAGTAAGATCTGTAAAGCACATTGTGGTTTCCCTTTTGTTTCTTTCTCTGTCATTATGTTTGCCTCTCGCTCCGCTTAAATTGTATTCCAGCCCCCTTCTTGCTCTTCCAATATTGTTGATTTCTTTTTTCCCTTCCTCCCTCTCTTCCCTTCTCTCTGGCATGTTGCCTCCCGCTGAGTCAGTATCTGTCAATCAAGAAGCCGACACTGTTAAACACCGCCAACACCAACAGCAGACTTAAAATCCTTTCTCTCTCTCTCTCTCGCGCTCTCTCATCACGAAGAGATAGATGGAAAGCTTCATGGAAAGAGACTTTGCTGGCAATGTGGCCTCTTTTTTTAAAACTCTTTGAAAACCACCAAAAAAGATGGTGAGAGACTAAACTGTTTTCTGGGATGCTTTTTAGCTCGGTAGCACATTACACAACATAAAGAAATCATTATGATTGGCTGTAATTTGCCAAATATATATTTCAATGTATAACCCTAACCCTGTCATATGTTTTTTGTGAGCAATAAGTTGCATAAAAATGTTGCATTTTTTATGAGGGTAGAAGTAGAAAATACCACCAGTATTAACATAGTTGAATTAAGCACTTTTTGAAGGAAATGAAATATTTATTTCTTGATAAAACATAAGTTTTGAGTTACAAAACTTTGAGTTACATAAGTAAATGAAAAAAAAAAAAAGCAAGTAGTCATCTGTCCTGCAAGCTAGTTTACCACCACAAAAACAAGTCAACTCACATTATCACTGTCACACAGTCATGATCTCATATTTATATACGTCAATGAGAAAACGCTAAAGGAGTCTTCACTTCTACCATGTAAGGAAACCTAGTGATGGTGTGTCAGTGTCTATTGGCTGGTGTCTGTGTGTGTGTCTGTGTGTGGCATTACAGTCGAGAAGATAATCGCTGTGACTTTGAGAAAGGGACTAAAAAAAAAAAAACAGTTTCTGTTTCCCACTGTGTTATTACTAAGAGAGGGTATAACAATGGTGTAGACCGCTCTGTGTGAATGAGATAGTGACACTTAGAGAATAAAAATACAACGAGGAATAACAAGAGGGAGAGAAAGACAATTTCCAAGGGCAGTCATACTGTGAGAGATGTGATGGACGCCTTCTGTAAGTGCATCACATGCTTGTGTGTGTGTGTGTGTGTGTAAATCTTCTGGTGACAGAATCAGCACACAGGCTATCATTACCCCACCACCCACCCCCACTACACATTAGCACATACTCACACACACGTCCCTCATATTGCCCAGCCGTCATGCTTTTGGAACTTTCAGCAAGTGTAAGCAAGCTTTCTCCCCAGCTTTTACTTTGAGAATGTTCCTTTTAAAAGAGCACAATAATTCAATGATTTTTGTCAATTTCATCATGCCTTTGATAGAAAAGCAAAATAAATACAGGCCAAAACAGCAAAGAGGCATATACACAATAAAAAAGGGAATAACACAAAATGCATCTGATTATTCTTTATGATGCATGCATTAGTCACTGATGACATCATTTTTTTAAACTACTATGTCCTAGTAGCTACTTTTTATTCTATCATTTCATTTCATTGGATTCTGTTTTGTTTTTTGGATTTTTGCCCATTTCCAAAAAACTTTCAAATTAGTAACTCAAAAAAAAAAGATAATTGATGAGTTTGATTTGAAACTGCCATAAATTATAAGGCAAGTGCATTGTTGCATTACAGTGTTAATGTCTTTGAACTCACAACTTTAAACTGCACAAATTTATCCCTTGCATGTTACCTACAGTAGTAGTTAGACCATAAAACGTAAAAGTATGTACTAGACATGTTTAGTATTAGCATGAAGCATAATTCACTGTATCTTGTTCTTCTACGCTGGTCGTACCATCACTGAAACCTCATTCTTCTTTGAACACCAACTGCAATAACCCCCCACAAACACACACACACACACACACCCACATCTCTGTTCACTGTATTACAGTACTTGCATTTCTTTATGCCTTCTATCCTAATTGAGTTGTGTGTTGTCAGCCAAGCAGCTCCACTCAAAGCTCCCTTTTATGCTTTTGACCAAAGAGTGTATGTGTGACTGATGTATGTGATGAATGTCCAGCAGTCTCTCATGTCCAAGTCCCTCTATGGAGCACTCATACATCAACCTCTGAGCCCCTGCACCATATAATGGAATGAGGACAGACTGGCTTACAAAGTGGGGATGAAAAGGAGAATGAGAAAAGAGTTTGGTGATATGGAAATTAGTGAGAGGGAGACAGGCAATTGACTGTACGATTCCCTCTCTTTCATTTCTTTATCTTTTGTTTTATTGTCTAAAAAAAACATCTTTAGCACCTTACTGGAAATCTTTTTTTTACTCTGAACACACTGTTCAAGTACTTTACACAGCACTTTCAACTCTTTCATTTCTATAGGGCTAAATGCTGTTAGTCATTTTCTTTTCCCAAGTTTTTAATCTTTATTGGATTACCCCGTCTAGTCTCCATCAACTTAATAGCCTTTTTTTCAGGCAGCACGGTAACATGGCGGTTAGCACTGCACAAATCTGGATGTAATTTCCCATTTCGCCAGGGCCTTTTTGCGTGGAATATGTGTGTTCTTCACACGACTGCAGGGGTAGTCGGCTTCCTCCAACAGTCTAAACACGTGCAGTTAGTGGGCTTAAGTTAATTGGTGATTCTACATTGGGAGCAGGTGTGAATTTAGATGTGAATGGTGGTCTGTCACTCTGTGTTAGCTCTGCGACAGAGTGGCAGTCTGTCCAGGGTGTACCTTGCCTCTCACCCTACGGTAGCTGAAGTAGCTCTAGTGGCCCTGCCACCCTGAATTGCATAAGTGGAAGAAAATCAAGGAATGGATGGATGTTACTCTTTCTCACTCCCCTCTTTTCAGAGATAATCACAAGACATATTAATTAAAAATTCATTCTTGAACAGGTACATACTGTTCTCTGGTATTTACTGACACAGAGTCAGACTTGGTTGCTTTCTGATGCTTTGACAGCGTGTGAACATCAAATCCCTGTTTACCCTTTCAATCTCGCACTGACTTCTCTTTGAAAAGGTCTCTCCTTCTGCTTCTGAAACCGTATGAAAAGGTATTATTGTTGTGAGTTTTCAATGGATTTAATGTTAATTTAAATAAAACTTATGACCACTTTAACTCAATAATTAAGTCAATACTCTACACACATACAGTAGTGTACAAAAGTGCATACATACATAAACCACACAGGAATAAGAATTAAAAAAGAAATAAGAACAGAGCTAAACCCCTGAGCACTTTGTTAAGATGTGTTACTTTGCCATAAATCTCCAGTACTTTATAAAAGTTTGGAACCATGCCTCATTTCTTTATAATTTGCTTCTAAGGAGCCAGAAAGAGGCCTTGAGCAACAGTTCTCCAGGCTTTCTCAAGGTCTTTCAAAGTTTTTCAAAGGACATTGGCTGTTTTTTCCACTCATTTTCAGTCCAGTACCAGAACATTTTCAGTTCAGTTTGTTGTTTAATATTGACCTATTAATCAGTGAATCATGAAAAAGACACCAAACTCAAGAGCAGCTTCGTGGGTAACTTAGCAAAGAAGCTGTCCATTTTAGGAACTAGAAACTGTGTGACCTGGGGTAGGAAGAGACTGATGAAGTCCCCCCTGGTTGCCTCTACAGCATAGCAAAGAAAGGTTAAAATGTCTTAATATCAAGTTTTATGTGAGTAAAACTGACCAGAGTACTAAAACAGAGCTTTTCTACATTATCTAATAATAAAGCATTGTTATTCTTAATCAAAGAAAAATAAAAATATAAGTTTGATCAATATATAAATGAGAAATGTACTTTGAGTAGTGAAAAGTGTGGTGCAGGATGGGCATGAAAGTGACACACTGGAGCCACTAACTGCAGAGAATGTTTGACCTACACAATGTATGATTTAATACAAGTTTCATAAAATGCAAAAATAAATATATACATTTATATATCTATAAAATATATAAATAAATAAATGATGACTGACAAACACAGAGTTTAAAAATAAATAAATAAAAGTATTCCTCAGTATTTGAATTGCAAAGGGATTATGTTATAATAAATGTTGATGTAAAAATGTCCAAAATGTGAAGATGTGACGTCCAGTGAAGGAAGGGGAAGAATGGGTGAGCAGGTATAAAGTGGGGTGTAAAAGAGTTTTGGGATTCTTCCCTTTTATCCTCTGCAAGATGAGCGTTTCAGAAGATTGGATCAAAGAGGTTCACAGTTGAAAATTCCAGCAGAGACGCTAGAGGGGGAACAGAAGTCCAACCTGTAAATTGAGTTTGGAATTTTTTGCTTTTCATCTGCTCATTTTATGCCGTGTTAGATGGTTAATTCAGAAGGATTTTGATGTACATCATAGTTCCACTGGATGCCCAGCTGCTTTCATGTTGAGTGATTATCATCAACTCGGAACACAGGGATAAGTGCATCTTTGGATCCAGATATGCTCATCCTTTCTCAAACCTTTTCTGACTAAAGACAAAAACAAACTCAGCATTAGCTCAAAGTAAGTTCATTAGATGAGTATAGTTTAAGTGATTTGATTATTGTTGTGTTTTTATAATTTCCTTGTGCTTTTTTGCCCAGATGATTTCTAGGTGGTTAGTACTGGAGGAGTGCCCTCACCCACATTGGCTCACACTGACCATGCCTAATGGGTAAGATTAACAGGATTGGGATTAGGACTTTTTTTTTTTATCAACTTCCTGTATTGGGGTCAAAAACTTATCACTAAAATATGCATCAGTAAGGTGATTCCTAAGATGTTAATAGCCAAAATCTTGACATATTTTTGCATGGTGGGACGTATGTCCTTAAAACTTTTAGGAAACTGGAGAAGTGGAGGAAAAAATCTGCCATCAGTCGATGAACTGTATCTGAAAGTTATGTTATTAAGAAATAGGGGAACATTTTTCCAGCAAAGACCTGACACAAGACCTGAGAGATGCATCTGGCCTGGATACTTTGATTTGCCGTAGCTTCATCAGTAATGATCTCAGTGGAAGGCTTGCTGTCAAGAAGCCATTGTTAAAGAATGGAAACGGGGTATAAAGGGTGAGGTATGTCAAATTAGACAAGAACTGGACTGAAAATCAGTGGCAGACTGTGACAGAAATTTTGGATCAAATCATCATCTTCATGAGGAGAGAGGTAAAACAGTGAGCATCTACAGCCACTGATTTAAAAGCAGTGAAGGCTCTGTCGTGGTTTGGGACTTCATTTCAGCCAGTGATGCCATGGATTTGTCAAAATTGACAGAATTACAAATGCAGAAAAGTATGGTCAGATTTTGATCCACCATGTAAAGCTTATTTTCAATTTTCCTAGAAAAATATTAATGAGGGGTGGCTCAAGACTTTTGCAGAATAGTGTATATTAAATGAAAATAATATAATAAATATTGTTGACTAATCTTATTATATCATTGTTTTACACACCCATTCCCAAAATAATGTGTTACACCAGTTTATTTAATTAGATAAAGATCTCATTAAGTTGTTCAGACCTAGTTTTGTAAGATGGTCATCGGTCCTTCTACAGTAAAAGTTAATGTTATATAGTAGTTTTGTTTGGGACATACATGAATCTAAGTAACATGAACCATTTAAATAAGAACCTTTCCATAATGACATGCAGTTAAATCCTAATTCAGTGGAAGCTTGGATAAACATTATTTACACAGCACAGTACAAAAATAAAGTCCACAGCAGTGCAAGTACAGAGCTGTAAGCATGAATGTATGAAATCTCAATCTGTGTTAATACTAACCATCTTTTGTAAGATAAAAATAGTCATAGTCATCATCAAACATGATTGAAATAGTGCATGAAAAATGTGATTACTGGACGAAGTGAAAATATTTAGCTAACTAATTAATTAACCAATGCATAGACATATGGCATTATATCTACATTTAATCTGCACCTATATCAACTAAAATAAAATAAAAAAAAGTTTTCTTAGCGACACAAATAGGAACACACACACAAATACACTCGCACACACAAATACACTTGCACACTCACACACACACACACAAATACACTTGTTTCTAAAAGCAGCAAACAGATGCCTCTTTCCCAGGATGCATTGACCCGTGGCTGCTGTTACCGTGGTGATATGATTTATTAATTAGAGTACTGTTTGATTGGCTTGTTAAAGGACAAATCTAATGAGGTACTTGTAAATGAGAGAGGTGGAAGTGATTTATCACTGATGCCAATCACCTTCAGACAAAAACACACAGTTGAGATAATCTTTGCTCACAGACATGAACACGGACACAAAAAATCACACACACGACACTTAAAGAGTGTTAACCTTGTACTCCGGCAAGGTGTTCTTGTTTGCGTCTGGGTTCACTGCGCATGAACCAGGTTCCCGTCTACTACAGCAGGATCTCGCATCCAGAGCACAGCAGTTTAAATAGAACTAAACAGTGAAGTGTGGCGGAGAAAAGTAGTGAGTTCTGATTAACTGCAGGAGAAGAAAAATTAGAAGAACTGTTAAATCTCCAAATGTAACAACGCTTTTTTTTTTTGTTTTTGTTTTTTGTCAGAGCAGAGTTACACATTGGTGCAGTGGCCACACAGCAAGAAGGTTACTATTTTGAAGTTCCTGGTTGTCTGGGCTCTGTCTGTGTTTGCATGTTCTCCTTGTGCCTCCAGGCTCTCTGCTGCTTGTTAGGATAATTGGTGATTAAATTGGTCATAGGTGTGAATGTAAGAGTCTGTGGTTGTCTGTCTCTCTGTGTTAGTCCTGTGATGGCCTGTCAACATATCTATAGGGACTACTGTGGCTCTCACTGCCTGTCAGTAGCTGGGACAGGCTCCAGCCAGTTGCCACTGTATTGGATAGGAAGAAAATGGATGGATGAAAGTTTAATAAGTTTAATAATACATGGCAGGCTGGCACATGCTTTTTTTCTTAATTAATAATATACTAATAATGTGTGTGATTAATTCATAAATGGCCATGCTTATTGAGTGGCATCTTAAAGCTGAACCAATACACCAATTCATTTCAGACCATATTTGAAATGACAAATCCACAAAAAATTCCTAAAGAGCTTAATAATATATGAAATATGTAAATGAATTAAGTTGCATTGCCAAAAGTAAAAAAAAGCTCACACTCATGTGACCTCTTTGCAACAAGCTGTAAACTTCTGACACAGAACAACTGTAGATGCCTGCTCTTTACATGAAATGTGTAATTATATAAATGCTTGACTTATATTACAGATGAAAAGTGTTTAAAAACATTTCACCTTTTAGTGAATTTGGATAGGAGAGAGGAGGTAGAGGTCAGAGTAAATCAGAACTATCTTGAAAAGAAGACATTTTTTTGCTGCTTGTATACAGTATATACAGAAACATGCATACAATGATACCAAGACACATGTGCAAAAATCATCGAATCATATCTCAGTAAGTATCATTGTACTTGAGTGAGTATCAAAAATACTAGACAATGTTAAGCATCAGAGAGATGTCCCAGGATTGGCATAAAATAAACCTTCTGACATTTTATTTTTCCCCTTTGGCAATCTATTGTGGAAAAACATGTAGGTGGTATGAATATACTTAGGATAATCTAAAAGCATCAGGGTAAGTAAAAAGAGGAGAATGTAAAGGAAGAACATACAAAGATGCTGTGAAAAAGAAAAATCTCCCTTTCACATCCTGGGGTAGTATGTGTGCAGTCTATCAAAGGCCTGGGAGTTTGGTCCTGCGCAGTATCTTAGGTGTTCTAAGGACTGCACTCTTCTGGGCATAGAGCTCTGATGTTGTACCTAGAATCTGCTAAAGCCACTCTTCCAGTTTTAAGGTTACTGCTCCTAATGCTCCTATTACCACTGGGACCACTTTGGACTTCACCTTTCACATCTACTCAATTGTTCCTTCAGCCCCCGGCACTTTTTTTGTGCTCCTTCTTCCTGATGTTGATGTCCTCTGGGATCACCTCAACTATCACAACTGCAATTTTCTGACCCTTCTTAACCACCACTATGTCTGGTTTTCAGTGGGCCATATTCTTGATGTATATGTGGATACTCGAAGTCTCAATCTGGATTGTGGTTCTGCCACTTGTTAATTCTTATCCTCTCTCCTTCTGTTTCTCAGGATCTTGGTAGGTGATGACTTGTGTGCATTTTGAAGAGTTTTCATGTCTTAATATAAGTGGCATACATCTCTTCTTGTTGTTCACATTGGCCTGTGGGATATCCGTGTACTTGTAGCTGTCCTGCATATCTGCTATTCTGCCTTTTGGCAACTCCATCCCTTCAATCTGGATCACCTTCCCTCTGTTCTGCAACGATTCAGCCATACTTTTCCAGTCTGGACGACATCCCGATATCTTCACTGTAGATCCTGGTGAAGTCAATCAGTGAGTTCATGACAAACTCATGCCTGGCATACAGCTTGATGTCATCCACATATATGAGCTGTATCACTTCTAAATCTGCTCTTAGAATATATATATATATATATATATATATATATATATATATATATATAAAACTAAACTGCATACAGAATATGGGGAAAATAAAAATATAAAAAACAAAAAAAGTAGTGAGTATTGCAACATGAAAGATAACTCTTCAGCTCTACTGCAGCGCTGTCATGGCAGAAAATGCACATGGCTGTTTTTGTGTGTGTGTGTGTGTGTGTGTGTGTGTGTGTGTATGTCAGCCATGTGATCTAAGGTCTTCAGTGTCACTACACTGCCGTTGCTGTGATAGCAACCCATTCATCATCTGAGCATCTGGTGCCCTTGCAATAACACACACACACACATGCAATCACACGCATGCAAGCACAGGGAAAAACAGCCACACAAACTACTTCCTAAATTTCTTTTCTTTGCCGCTTTGTGCCATTTATCCCCTATGCTCTCTTTGTTGATCATTTATTTTGGTATTTCTTGTTTTTCTCTCCGTTACTTTTCTTTCCTTCGTTTTTAATGTTCTCCTGTGACTTTTTTTTCTCCATCCTCCTCAATCCATCCAAAATATCCCTTCCAGCTTTCCTGTTCATCTTACCTGCCTGCTTTTCTCCATTTTTTCATCAATAATCTTCTGACAGAGCACAACATGCATTACCACATAAATAAATTCAGTTGAAAAAGTTGACAACACATGCTCTTGGCAGGTAGATATCTGAAAAAGGAAATGAAAAATGATCATTTCAGAATAATAAAACCAAGAATTATTGATATATTTAAGGTAAAATAATTAAATAAATAAATAAAAATACCCTGCAGATTTTTTTTGAAAACCCATTATATCCTACCAGTTTCTAATAGTAATTTTTAAATGATTAGCTCTGTCTGTTTTTGGAAGAACTTGTGCATGTATTGTGCCTAAAGGACACATAATCCTAACAGGATAAACACTGAATGTCAAATAATTTATAAGACATAGAAGAAACAAGAAAGTTTGTCGCTGATCAATATGTAAGGAATTCACATAACTAACTGAAACCAGTGCTAATATAAGACAATACAAAAAAAAAAAAATACTCCTCTACTCTATACCTCTATGAGTTTATTCCTATGGCAATGAGTTAAGGAGTATTTTAACATTACTGTCTACTCAAACTCTTGTTATATATGTAATAATTAGTAGTGGAGATTTTGAAGGACTTTATATTCAGGTGCCATCTAGCTAAATGTTTAATACTGTCACAATGTCCCCTGTTGCCAAAATATAGCACTAAATAAGTGTTTTTGCAGAATATTATCGTGTCAATATGAAGCTGACCATCAACCCTTTGGATGTAAAATGTCATAAATTAATCATTTGGGGTGATTTTTTTAAGCCTTAGGATATGAATTTTTGAGTTATGGCCCAAATTTGCTTTGGGGATGCCTGCAAAACCACTTTTTTTCACACCCCTAAATATCAGCATGTGTCAAATTGATAAGTTTAACTTTTGGTAATTGAAAATATATTTGACAAACTGAAATGAAGGAGTCAACATTCAAAATTTGCCACATAAGAGCTGCTTAATCCAGACACTAAAAGTTCAAACTGTAATTATAACAAAGAAGTTATTTGGTGTGTGCCATTAATTAACCTATAGGTGAATTTGTCATTTTCCTAGCTGTGGGATCAGCTATCTAGAAACTAAGCGAAAAAAGAACATCTGCTTATACACCACTTGATGATACTAATAGAGGATGGAACAGCTTACATGTTTGTTACTGTTACTGTGTTTTTTTCTAACCCAGGTGTCAAAACAGTGTCAGTCACTGGTGATTTAGGAAGAAAATGCTTGCAGTATAAAGCCAAGCTGTTTGTTTTGAGCTGCTTAATGCTAACCAAGCCATTAAACAAAAAATCCAAACGATCATTGCCATAAAATCTATATAAATATCTATCCTTAACAGGTCCGAAACAGAGAGACAAACCACTCTTACATCCACAATACGGGAATGAACCTAATGAGATAACCATATACATTATTTCTCATTTGTATTTTTTTAGTTATGTGATAAAATGAGATTAACATTTAAAATGTGTTTGGTCCTGGGTGATTAGGTATGCAGCATCTTACAATTTTTAATATTACCAGTGGTTACATAAAGGTCACGACATGCAAGGGTGGGGCAATTTCATGTTTACATAGTGATATGATGATGGAGATGGCATTCTTGTACCCTTGTTCTAATTAGTTAGAGAATAAAGAGAATTGAACAAAACCTGACTACTTTGTTACATGTATGATGTGTAAAACACCATAACTGGTGAAGTTTAAGTAAGAAAATAATTTCATGAGTCCTTTTTGGGATGAACGAAATTGTCCAGTCTTCCTTTATCCATCCAGGAATATGTTTACAAATTTACACTGTGGCAATTCAAAAGCAATGAATCTGAAACTATGAACTAAATACACAAACCGAGTCTAACTGTGTTTCATATGAAGATCTTTAAGTTTCAAGTCATTTTAATGAAAACAAATATGGTGCTGTTCATGTGAATTCAAGACCTAGAAGCATTTCAAGCATTTTGACATGCTTATGTGAGTCGTTTAAAGTATGTATATAATAGAAACAATTAGGTATGTATGAAAACATGAAAAAATTAAAAGCTAGAGAGAGCTAGTAATCATGCATAAGAGCATAAAGTCACACACATTTACACAACATTGGTTTATTGCTAAGAGGCTACCAGTAAAATAGACGGGCACAAAATGACCGAGACCAAAGGGAACGAAGAAGTGATTTGGCATCCTTAGAAAGAACATTTACATCCAACTTTCAAACACACACATGAAATGTATACAAAACAAAAGCCACACACAGAAATAAAAACAGCACCAGGCTACTGTGGAAAGTAGCACAAAAATCAAAAACTGGAAGACAGCAAAGATACAGGTTGACCACATTGTTAAGCTTTACTGGAACTAATTATATGAAAAAACCGAAGTGACAAAACCTTCTCAAGGGTTCAAGCAAGTACACATTTTTTGACTGACAACTAAGCCGACAGAGTCATGGAGATACAACATAAAGAGACTCGCTCTATTAGTTGGTGCTTTACAAGACAAGGAATAGACCATGTAATGTCAGCAAGACTATTTTAAACACCCCACCACTTTACATTTAAACTGGCTCATCTTGACACTTCCAGGCAAGTTAAGCTCTTCACTGCTGCAGTCTATCTGACAAAGCTAGCGGGCAAAATTGCATTAAGTCAGTACACTTTCCCCTGGTGGACATTTCTGTGTCTGCCCATTAAACATGCCGAGACAGAATATGTGTCCATGCCTTATGCTTTCAGCAAAAAAATGTGTGTAGCAGCTAACACTCTGTGGCTTTTTATGTCTGTGTGTCGTTTGCTGTTAGGACTTTTTTCTAAAAGGCATTTTTATATGAGTCATGAGTATTTTCACCAATGAATATGAAAGCAGTGTGATGAAGATTACTGTCAGTACACTTACACACAAGAAGAAGGCAACCGTATCCCTTCATTTATTAGTAAAATTAATATTGAATGTCGGACAGTGGCTATGACCCTTTGTTACATCTGTTACAATTACTAATTTATGTAATGATTAGGTATGTTCATCAAACATGTTGGCTCAGCAGCATGCTGCCACATGGCTATAATCATCCAAGTTATTGGCCTAATTAGCATTGGTGAGATGACTGTAATGAAAATCATTCTCTCTGCCAGTTCTGGAGATCACTGAAGTACCAAACTAATTCTGAGGAGTGTCTGAGCATGTGAGGACCTACGAAACATTTGCTTTCTTGTAGGAATATCCACATCCGTCACTGTCATCAGAGCACTGATTTGTATTTTTCATGCCTGGGAATACAGGTCTTCATCCCAATATTTATAAATATGCTCCTATTAAATAGGTATTGCTATAACAAACTATACCCAGTTTTCTCTAAATTTGATCAAATTTAGCAGTGCATTAGAATTACACCACTAAATTACACAAAACAAATATGAACAATGAAATACTAAGTTGTTTTGCTGTTACGATAAATAAGCTCTACTTTGAAATGCTTGGCTAAACAGAAACACCTTCATATAATTATGTAATACAAAGTAATAAAGAATTTAAAAAAAACAGTCCTACTATTAGTGAGGCTAAATGTGGAAATACATTTTGAGGAACTATTGCTGTTCGGCAAGCAAAATAGCGTCCTCTTATTTTGTTCATACTGATCTCTTTATTTGTCAGACACAACTAATCGAAGCAGGGATGGAAAAAATGTAGTACTCATATATGTTTTTTATATGTGTTTGTTTTTATTTAAGCAACAATGCTGAAAGAATAAAATTAGACTAAAATTATGAACACACAAATATTTTAGCTTTAATTTCCTAATGGAATAGACAGTGCATTCACTTCATTTTTTTTGTCTTTTTTCATTTCTTGCATATATTGGAAGCATGAAGGAGATATGTGTAAACTGCAAGGGAGAGGAAAAAACAGCATATGAAAGAAGAGAGCATAAAAAAGCTGGCAGAAAGGAGATGACAACAGGGCTAGATGAGGACAGAGATATAGCGCACATGGCACAAACTCAAACACACCCACCCACACACACAAACACACACAGAGTACCCCAATGTTCCAGCTCATTTCAGTACATTCTGACAACAGAGAGGCTCCAGAAGCATGTGGTCTCACACTGGTTTCACAGCCATGGGAAACAAAATCAAAAAGCCAATTCACTTGCAACACTGGCCAAACATAAACTTTCCTATGTGCGAAAGAACCAAACAGTCATGCTATAATTTAAGTAATGATCTTTTCAGGTTAGAGAAGCCATGCATGGTCCTTTAACTCTAATTTCTTTGTAATGTTCATTATAACTGAAAGTGGTTCCTTTACTTCACCTGTATTGCTTCTTATCCTGCAAAATGTTCTCCCAAACTCGCTTTGTACTTGCCTTTATTTTAGTAAAAACGTATTTCTTGCCTTTCTTTTACATCAGCACTTTTTTTTTATTATTAATACGATCTTGTTTATATGGCCTTTGAATTTTTTAGTTTAACAGGATTGTATGTTGAGTGAGAAGATGATGTGTAGTAAAAGCTGCTGATTTTGATGTTATGGATCAGTTTACAGAGGTTTTACTGTGTATCAAAGACGTGTGTAACCTCACTGAGAGCACAAATAAAACCATCAGTAGGAATCAAATGGATGAGTTAACACTTCTTTTCAGGGCTGTCTGTTCTTTGAAACATAGCAGAAACGTGAAACTGGCTTACACTCCTTGCTAAAGACATGATAGTGACATGATAATTAAAGACTGATGAATCTGTATAAAGAAGCATTTTTCAGTTTTGAAAACTGTAACTGTATCATCTAAAATATATAAAAAAAATATCTTTTGGTGAAAATAAATATTTTTGAGGTACTAATATATAACTGCTTAAAGTACTGTTCAAAACTCTTGAGCCACCCCTTACTTCTGTCAGGGTCCTGGGTCGGAGTGACCCAGGATCCCTGAGCAGTTATGAATTATATTATTATTGTATGTATATTTGGTGTTGCTGTCCTTCTCCCTGTTTGCGTGTGTGTGTATATGTGTTTCTGCGGGCGCCTTCAGGCCTGGTGGGTGTGGCCCTGCTGGGGACTGGCCACACCCGAAGCCACGCACCTGCTGCTGATCAGGCCTCGTCGGGGGAGCTACTTAAGAGAGTCTTGGAGCTCCCACCGACGCGGGATCATTCCATGAGACTCCACGTTAGTCTTCTGCTTAGTTAAGTCTGTGAGTGTATGCCTACTGGAATTAAGTGTCTTGACGGCTGCCTCTGTCATTTTCCCCTCAGGAGGAGCGTGGAACATCGGAGGGCAGCAGGCACGGGGTGTGTGTGGACACACGAGAGTGGAGAACACGGAGCACGGACTTTTTGGGAAGACACGACACGGGAGTCAGGGGAGAGCACGGGGATTTACTGTTATTGTTTCCATCACTGTAAATAAACGCACTGTTTATACACAGAGCACCGCGCCTGGGTCCTCATTCCCCATATCCCCACGGTCTGCCATGCCAAACCGTGACAACTTCTACATGATTTGATTTCAGTGAGCCAGACTTTATGATATTCTTAATTGGTTTTGAAGAATCATGCGCCAACTTTTGTAGAGGTCCAGTCTTACCTCAGTACCTGAGCATTTTTAAAGAAACGAATTCATTTTTTTTACATTTTTGTTAAGGTTTGTTAAGCCTATTAACACTGACCTATAAATCATTCAAGTATAAAAAGGCACTTAACTCAAGGATGAACCAGTTTTGTGTCTACACTTAACAAGCTACTTTTCAAAGAACAAATTTTAAATTGTATCTTTAGGCACTTTGTTACTAGCAGCCACTGAAACGCATAACTCTTTCACATTTCTTTAATTGAATCTACAAAAAAATGCCAAAGATAACACAGTTTGACAGGCATAAAATTGTACTTTTACCACATTAATGTAATTCCTAAAGAGCTATTAGCTGAAATCTTGGCATATCTCAGCTTGGTGCGCAGTCTGTACATAAAAAAGTCTAAGGCAACTGGAAAAGCAGAACAAAAGAAGGAATGGCCGGTCTAAAAACTATTTGCAGCAGATAAAGAGTATCTGAAATTCATGCCCTTAAGGAAGGGGGAAAAACTCAGCAAAAATCTGACACAGAACCTGAGAGATGCATCTATTGTTCACTGGAGCCTCATCAGAAATGGTGTCAGTGGAAGAGTGGCTGTCAAGAAGACATTCTTAAGGGAGAGAAGCAAGGAGAACATGCTGAGGTTTGCCAAATTAGGCCAAAAATGAGCGGCAATCAGTGGAGAATGAATCCAAGTTTGAAATTCTCTTTAAAGAACACAGAAGTGGTCAGTAGAGAGGTGCAACAGTGAGTGACTACAGTGGACTGTCAAACACAGCAGAGGTTCTGTCAAGGTTTGGGGATGCATTTTACCCAGTGGCATTAGGGACCCTATCAAAGCAGATGGAATAATGATGAATGCAGCAAATAACCATCCAATTTAATCTCTGAAGCATTTCATTGGTATCAGTTTCACTTTTCAGCATGACAAAGATCCTAAACACTGGCAATGCAGAAAAGAAGATAAAATAACATATATGGATAAAATAACATATAGTGGAAGAGCCCAGATCTCAACATTATTGAAGCAGTGTAGGACTGTGTTGAAAGAGACAAGAAGCCTGGAGAACTATTCCTGAAGACTACTTAAAGAAATTACAAGAAAGCTTGCCTAAGATAGTTCAGACTGTCCTAAAGAATAAAGCTGGTCACACTAAACACTGACTTTCAATCTCTTTACTATTTCACTTTGCCTTACATAATATGTTTCCATTACCATTTGCATATGTTTTTTAAAGCGCTACATCTATGACGTACACAATTCCCTAATTCTATGTTTCTCTTTGTTTCCTCTTTGTTTTGTCCTTAAAAAAAAGTTTGTTCCTCAATGTATCAAAAAGAACATAATATTGGTAGGAAAGAAGAGCATGTATATGTGCATCCTACCATAGTTGGGAAATTACAGTTAAAACAGTCAAACAAATAAACAAATTATCATTAAATTATCAATCCAAAGAGTCTCAATTTCCCTATTGCTTGGTTCAGAGTGATAACATAGAATGTGACAAGTATCTGTCACCAAATGGATGTTTGATTTTTAATTAATTTGCCTCCTCTCTGTTTTTAGCCCCCCCCTCCCTGTCTTTCCATCCTGCATTAAAAAATAGCAAAAGCTTGGCAGATAGGAGATAAGGTAGGGCTGCAGGGCTTGCAGCTGGTACCCTGGATGAGGGCCTGGCGCAAGACAAAAAAACGAGCAGATAGAGAGAGAAAGGACATTGAGAAAGAATGGAAATTGGAGACGGACAGATGGAGGGAAAAATGAAATAGTGGCTAAAGGGAGAGAGAGATAATGATGATGAGACTTCAGCTGGGCAGCATAGAGCTACTGGCTGGATAGAAGTGAAACTGATTGGGTTGAGAGAGTTATGGAGGGTGAAAAGAGGAAGAGAAAGCGAGACAGAGAGGTTGGGCAGCAGATGGGTACACCCTAATACTCTCAGCTGACCACTTGGTTTTCATTAAAGAGATTTTTAGGCACAAAAGAGAGGCACAGAGATGGACAAAATAAAGAAGCAAGAAGTGAGAATTGTGGCTGTACTTTTGTTATTTCCTTGGTACATTTTGATTTTGTTGGAAATATTACGAATAGCTTATCTCCACCCATCTGTCTACATTCCTGGTCTGTCTCACTCACTATTCCTGAGTGCTAAGGGCTTATTAATCAGCTACTTACTATTCAAACAATGCAGTAACACTTTGAAGGATCTTTCCAGGTTAACACCTGTGTCCTTATCATGGCTTAGACCTAAATCAACTAATTAGTTTATCAGTAGTTGCTTATTACACCTCCAGCAGACAAATAGTTGCAGAATCCAATCATAATTTCAAACAAACATCTAATTTTCACTTTCGGACATTCCACCTCATCCAAACCCATACACCTCTTCTTCAAACCCACCACCAAAAGCTGTAAGAGCCACACACTGTCATATTGGCTGTATGTGTTTGGCTGTCATCCTGGACATCTGTCTTTCTGTGGTCAAAATGTGCCAGACTGGACTTGATTCACCCAATTCCAGGGTCAGCAACATACAATACATCACAGACCTCTCGCTATCTCTCTCTCTGTGCTTCTTCAGCCTGTACTCTCCCCTTCATCTATCTTGTACAGCGGCTGTCTCCTCCTTTCGCTATCTCTGACTACAAATGCAGCCCAGCTCAGGGGGAGCTTCATGCTCTACATTGCCTCCTTTCCTCTCTGCCTCCGCGACTCACTTTTCTTACGCCCTAGCCTCTGCTCTTAATTTTTCTTGTTTTGCACCATCATCTCTTTCGGTTTACCATGTGTTTCTTGTCCTCTTGTTCTTTTCCTCACTCAACCTGTATTGGCTTCCCTCCCACCTTCTCTTGCTTTACTCCATCTTTCTCTCACCTTCTCCTTCTGTTTTCTGTCTACTTGCCAGCAGAGCCCCGGGGTTAAAACATGCTGGCATCCACTGGATTGGTAGTTGTGTGCAATTGTGAGTGTGTGCCTGTGCATATGCATGTTTTTTGCATGCATTTGTGTTTTGGATAAAATTAGTGCGTTATTACAGAGTCAACATCTCTAGTGTCCTGTGTGCTACTTCTGCATCCATTTTATATAAAGCTTCACAAACCGTGTAAGAGGTACCAGTATGTGTGTGTGTGTGTTTACCAGTCTAAAATTTTGTGTGTTGTTTCTCTATGCAAAATATCATGTAAACATACTTCAAAGGTGTCATTTGGGGTGTTCGTTTAATCTTTTAATATATGGTATATAAGTGTTGTAATCATTAGGTGACATGACACACAGTCCTGCCAATAGCATATCAGTATTTAATAGTTGGAGGAAGTAGGATGCCAAGAAATTTGGTTATGCCCCAATAGAAGCAAAGGAAGTGACTTTTAACATGTTTTGTTAGCTTCATTGTTAGAACTTTTAAAAGCGTGATTGCCACTTAAACAGCAAATGCTAGCTCACTGACTTGCTCTTAATAACGTCACTGTATGTTAGGCAGGTGCTTTCCGTTGCTTCCTTATTTCCAAGAGGTCACCACAGTGGATGGATTCATATTTTTATTTGGCAAAGATTTTATGTTGGTTGCCCTCCTTGCCTCCCATTTATTCTAGTCTGTCATCACCCTCAGGCGGTAACAATGTATAAATAACTACAACAACCAGTGTCACAGTGTTCGTAACTATTCGAAGAAGGATAAAAAAAACTCAAAAATGCTAATTTATTAGTGTTCTTGGAATCATCAGTCCATCAAGTTTGACTGATGTAAATGGCCTGCATTTGTATAGCGCTTTTCTAGTCCATAGGACCCCAAAGCGCTTTACACTACATTCAGTCATTCACCCATTCACACACTGGCGATAGCAAGCTACATTGTAGCCACAGCTGCCCTGGGGCGCACTGACAGAGGCGAGGCTGCCGGACACAGGCGCCACCGGGCCCTCTGACCACCACCAGTAGGCAAACATGGGGTTAGTATCTTGCCCAAGGATATTTGGCATGCAGCCAGGAGGCAGCCTGGGATCGAACCACCGACCTTCTGATTAGTGGCTGACCTGCTCTGCCACCTGAGCTACAGCCACCCCTACGAGCTACAGCCACCCCTACACCCCCTTTGTGACAACCAAAGGAGCATTTTATAGGTTAATTTCACACATAGCCATCTAATAGCACC
This sequence comes from Perissodus microlepis, assembly GCF_051167445.1. Lineage (NCBI taxonomy): Eukaryota > Metazoa > Chordata > Actinopteri > Cichliformes > Cichlidae > Perissodus > Perissodus microlepis. The sequence continues at coordinate 12,750,527 of NC_140466.1, forward strand.
CTCATCTTTTTGACTCACTACAACACAGGTTAAAGAACCCGCTTTTTTAGTGAAAAGGGATTTTTTTTTAAAAGTTTTAAATGACAACATTAAACTCTGTCTTGACACATAAACATAAGTTTAATCACAATCTGTACCCAGGTAGACACACATTCTCCATCAGCACACATCCTAAAATGCTTCAGGCGCACACTCAGTCACACACACAAACGCACACATGCCCCCCCAACACACACACACACACACACACACACCATGATTAAAGACCAAGGCCATCTGGCGCTGTAAAACAGAGCGAAGGGAAAGCACCCTCATGGATGCTGATGCAAGCCTTGAGACATGTCCTTTGTATCCTCTCCTTCCTTCCTTAGTTCTTTGCTTCCTCTTTTTCTCCCTGTATCTTCCTTCCTTTGCTCATCCTTCCCTGATTAAACACCATCTTTAAAACAAATTATTCATATTTTCTCATGTTTTGGAACGGATGTCAGAGATAACCTATGTACCCACCAGGTATCACTTTTCAGCCAGCAGCACTAAACAGATGCTCAGCGAGATTGCTGGTACTAGCTTCTGCTGTTGCTATGAGACTAATGAAAATATGTGAAGCACTCAGCCTTTCACTAAAAGTTAGAATATTATTCATACTAAAACACTAACACTGTTGAGATTTTACATTTAAAACAACAGAAAGATGAAGATGAAAACCCAAAGTTCCCACGAGGAAGGAGTTCAACGGGTATGTGGGAATCAGATGTTTTAAATGAGCTACTTAAGCTTTCAATTTACTGGTTGATCTATGCTCCTACCTTCACATATGGCCACGAGCTGTGGCTAGTGACTGAAAGAGAAAGATAACGGAGACAGAATGGGCAAATCGGTCTTTGAGGAGTGTGTCAAAGCCGTTGGTGTTCTGCATCATAAGGAGCAATCCTGTTGTTCAGGCATTTGACTTGGATGCCACCTGGATACCTCCTACATGATAAGTTTTGGGAGGATGCTTTTGGGACAAGACATGCTGCTAAGATGATGTCTCTGGGAAGGCTTAGGAGGACTTCGGCCTGTGCTGGAAAAAGTGGAAGCAGTGAAGTGCAGTTACTGCTGCTTCTGTGACATAGACCTGGATGAGCAGCAGAAAATGGACTGATGCATGCACCAAGCTCAAGTGCAATGCACTTATAACAATGATTATCGAGATATAATTTTTTGTTTTGTTTAGCCTTTGTGTGTTTATTTTGCATTTCATTGCAGCTGAAAAAAACAAACAAATAAAAATATATCTGTTCCACTTTGGACTCTTTGTTTTCCCTAAAGAAAATCATTTGAATGTGGCAACAACAAGGACCACGGTTTGTTGAGATAATACTTTTTGTTAGTATGATGAAAGGCAGAGAGAGTCGGTACTCAGCATGGTTCCAGAAGACTAAAACACTAACAAAAAAAAAGAATTATTGACAGTTAAAAGAGGATCAGCTGCACTTATTTATTTCAAAGTTGAATAATAACAGCAAAAGTTATCACAAGTAAAAAGCATAATTTAAGAAAAGCAAATCCAAATGATCACAAACGGTAAAAACATACTATTTTCAAGTCACACTTAAAAAGCTTAGATGTCTGTCACTTGGGTCATAACAGCTTTCAGCAGTTCTGACATGTTTGCCATAGCTTTCAGTCTCTTATCAAAAGTATTTTAAAGTATTACCATATGATTGTTATTTGACTCATTCATTAGTTAAGGTCTGTGCAATGTACAGCCGGGATCAGGCATTTTGCGTACATACACAGAGGTATGTCATGGCAAGCTCTGAACTGTTGTTTTTCCAGGGTGAAATGATTGTACAACATATGTCTTTACTGAAGTTTAAACAAGAATTGAGTGCACAAGTTTGCATTTGTTTTTGGATATATCATTGGAGTGTTTTTGGCATAACTTGACCATCTTCTTTAGTGTGAATTGTAAAATAAATAGAAAAATAAGTGCATACTATATTATCAATAATGATTTATATATAATAAATGAAAATAACAAGTGGTGGAGATTTTTTTCAAACCATTCCTTTAGGTAAAGAAATAATAAAACACTATGAACAGCTCACTACACATAAAAATGTATTAACGGAAAATTATGCATAAAATATCAAAAGTAAAATGAATAATTCTACTGAAAAATGTAATTCATCAGTGTTAAATAGATTAATATTACTGCTGCATGTATTTAAGACAAAGCTCATTTTAAATAATTTATTTGTTAGTGTTTAAGGTTCAGCATCATACTCTATAAATCACGTTTGTGGTGACGGTCCTGTGAGGGATACATATCTCTGGAAAAAAAAACAAAAAAACCCACAGTTATTCATGCACTTAGAAACACAGGTCTACAACTTGATTTTTAAAGCATATTAAAAGCAAATATTAATAACAAAGAATTCAGCTGGATTAAAATGGTTGATCCATGTGTGACATGGTTAACTGTCAATTTTCACAGGGGGAATTAAAATATGAATAGAAATGTTGGCAAACCAGCTGATTAAACGTATTACATGCTAATCTGAAAGTGCTGCTTAGCCTGCACCTGGTCAACCTGCCTATTTTATTAGACTGGACGTGTTCAGAGTTGCTTTTCCCTCCCCATCATGGTCAGAGCTTTCCTTTTTAATGTCCTAGAGTAGGTATTAACAACTTTTTCATACTCCACCTTGTTGCGGGCTTAAACCTTGGGGGTTCCTGGGTTTTCCTAAATGTCTGAACCAGTTTCCTCTAATCTGAGGGTGACAGTTTAGGTCTTTTTCCAGACCTTGGTAACACATCCAAATACATTGCACCAATGTAAAGTTGTTTGCAATAGTTTAGTGATGGCAGAGAGAAATTACCAGTTGTTCTCAATCATGATCACTAAGAAGAAGCTAATAGGCCTCGTCCTTGTCAAGTTAAAATACACTGTGGAAACTTCAGTGCCACTTACTAAAAAATTTAAGTGAATGTATGTATACTTCTGACCCTCTGCAGATTATCTGATTACAAACCTTTCCACCTAATTCATATTTTTTTTTTGTTATGTTTTGTTTTTTATTTTTAAATCTTCACAAAGTGCGGATTGCAATGAAAGCAGAGCCATCGACAGCTTCCCTCTCACACTGGTCTTCCTGTTAGTTTACAATGAAACATGAGAGGTTTATCCACAATGTGCAAACCACCAGAAAAAAGCTGCTAGCCTCTCAGGTTACTCAGCCCAAGGCATTGTTGATGGGAAATAGACACGCCCATGAAATGGAGAAAGCAACAGCTTCTTATGGGCACGAAACAAGCTGAGATTTCAGTGGCAATTGTGAACTGCAACCAATAAAAGGAAGGAATATAAAGAATGGATGTAAACAGGAAAGGAGCTTTCTGACAGCACTGTCTGAGATTAAAAGTTAAACAGAGAGACCACTTTGTTTTAATTTATGTTTAATTCAATTTATGCTTTATTATATATTTTTTTTTATATCAAGAACAAAATATAGTCTTTCTGCATTTAAAGGAACTACTTTAGTACAATAGTCACTTGTTTTTCTCCTGACCACTGTGCTCTCGGAAGAAAATGATGTGTTTTATATGACCACACTGCTTTGCATTGTATACAGATGGTTCTCTCATACACATTTTAACCTCCTGTTTATAATCCCACTAGTGATACTTTTTCTTCCTAAAAAAAACCACACACTGCAGAACCTATGCTTCTCTAATCTAGGGTACATTGCATTTTAATATGCCAAGCTATATGCTAATCACGAGGAATGTGATAGTGAACATCTACTTAAATGCAAACATAGGACCCTCCATCTGTCCCTGAGGCAAAAGAGGAGGAGGTAATTTGCATGATTAATTACCTATACCTAACAAGCATTGGCAATGTTCGTGGCACCTCAAATAGCGTGCTGAAATTTGTGTCTATGTGTTTGCAAGCATTTTCCAGACTTTATAGTCTAGTCAGGCACGGATCAATATGTAACTATGTAGTCATATTTTGTTGTCTGTCAGAAAAAGAAACTGAAAAAGTTAGTTTTAATTCAGTTTCAACATTTTCAACAATGATCACTGCATGGATGTTTTGACTCAATTTGAATACCATGGCCAAAAACATCTGAATAATAAGGCATATCACATAACTCTTATAACTGCAGACTCTCATTTAAACTAAAATGCTCTGTAACCATAGAATCTGTAAAATGATCATAGATGAAACAGTATCCAGTGTTGTAATCTACTTATAGAAGGAGTGGAGCATTTTAAGAAATGTATAAACTGCTGGAGGATCCCAAAAATAAAAAGGTCCTAAAAGTTACAAAAGTAATGATTAGTCCACTTATTTGTACAGTATTATGAACATCGGGTTTTCATGTTTGTGTGTTTTTTTGGAAAATTAAATAAAGATTTTTTTTTAATTTAACAGATTTATGTAATTATCTGACATTCTTTCATTACTGTCATTTTCTTCTTATTCAATCTGTCTGTTGAATGAACGATATCTGAATGATACTGCAATTTTCAACTGGCATGCCTAAATAAAGCATATCTATTACCCTAAAGCTGAAATGCATATTTATGAAGCTTAGGAACCTCCACTGCTTCATTTAACATGTAATGGAATAACGCTGTGTAAATATATATTTTATTATTATAGAAAAGCCTAAACGATATCTTAAATGCTTGAAGTTGCTTAAGAGTGTGTCCACCATTAACTGCATCTAGCTCTGGTAGGGTTGCACCAATTAAAAAAAGGAAGTACTGTACTTGAAGATGAGATTCTTTAGCTTTGAATGCAAGTGTCAACAAAAGAAGTGATTCACAGTAAAGTGCTTATTAGAAACCTTTAATTGGAGATTATGTATTGGAATTTCGGAGCAGGACCACGCCTCCAAAAATGCTCCTTCTGGTTGTCATCTATATAGGTTCCCCCAGTTCTGCAAGCTGTTCATTCTTGTTTACGTGCCCCACCGTCGCTCCCTCCTTGTTCTCAATTCTTTAACTTCTTCACTCCTATTTAGTACATGGGGATCTGCCAGGCCCGTGAGCCGTCGCCAGTCCCCTTTGAGGCCTTCCCCAAACCGCAGCTCAATTCATGTCCAAGCATTCACCTTTACCTACTAAAATGCTGTCAAACCTAAAATGAGGATGTGGGCCCAGCTAGTGAAAGTCAATATTATTCAGTGACTAGGTCCTCAGTTAAACTTTTCATACTTCAAAGCAACCAGTTGATAAGCTAGTGTTAAATATATTAGAAAGTAACTAGAAAGTAACAAACCATCTTGCTTCTAAGCAACACGTGATGATTGAATGATTGGTTGTGCAACCTCAGGAAGCACTGAAAGTTTAACTTTTTAAAGTTTAAAGTCAGGCAGAGCAACCATGATTAGAAATGTGATGCACAGAAGCGATAAAAGGGAAAAATACATGTTTAAAACAGAACAAAAAAAGTTAGTGATACCAGCAGCATGCTATCCTCTCACTCACTTTGAAACTGACTAGGAGCATATGGGCTTCTTCATTACCTGTAATATGACATAATAGCAACTTCCACAAGGGGTGCACAAATGTGTCTGTGTGTAAGTGCATGCAGCTGTGTATAAGTGCTAACCAAAATGACTAACCATGTGTGCATAATATTGTGTTAGGTTTCTTCTATAAATGCCTGTTTACATACACACTGCTTCTATATGCACAGGTGTGTGTGTGTGTGTGTGTTATAGTAATGGACTGCACCACGATGCCACTGTTGTGATTAGGCAGCAATCAGAGCAGAATAAGCCATAGATATGAGCTATCAAAAGGCACACACCATGGAGAGGACATTGTCATACACTCTCACTGAGATGAAATGGCTTTCATGTACATAAGCCGTGGATTCAATTTCATTTATGCCTGTTTATTAACACTCACACATGCTGACATAAACACATGAGTGCATACAGTGAATAAGTGGCATACATATTGTCAGTAAATGTCAAAACTATGACAGAAAGACTGGGAAAACATTGTAATGTGTTTTACAGGAAATCAATTCTAAATAATTTATCCACTGCTGTCTTTTGGGAAATTAGTAAGGAAAACTGCACAGATCCATATTTAGCTTGAAGCTTTGTTGTAGGATCAATGACAATTTGGAGATTTCTTACAAAAATATCCAGCCAGGCCACCTTAAAGTGACATTATGCTTTCACAGATAAAAATTATAAAGTGAAACATGACAGAAAATAAAAAAAATCGCTTTTATGGTGTAGTTTGAATTAAGTGCCTGAGTTAAAGAAGACATAATTTAGTGAGATGTCTCTGATGAAATCCTAGTCTGCAACTTGTTCATGATTCCCAATGCTGAGTGCTCTGGGAGAGCACATAAGCAGTTGTGAGTGTGTGTCTATATTGTAAGTTATAACTGTGTGACTGATCCTGAAAGTTTGCTAAATGTGACAGATGGATTCTGAAAAGTTTATCATAGACCTTTGGGGGTGGAATGTGTAAAACATCTTTATCTTTCAGAGATCTATGTTGTTTTATGCCAGGGTATGTATACCCTGATTTTTAGTTAATTTTTTGATTTTGTTGTACTTTCTACAGTGCATAGATATCAAGTTGTCCAGTATAGGACATATAGTTGTCCATATAAGGAAGTCTACTTGTGCCGTACCAACTGTGGCAAAAAAAATCTTGGGTAAGAAAAAAAAATGAGTACCTCTCCATCAGCATAGATTAACATAAACTTGATAATCACAGGCTGTATAAAAGAAAATCGACTCTCTGGGCAGTGCAGCTTGTTCTTCCACTCATATTAGACAAGGGCTAGATTTGATGTTACACTGACTCACAACTCCACTGTGAGGTATACAGTTTTATAGTGGGTGGACACTAGACATATAGTTTGCCAAAGTCGTGAAATATCTCTGCAGCTCGATTAATAATATGATAATCAATGACCTATACCCTCAACCTGCATGTGTTCCAGGTCCCTGGTGGGTGGAGCTGGATTCTTTAGTGCTATCTGGGAGCACCTGGGCCCCGCGTTCACAGAATGTAAAGCTGTGGCTCTCACTTCATTCTCTCTTTCACTCACCTACTATATTTCCCTGCCTCCATGCTGTGTGTTAACTTTATTGCAGTTTCAAGAACTATACACACCTTTACACCCTACAACACTGATCTTATTGATTCCCACACCTCATTAGTTTATAGTCAAGTTAAATGTACTTAATAAATGCCAAAGAGTGCTCCCACACCTTCTGTCATGGTCTTACAAGCGAGGCAGAAGTAATTAATAGCACCATAGTTAATTCTTCAAAAAAAAAAAAAAAGATTCTATGAGAAGACTCTTTATAATTTTAGTAGCATTTTGAATGATGAATAAACTCTTTTTAAAATTGCAATCTTACAAATTGTAACTATAAATTAATTTGGCCTATTTATAACACAGTAGATCACTGCCCATTTAAAACACTTAATGGACTCTCACTTAAACATTCTCAACACTCTGGATACTTCAAAATAATTTGAAGTAAAATGAATCCTTTGAGTTGCCCATACACTTAAGACTTATTGCATTAGAACTAAAACTGAGGATGACGTTAATAGATATTTTATACTACTAACAACTTAAAGAGAAGTCAGAAATGGCATCTGAACAGACATTTATTGCAAAACATATGAAGCTAAACATAGGAAAGTTACGAAATAAAACCTCTCATTAGTTAAAGGTCATACTTTTTACTTATTCTCTGCTACACTGTCAGCAATGACTCATTCACACAAGTCACTGTCTGTACCTAATTGAGAAATGTTCTCAGAACAGTGCAAAAAATCCAATATATAATGTTTATAGACAGCAAAACTTTCTCTAAAGGACCCATATGAAAAGGCTGAAAAAATCTTTACAGTTCAATTGACAGGCAGCAACTTAACCTCTTAACTTCATCTAACATCCAGTATAATAGTCACACAGCAGCAAATACAATCTACTGTTGTCCAGCCACCTTTACAACTCCATGCATGCTTATTTTCTCTATGAATCATAGTCGACTGATACTGTAATCAAGTCATCTCTCATTGTTTCACTACAGTAAAAAGGCAGAGAGAGAGAGAGAGAGAGAGAGAATAAATAGGGGTCTCGAGTTGCTGCGTGGGAGTGTGTGAGAAGAGATTGGGCCCATACATCATAGAAAATGCACAGGTAAGACAAACCTAATGCTCTCCCATTGCTATAAGGAGTTTTATAGTCATTCTCTGTTGTCTCACTCAAACAGAATATACACACTGGAAAAACAAAAGTCTAACCTGGGTGTAAGAATATGTAAAATTAAAAGTATGAATATGTAAAGGACACATGTTTGGTAATAAAAGACAAATGTACCAACATTTTACTTATAAAATACATATAGTGTAGTCAGTCCCCAAAGTCCTTAAAAAAGAATCAGAGATACAACCCTTGTGAGGCAGCAGCATGTTTATTTAACATTGTGTGGCCATTACTGTGGGAAATTACAGGCATATTGGTTAATATTCCCAAGCAGACATTAGTGCAACAAAAGGTGCATCCAAATGTGCGGGTATGTGTGTTCCTTAAGAGCACAGTGAGTGTTCGGTACAGATTCTCCAACTGTTAAACCTTGTCTTTCTGCCAGTACCTGCTGTCATCTCCACCTGTGCCATGAAAAGGCACACACAGACACACAGCTTTGCAGCTGTCTCACAACAGTGCACACACTGAAGGAAAGGACAAATTTCAAGAGATGAGACTTAAAAAAAAAAAATAGTAATAATAATAATAATAATACAAAGTAATAGTAAAAAAACCCAAAAACTCTCAAACTGCAGTTTGATGTATGTTTGAATTGTTACCATTAGGACTTTCAGAAAGACAAAGGAAACTTTTAGATTAAGGTCTTTGAAGTTAGTTCTCTAAAAAAATAACTTTGACCTCTCTTATCTCTCATTCTCCTGGATTCTGACTTTGTCATCATCTGCCTTGGACTATTTCTCTTTTCCTGTAAGAGGCACAGATATGCAGATATGTTCCAGAACAGTGAAACTGCTTCAAAGTAATTTACAAGTCTTAACATTTTTCAACATTATCTCTCCCGTCACTGACTTTGTCTCATTCACTGCTACTATATTTTTCTTGCACACAAAGACACTTTCAAAAAAACCAAGTTGAGCATGCTTAACCTGGCACCTAACATGAATTTTACAAAATGCAATAGATTAGACTAAATGTACTGAAACAAGGTGTATCCAAAGAGTCATGGTCTTTGTACAGCGTACAGTAATTACTGAATAAACCATTTGTACATTATTCTATAGTATTAACAATATAACACATGGGCCTGGTGTCCTGGTCAGTAAAATTAAGCCAAAACATGAATGACTAAAACCTTGGAGTCTACCAGATACCAAATCTGTGGTTGCAAAAATTCTTTTGGTCCTACAGAAGTCTATGAGAAAATGGCTTTCTGCTTTGACTTACGTAAACACTTTCATTGTGAATTTATGGGCTCACTCACTTGTTATGAGACACATTGAATGCAAAAAAAAGTTAAATATATTTTTCAAATCTTGGTCAGTATTATGAACCCACACACTCACTAGCTAAAGAGCTGTCAATCATTAGCCAATAAGAATGTGGTTTCACAATCAGACCTGCCCTTCCTTCTCACATCTGTTTTTTGGCAACCAAGATGGCAACAGTGGAAAGGCTTATAGACCCTCAAGGCTCCAAAAGAAGACTTCAGAAATCAGTTGGTGATGTCATGACAGCTGCATCCAGCTTCTAAACTGATTATACATTTCATCTGTCAAGTCTGTGTGACACAGTTGTAGTTTATCTACTTACTTTTCTACCAGGCCTAAAACTAAAAACTAGTAGTACCATTTGCATGTGGTGGACTTGTGGAATCCATTACTTCAAATAATATCTGATTCTTAAGGAGATGTGGCAGCTGAGCCAGCAGAACCACCTCAGTTGAGAACCCAGGGGTTCTCAATTTAATTTTTTCTTACTTAAGAACCTGAAAACAAGTTTATGGCCACAATCTATCTCATGATCAATTTAAAATAAACCAAGTTGAATTTTAATTAAATGAGGGTCAGCACATGGTATCAGCAAATGCTTGTTTTTCTCAGTGGTAAAGCCACTGTTGTGGGGATAAAAGGAGACACTCGTTGTAAATGGGAGACATTTACCAAATAGCTAATGCTAGGTAAACAAAAAAAAGAAGAAGAAGTATTTTGACCTAGAGTTTTTCCAAAGATGAATGACATTTATGTGTAGATAATTAAAACCTAAGGAAACACTGTTAGCCATTGTTATGGCTGTGTGAAGGCGGGCAGGAATGGCGGACCCAAGAGCAGGACTCACGGAAGCAGACGTAAACACAGAAACACTCAGCTTTGCTGGATTACAACAGAACAGAAAACTAACTAAACCGAGAATGCAGGCGAGCTAGCAAACGGAACAAACACTGTAAAATGAGGGACGATGCGACGATGAGCAGGGGAAGACGCAGATACTAAATACAAGAGGTGAACAGGACTGAGAGGAAACAGCTGGGAGACATGGCTGACACTGACTACACAGATGAGACGGAGGAGCACACAAAACTGAAAACACTGACGTAAGACACAGACCTTCAAAGTAAAACAGGAAGCTCAACACACATGCAGATACAGACTCAAAACTGACTGAACAGGAACAGAGGGAGTACAGAACCAAAACCTAACAAATAGCAAATCTAAACAAAAGACATAACCAGAATAAACAAGAACATAAGATAATATAAACAAACACAAAACACTGAGTCATCAGACTCAGGACCATGACATCCATGACAGTATCCTGGAAATAGTTAGCCAAGATAGCTGACGCAGCTGCACTGTCATGGTACAATACGGTTCAATAAGAAGAGAAAGAAATGTGTACAAAACAGACCAAATCTCGGCCAGAAGGAACTTACTACAAAATTACTTCCTTTTAGTTTAGGTTTTTGATCAGTCAATCAGATTTTGTACACTGTGCATTCTGTTACTGTTATTTTGTTTCATAAAATTACTCTCAGAAATATACAGTTGGGATATATGATTATAGAACAGCATTACTTGTGAGATTAGGTTAGCTGTTTTTTGTTTATAGCACTTGCATTACTATTCAACCCACACTAAAATAAAGGAATTCTATCACAAAAGGATTAGATCCATTAGAAATAAATTCTTAAACCCCAGCAATGTTATTTCACATTATTCTTATGCTGTGGAGAGCAACCAAGCTTCATTCATCCAATGTTTTAAAACCATAGATATCAGAAAAAATGCGCAGGACCCTCAAGCTCCCAGGTATAGAACGGCACTTTTTTGTATACATTTGTACATCACCTCAGTGGATTGTAAATCAAACAGTCAAGTTGTGTTTAAAGGGCAGAATTTCAACTTTAATCTATAAGATTTAACAAAAGTATTTCACTCATTTTTGAGAATTACAGCCATTCTTACATGTGGTCCAGTTAAGTCTCACGGAGTGCACAGAGAGAATATTATTTTTTAAAAAGAGCATTTGTCTATACATTATAAATCAACAGCAGAAAAGTGTCTACTGTGCTATTCAGTTTCATTTTTAAAACATGTCAATTTTATTTTCATCTACTAAAGATTAAAAATCAAATTACATGAGTGCAAATCAGGAAGCTCAACCTTTATTTTACACCGTTTGAGCTATAATCTAACATTTTGTTGTACAGTTTGCTGAAATTATCATACAGGAAAACCATCCGTTCTTGATCTGCTATGACTGCTAGTGAGCAAAAATGCCTTTGTTCAGTTTTAAGGCCACAAACTGACAGAACAAAGCCATTTCCTTGAATGCTGCTAGTTTTGAAGAGTCATTTAGAGTTTCATTAATGTCTGCCTCTTGATTTTTTTCTCCCTTTTTCTAGTTGGTTCTTTTAGTTTTTTGTAGTGTTTTAAAAGCTCAGGACTTGAACTGATATATAAGAGCACTATGAAAGAAAAGAAAATGTATCTGCATACAGATTTGAAAACAAATTACATTAAATTGTCCTGTTAATCGGAAGTCCTAACTTTTTTTTTTTTTTTTTTACTATCTTGGTTGTCCCTATTGATGCCAGGTGATACTTCTCCACTTTCCAGTGTGCTGATTACAGTCAGCCAGTTCACAGGAAACTAATCATCATAAATGGAGGCACTACTATGGGGTAATTTCTTGCTTTTTTAAGGCCATTTTGCTCAGACAATGTTTTTTTTTTTCCACAATGGAGTAACTCAGGATGGCATAAAAGCATAAAAGATAGACCAAGTTGTCAGGGTGATAATATAAAGAGATGAACAGAAAAGTACAATTAAATAGTGACAACATTTAGCATGCAACACACATCCATGCATTTGCATTTCAGAGAATGGGAACTTTTAACATCCTGAAAGGTAACACACACACACACATAACAGCATACCTGTTGGACAGGCTTCCATCCTCAACAACTGTTTGCTTCATAGTTACAGAATCTTTCTTTCTTAATCAGATTAACTGGTGAGTTTATCTGATCAAAGAGAAAAGGGAACACAAGAGAATTAATGGTAACTTCTTACTGCTAAATTGCTCTTTATCTCCATCTATTGTTGCAGGTAATACATATATGCACAAACACACATCTGCTCACACACACCTGTCAAAGGAGACCATTGAGGATGGTAAGTGAGTTGGCTGCTGCCAAAATGGCCGCCTTTTGTTTACAAATCTCATTATCCTCTTCAGTTCATGGAGAATGCGATGAGTAATTACTCCACCAGTGAGCAAGTCACACGGTTGGTGTGAAATTCACACTCTAGTAGGGATGGATAATAGCTCTTGGTAAATACATACCACTTGTCGATGACCAGGCCATCACTCACAATAGAAAGTAATAAGGGTGTATGGATTCACAATATTCACCTGAATGCAAAAACGTATGCTGAGGGTTATCACTGAATATAAGCACCACCATGAATGTCGCTTTGCAAACTTATGTACTAAAAAATGGTCTTCTTGTTTGCAAGGAGAATATTTGTTCTCTCGTCAATAAAAGCTCTCACACTCTTACAACAGAAGTATTAAAAATATTAAAAGGATTTTGAATGTATACACATTAAAGACACAGAAAGTCTATGAAAGAATGTGTAGTGGGGATATAAGTAAGAAAACATTCAGGCTAGAGTTATTTGACCCATAATTTAATTTTTGCAATATGGAAAACAAACCAGGAAGAATTATGTTAAATTTATAAAACATGTTTAATAATGCAGGCAGCGAGCTTTGTTCTGACAGATTTCCATTTATTGTACATTTGTATTCAATTAAAGCTTATATTTAAATATGGGTCATACCCAATGGAAATTGACCTTGTAACAAGGGCAGTGGCAATATCTTGCTGTACTCTGTGCTATAAATTTGCTTAAAGAATACAAAATGGGAAGTATTCACTCTTACTCACTTGATTACAGAGTAACAATTTATTGTTGCATACTAAAGCGGGAGCTCTCAGCAAATATAAAACTCACTGATGTCAAAACACTAACTTTAACTGTAAGACTTAGACTCATAGCGCTTTACACTATAGTGACAAGGCATGTGCAATAAAATTTTACTATGTCTCAAATTATTTGCCATGAAATTAGGAGGATTTTATTCGTATTTGTGCATTTATTTGGTGTCAAAAGCAACAGGTGACTGCCTGCATCAGCGTGGGTAAAAGTATGAGTGAAAATAATGACTACCTCAATGTGTAAAGCGAGGATGTCACACATTATGTGTGTTTAGAGATGCAGAGTGCATAGAGAACAAAAGCTAACATGACAATGTGTATGTGAGCCATCAGAAAAAAACACTAACAATGTATTAGCAAAAATTCAAATAATGTCTTGTGCATAATCAGCTAATATTTATGCTCCAGAGGATTCATAAAAGGGGTTTCCTCTATTGATGTTTCACTGTATAATGCCAAGCCTTTCATACATGCTGAAATGTATGCAGGTTTCTTTTCTTTTTTTCACGGAAGCTCAGGCTCATGCTAATAGTTCAGAAAAGGGTATTCAAGATGAGATGATTTGTCAGCAGAAACACACTCTAGTTTTGCAGTTTCAACAGTACTAAAAGTACCTTGTAGAAAATAAAACAATTGCATTGTGCTAAAAAGCATCTGACACCAGATTGTTAACGCTGCAGCTCATCTAATTCCATCACTGCCTTGACAAAAAGACACCGACTACAGCTGTGACGCAAACTTCAGAGACATTCAGTCACAAAGCTTGCAAAACAGTTTATATCTGTAGGTGATGTGCAGAAAGATGATTGGATTTGGATTCAGGACACAGTGTTAGATACAAGACTTTTTTTTCAGAGCAGCTTGGAATACCTCTTATCTCAAGCCTCCAAGCATGGATTTTTAACTTGCACTGTAAAGTTTTAATAGGGTGAAGTGGTCTTGGAAAATTTGATTTAAACACAGAAATATGCATGCACAAATTTGTTTGACTTCCAGTTTGTGTAATCCAAACCATACAGAGAATACTTAGAATTAGAATATAAATAGAATTTTAGCCACACTAGTGTTGTAGCTCTAGGCGATGGCAATGCCTGTCCGTCAGTCCTGTCCACTATTTGGTAAAGACTGAAAGCTTAAGCCCACAGGGTGAAACCTAACATTATTTCTTTTTTCCTTTCCAATATTTTGGTTTGTGATCACATTCCTGCTACAGTAATATCGCTCACATCAGCTTAACCCTTTGTGAAGAGTAGGGTAATATCAGCTAGTGGGTATAATGGTCACACCTGGATGGACGACAATACAAAGTTTTTGGAAAAGTTTTTTTCCACATTATCCAATTTTTCTGAAATAAATTTGAATTTTATTTATATTTGCATTTCTTTTCAAACAAGCACAGATAATTAAAAGAGCTGGCAATTTCGCCAGAAACAAAATGTACAAGTGTGGCTGTCAAAAAGTCAGGGAAAGTAATTACAAAAGTAGCTACCATTGATATGGGAATTGAAGGAAAGAGTGGGAGAAAAGGTGAAATAGAAAGAAACAACACTAATGAACTTAAGGAGTCTACCCATTCTTCCATTTTCTTATCTAAGTAAGGGGCCTTGGATTGGCTGGAGCCATCCCAACAGTCATAGAGTACAAGATGTTTTACATCCTGTATAGCAGTCATAGATGTTTTTGAAACTTACTTTAATGCATCTCACATACAAAAAGCAGGTGTGCCCTTAAAAATGACTGTGTATTTTCTATCAGACTTTTGAGTGAATTAATTCATCTGCGTGTTTATTTGTGTATTACTGTGCATCTGTGTGTTCCCCGTGGACACATTCACTGACTCCCTGTACTGAGTTACATTATTGAATTGATTAATTGTCACTGATAACTGATGGCTGCAATGACTTGCTCTCTTGTTCTGTGTAGCAAGTGGAGATCTACTAGAAAATGAAATATGCCTTCAGTAATTGGTTTTAAATGGAAAAGCTGACTTGGGTGGTTTGAGAAGTTTACTGCATTAGCACAGAGGTTACTGTGTGTGTGCGTGCTGCTTTGTGTGTAAATAGTGTAGCAATGTTTCTGCTTATTTGTTTGTGCGTGTGCGTGTGCGTGTGTGTGTGTGTGCGTTCTATATGTCTCATCTTAGGTGGACTTAAGATACTCATTAATTGCCTGAGGACTTCATTAGCCAGGCTGATTACCCCTGCATCAATCTGACAGCTTACGAGCTTACACACACACACACACACACACACACACACACACACACACACACACACACACAAACTTGCAGAACCTGTGACAATTCTATGGCACATCACTGAGAGCTATTTGTGTACTAAGAGCCAAATTCAATGCACAGGGATTTAACTATTCAGCCAACTGCCAGATCAAAAACGCTTTCCCAGAGGCATCTATGAAATGCTGAAAATATCCTTAATGTCTACGTATGGATAACTTGTGGTAAAACAGAAAAAGAATGATGTGAGGTAGAATCAATACTTCAGTTCTCAGAAGCTTTGCCAAATATTTCCCTCTGCTCTTACATTATTTGAAGACTTCCTCAACCTTTACTTCCCTTTCTTTACTTGTTCTTTTCCTTTCACCCCCTACCTCTTTTCTTTGCACCTTATTCCCTGGTAACTGGACTTACCCATTTCTGTTCTGCACCTTTCTCACCTTAAAGATGATAAGTTCCTGTTCACCAGAAGAAAGAAGAGCAATTGGGGGTTGAAGAGCCGAAAAGACAGGTAGATTGTATCAGAATGTAATGAAGAGGGGCACACAGAAGCAGAAGAGGGTGGAGACAAAAAACGTGTTTGTGGATGACGACAGAAAGTGGCAGATATAGACAGTAAGACAGAGAGAACTACAAGTAAGTTAAAAGGACTGCCTAGGTTTTACTTTTAAAGGGGAATAAAGGCAATTGTATGTGCCATCCAGCTGAGATACTTTGTCAGACAAAAATTGACTCATATCTTAGGTGACTATTCTTAATCACTATATTTTCAAGGCCTTGTGTCTCTAGTTCTCTTGTTTACTTTGTCACCTTTTCCTCCCCCTTTTTATGTCTGACTATTACTTTGTTCCCAACATTTTTTCTTAGGACTTTTTTTTACAGGCTGCAAAGCGTGCAATATTCATGGGAGGCTTATTCATGCTACCAGTGTAGTTTTGTATTAAGGACAGTGTTCTGAATGTTTCAAGTTCAGTAATGTTCAACTCTAAAACTCCTGAACACAGTGGCCATTGTAATGGACAACCTTAGCCTGGAACCGCTCACTTCCTTCTCAGTTTCCAAGGTATGAACAGGTACAGATCAACCAATCACAGCAATGTCATTTGGCATAACACAGAGTAAAGAAAAAATGTTGGCAAGCAAAAATTTGCAGAGATGAGCTGTGACCTGTCACAGACATTTAAGTACTTCATATTTAAAGAGATTCTGAATCCACACAAAGTAGGATTCATAAAATCTTTTCTCATCACTGGTTGTTTTTTTGGTTGTTTTCTAAATATGTGTCCATGTGGAGTGTCTCTTTACAGTCATTATATGTAATCTGCTCCATATTAGGTAAAAGTTGGTCCATCTGGCTTGGGCAAGTATGGGTGAAAATCTGCTCATTTTGTTCATTTTTAGGTTACCTTCCTCCTGAAGTCTTAACATTTTATAATGTAGTACTATTTACTATATTCAAGACAAAAATAGTTCAAAATAGCTGTGAAGAATGAAATAAATGACTCAGCCTTTTATTCAGTTTCACTGCTATCCTCTCAGTTGTTCTATAGACTCCATGATTTAGAGTTATTGGTAAGGGAGTAGGATCTATTTTACATTGCACTGCATTTGTTTAAAAAATAAAGAGGCTTATGAAATTACATTTAAATTTTAAAAAATGAATGGGGTGGGTTAGGGGTTATGTTTGTTTGTTTGTTTGTCATCAAGGGTGTTTCACATAGCCACTAATTAATTAGCAGCTTGCATGTTGCCCGTTTATGTTTTTGATTAACATGTGGAATAACGAAAAGGAAGAACGAAAGAAAGAAAAAATAAAAATAACCATTGACAAAATACGACAAAACCAATTAATACTTGGAAAGCACACCACCCAAACTAGAGGGGAGCAGAACCTCTGGAACAATTATTCATTATTCTACCATCAAAGTAAAGAGAATTCAGAGCAGCTGAAATATTCATTTCTCTTTGTTTTGACCCGCAGTTTCTGAAAGAAAGAAAAAGATGGTCTTTTTCTGCTTCATCTCTCACTGCAGGAGATCATCACCTGTTAATGACCAATGTCAGCAGGACTGCTACTGTGTCTGTGTAGTGTGTGTGCTCGTGTGTGCACTAGGTTATTCACACTATAGACTGCCAGTAGTTGGAAATGTATGCATTTTTGGAGGGGCTATGTGCTGCAACATATTCTAAATTAAATAAACAGATATTTACTACAAATGGAGATTTCAGCTTTAGCTATGATGGAAAAAAGGAAAGTGCAAAGAAAAAAAGCGGAATTTGAGCTTGAAACCAAACCACACAATGTTATCTGTCAAAAATACTGTCATCTGTGAAGACTTGGATGTATATGGAATGGGCTCAGTGGTACATGATATTTCAGCCAATGACTATTCGAACTGAAAGAGTAACGTTCCATTTGCCGGAGGAAAATTTTAGTGTTGTAAAACAATTGCAGCATGTAAAACAATTTTAGCTTTTTTAATGTCCTGTTGCATATCAATTTCCGCATTTAAACACAAATTTGGCTGAAGTCATATAAAGTCTTAAGGTTTACTGAAAAAATTACCACACATACATATATTTTAACCAAGCTTTACAGTGAGGTGGGGGAAATGATGAGATGGGAAAGGGAGAAAAAGCTTTTCTCTTCAGGGCAGTTCCAGTCACATGAAAAATGTAAAAGTGCAAATGGAAGTGGACCATTTTCTGCATATAATGAAGGACACAGACAGAGGTAGTATCAAAGAATTTCGGAAATATGTCTTTAAAATTTCGAGCCATTACTGGATTTAATGTAAAATTTATAAATCCATGGATTTATCTACTCATAAGACGGTGCGAGATCATAAACATACAGCAATTGATAGCAGCTCCTGCAATGAAAATGCAGTTTATATAAGTGAAAATACAGAGCTGGAATATTTGTGTCCCTTTTCCCCAGATTTTTTTCTTTTCCGAGAAAAGTCTTAATGAACTATTCCTACTACAAAACCAAATCACTAGAGCACAAAACATTCTTTGAGCTTTTACTACAGTACAATAATTACTTATAACAGCCCCACTGTATTGATTTAGTGGTGGCTCATTTGACCCAAGACATGTTTTTAAGGAGAGTAATGGCATTCCATTGGTAATACGTCAAATCCACTGCCACAGTCACTCATTGATCTGTGCTCAATCATTTCATCCCAGGAAAACACAAAGGAAATCAAAACGTGCTCAGACCAAATGCAAATAAGAGCAGACAGAGTGGATTGAGGTCATTTAAGGCTGTCTACTAGTTACAGTACTCCAGCTGAAACCTCAAATAGTGTTTTGTTGCAGCAACACAAAGGCACTTTTGACTTAATCTCTATGGGCCTCATCTGCTGTTTGCCTCTACATTACAGCGACATAGTGGAAAAATGAGGTGAAATTAAATCTAATTTTGTAATGCAAGGATTTTCCATACAGTAAGTCTCCCTTTTCACACAAGATTATGTGAACAGCAGGCACCTTGTAAAGTGGCACTTTGGTGAAACTAGATCTTCTAATCAACAGATAATTAGGAGTGCAACAAGACTTGAATAGTCACTCTCTTGGATGTTTGGAAGAAAGAAAAAGCATGGGAACATGTTTTGAATAAGAAATTGCAAATATGCACACAAGGTCAGTGTGTCTGATGATTATGAAGAAAAAAAGAAAGAGATTCAGGAGACTGAAAGGTCATGAAGATCCAGCAGCACTGTTGACAAAATGGGAAAGACATAGAGAGGCAAAATGTGTGTAATTTGAGGTGTTTCCCCAAAGCAAGGTTGCAATTACTAGATTACACTTACAAAAGCTCTT
This sequence comes from Perissodus microlepis, assembly GCF_051167445.1. Classification (NCBI taxonomy): domain Eukaryota; kingdom Metazoa; phylum Chordata; class Actinopteri; order Cichliformes; family Cichlidae; genus Perissodus; species Perissodus microlepis. The sequence goes on from NC_140466.1 coordinate 12,770,138, forward strand.
TAATTTTTCATTTGTATCACCTGTCTCAAAACACCACACACACAACTAATTTTGTCTTCCTATGAAACTGCAGCACACAAAACACAGGGACAAAACTGTTGGACTTATGTCTTTAACCATATATTCTTCTTGCTGATCTAGAAAACTACAGTCTGTAAGGTAATCTTTAATGTTTCATTACTTCATGTAAGTGTGTGTGTGTGTGTGTGTGTGTGTGTGTGTGCGCGCATGTGTGTGTGTGTGTGTATGTATGTGTGTGTGTAAATATGAATTATGTTTTATTTATATACGGTCGTAGGGTGCTGAATGGAGACGTTCCCCAAACAACTATCCATGTGGTTCAGCAGAGATGACTGTACATGTTTAATATATGAGTCATGTGTGCATGGGTTTTGCATGTGTGTGTGTTTTCCCAATAGAAAAGTAATCTTAACAACAGATGAAAAGTAAAAGATTTTAAAGAGAAAAAGATTTTAAACTGAATTTAAATTGATCAGATTACAGTTTATGATAAATTAATAATAATAAGTTATTTATTTTTTGTAATTGTGTACATCTGCATAGGTATACAGAGACCAGTTGTCAAAAACAATCACTCCAGAGAGTAGTACACTTTGTTGTATTAAATCTTGTTGTGTGATTTGTTTGTTTGTTATATTTGTTTCACTTATTTTATTTTCAAAAATGTATCGTGTGAGACTATAATCCAATAACAGATGCTGACAGTTTAGACATTATATCATCCAATTCTATTGCTTCTGAAATTAGCAGTGATCTCATTTTGATAAACTTGCATTTGGGAACCATTCCCCAATGCAAAGATAGTTTCGGAGATTTCTGAAAATGGTCCTTTTATTACTAGATAGCATGAGTAGACTGATAGATTCCAATCCATTGGATAAGCCATTTCTAATTACTAATTCCATCAATCTTTAATTAGTCTGGTATTTACAACAGTTTGTGATTAAATCTGCTTTGCATAAGTACAATTTCAAATTCACTCCAAACTTTTAACCATACCGACATGAATATCTGAAACATTAACTCATGTACTGTAAACAGTAAACGATGTGTGTAGGAACGTGTATTTAAATATTTAAGATACATCATGTAAACTTATAGCATATGTCATTATTTTGTGATACTTTTTTTTGCAGTATTTTAGATAGTATAAAAATATCTAGGAAAATTAATAAATAAAAGGGAATAAGAACATGGGGTACTGTTCTATCCGGTCGTTAAGTCTGACGTCACTAGCCGTGTCTGGGCCTAAACTCCGCTGCAGGTCCATATATCAAACATCACTATGGCATTACTGAGAGTTGAAAAACTGTCTAAAGTCTTTCATCTTTAATAAAATGATCAGCGTTCTGCTCTACCAGGTGTAACAATTAAGTTTAACATCCAGGCATCCATGAAAACGGAATTTATGACATTTAACGGAGTTAGAAGTTAGCAGGAAGTTAGCTCGCTAGCTTCTATCTAAATACAATAAAGCATGTCCTGACTGCGGGGTTTTGGAAACAAATTAAAACGTACAGCTCTGTTATCACTTCCAACATAAATGAAGACAGAAAACTAAACAGCAGTGACGTTTGTAGGGTTACTGAAGTTTGGCTAGCTGGTATATAATGATGTGCTACGTGACCGCTAGCGACACAGCTATGTGAGCATAATATAAACAAGCTAACTTTTTTTCCACTCGATAAAAGTTGACGTGAGTGTTCTCGGTGGTCAGGAACAAATGTAATCGCATGGTAGGATGCTGTAAAAGGACCAAACTTCAGCCAGGAGAATACGAGGTTAGTCATTCATATACTGCTGCATGGGCTGGGCTGCAGTTACATCCTAAGGTTTTAAAAACTGAGCTTAAATAAATGATTAGCGGTAATAAAAGCCGAGGGAGGTCAACAGTGATCACTGACTGTTTTAGGAGCTTTTTGAGATTAAATAGAAGAAAATACAAAACATTAAACATGTTAACAACACAAAAGCCATATTAAACGCAGACTACTTTAGGCCCGGAAGTAGGATTCGTCACGTCATCACTTAACGACCGGATACTGTTCTATAATATAAGTCCTTTGCCCTCTACAGTATATTAAGTTTAGTGACCTTGTAGACTTAAGATGGTTTCAATTAAATTTAAACACTGTATTTACTAAAAACATTGAATTATCCATGTGGCGGGTGTGGTTGTGGCACGGCTGCAGTGGAAGCAGACGCACCGGAGCTGCATCGGCTCATCACCCCGCCCTGCATACACGGTACTGGGTCCTGAGTGTGTGGGTGTTGTTGATGGTGATGTGCACGGCTGCGGGAGAGCTGCAGCCGTTGAGTGTACTGTTACAGCAACCATATGTGGGAAAAGTGGTTGAATAAAGATGCGACAAAGCATGAATGTACATCCGGGTCTGCTGTGGATTTAACTAATATTGCTGTGGATGGTTTTCCTGTGCTTTTTGGGTGGAAGCTTAACTTTGAAGGTAAAAAAAAAAATCCCCCCCCCAAAAAAATGTTTAAGTAAATTATTGTATAAATAATTAAATAATTGATACGGTATTTTAATAATATGATGGGTGAGGCTGACAGTAAAAGAAATGAAATAAATTAATGATGCACTGTTAAAAAAAAGATCAATTTACATTTAATTAATTATGTATTTGATTAATTATTTATTTCCAATCTTAATTAATTTATGACACATTTAATTAATTATTTTTAATTTGATTACCTACTTTACATATTTAGTCCTCCATAAAAAACAACAATATCTGGATATGCATTAAACTAATGATAATAAAGAAATGATTTTGAGTTTACGTTTCTCTGATGAGTCCGGCATCCTGGGTCCTGTTTCTGTCTGCAACATGCCTGTTCCAAGACATTCTGGCTCTCATCCAAAGTTTGTCTTTTGTCCTGCCTTCAGCTCGCCACCCCCAACGAGCTGCAGAGGTTTCTAACCATTAAAAGGGAGATTTTCCTTAACACTGTCACCAAATTCTTGCTCATAGGGGGTCATCTGATTGTTGGGGTTTTTCCTGTACTTTTGTAGATCTTTACCTTACAATTTAAAGTCTTGATGCATGCTCAATCATCCAGGTAAGTAAATCCCAAGAAGTTTGTCAATGGAAAATTGTACTTAGTAATCAGTATAATCTTTTAATGATATAAGTTTGCATATGGTAGAATACTGCATGTAATCATTTGTGTTTAGAAGTATATAGTTGGTGGCATATTGAAAGAATGTCTCATCCTAGGAGGTCTGTAACAACTTTGTGTACATTCACCCCCACATCCTAGGAGCATGGGAAAGGTTGTACCTTGTCTTATTGTTTTACGGTAGGGTTAACGTAGCTATGTCAGTTTTAGTCTAAGTGCCTTTTTTACATATAGATGAACTGTTGGATTTTCCAGACCAGCAGGTTAAGGGAAGTCGTTTATGGGGTCACACTCTGACACACACACACACACATACACACACACACACACATACATATATATGTAAGGAACAAACGCCCACTGAAGTATAAATAAAGACCAGGGCAGTCACAGAGTTGCGAGTCTCAGAGCCCTCAGTCTCGTGCGAGTGCTCTGTGCTGCCCTTGTATACAAGTAAAACTGTGTGTTTCTCCTCTCTGATTCTCAGCTGAAGAAGTGTCTTAGAATACATCTCTTGACAAAGTTGATTGTCTTCATCCTGACATAGTGTTTTCAGTGGGAAAAACGTTTCGTCACTCATCCAAGTGACTTATTTAGTCTCAGCTGACTGCAGGTTTCCCCAACCTTATAAACAGTACATTTGCACATGACTGAAACTAGCACCACTTAAAGAACAATGGGCTGTGAGGTCAGTTTCTTGATCATAGATATGCAATTGATCAATGACCATTGTTCAAAGGCCACGAGTACCACTCACAGAGAGTTGGAGAAATGATCCAACAAAAAATGTACTGTTAGGCCCCCTCCTTGATTCAGAGATGGTCTTTCCCTTTTCATGTAAATGGCCTCCTTGACTCTGCGCTCAAACCAGCGTTCCTTCCCTGTCCAGGATGTGTACATCCTCATCACTGAAAGAGTGTCCACTGGCCTGTAGGTGTAAATAGACTGCAGAGTCCTGCCCTGATGAATTAGTTCTTCTGTATTGTGCCATCCGCTTAGCCATAGGTTGTTTGGTTTCCCCGATGTATAGATCATGGCCATCCTCCTGGTACTTAACAGCATACACTACATTACTCAGTTTGTGTCGGGGGACAAGATCCTTGGGGTGGACCAATTTTTGGTGCAGCATGTTTTGGGGGTTTAAAAGCCACCGAGACACAGTGTTTAGAAAAAATGCACAGCTGTTCGGGATCACTAAGGGTTTTCACTTAGGCAGTAGTTGTGCTTGTCTTCTGGATCACCTGGAGCTTTCTTTAGGTGCCTTCCCAGCTTCGCCAAATGTCCAGCTGGAATAACACATTTACTCAGGGCCTTCGTGATATGATGTTCTTCTGCTTTATCTGCTTCTGCCACTGATGTTACAACACAGACCGAACACCATCCCCACAGATACTGTGGGGATGGTGTTCGGTCTGTGTTGTAACATCCTGAAACACCCAGTTTTTGCTCCAGTGATTCATGAGAGTCAAACCATAAATACTGATCCACATGCAAAGGTTTACGGTACACATCAACTTTTAACTGTCCCCCATTTCTGATGGAAATCTCACAGTCTAAGAAGGCTAACATGCACTTTTCATATCATTCCTGCTAAAATTGATGTGTTGGTCCATTGAGTTAATGTGACCAGCAAATTGTGGTACATCCTGAGATTTGATTTTCACCCAGGTGTCATTCACATACCTGAAACAATGACTTGGTGGTGTTCCAGAGTAGGATAACAAAGCTCTTTTCCACTTCTTCCATGTACAAGTTGCCCGCAATGGGTGAAACTGGGGAACCCATGGCACACCCATATTTCTGCCTATAGTATTGACCCTTGTATGTGAAATAGGTGGAATTAAGACAGTTCCAAAAGCAAACACACTTGGTCGGTGCTGAGAGTGGTCCTGATGCTGAGGTTGGGGTCATCCTGTAATCTCTTACAAACTACCTCCAATGCTTCAGTGACTGGAACACAAGTGAAGAGACATTTAACATCTTACGAGGCCATTGTTTCATCTGCCTCCATAATGACATCTCTGACCTTCTCAACAAAATCCAGGGTGTTCTGGATGTGGTGTTAAGAACTGCCTACCAACAGGATGAAAGCCAGAAACTCTGAGGTGTTATTGGTGGCAGAGTTTGTCATACAGACAATCAGTCTTAAAGGTACACCCTCAGTCATTGTGCAAATGTACTGTTTATAAGGTTGGGGAAACCTGCAGTTAGCTGAGACTGAAGAAGTCACTTGGATGAGTGACAAAACGTTTCTCGCATTGAAAACGCTACGTCCAGATGAACAGAATCCACTTTTTGGGACTTACAATATAAAGCACCTCGATGTGACCTCTGCTGTGATTTGGCACTATATAATAAAATTAAATTCAATTTAAGTGAATTAAACAAAGTGTTAAAAATAACTATTTTGTCACTGTAGATGGAAATTTACAGTTAGACAAAGCTAAATGATCAAAACATATTTATTTTATTTTTCATATTCAAGTGTTTAACAGTCAATCTTTTTAATGAAAGAGATTCCCTAAGCTCATAAGTGTGTGTGTGTGTGTGTGTGTGTGTGCAAGTTCATGTATTATGTAGACATATGAACACCAGCACTGTGTCATGCATGGTGTCTAACTGAATAATCTGAGAAGATGCAAAAATCATTAAAAGAGTCATTCCTCTGAGAAATTCCTCTCTCCAATTTTGTACCCAAGCCAAATCCCCCCAAAATACTTCAAACATTCACTCACTCTTTTTCTCTCTCTCTTTATTCATACTTTTTCATGCAATACAGAAAATATTTTGCAATATCTTTATGCTAATTTTTCACAGCTGGAGTCAAAGGAATTACAATAAATAGTAATATGTGAAAAGCCAGATGGAGAACAGGCAGTCTTATCCTGATTTTGGGCACCGCTGCCAACTGCCCTGCTAAATAATTGGACTGTCAAAGCACTGTGCCAAAGGGACAAAAGAGGAGGTTTAACTGTGTGGATCCATTCTGATGAGCACTGGTCAAAGGGTGATTTGTTCCAGTTTAACTAGCATAAAGCTGTTTGCCTTTCTTAGAGGTAAGGATACAGCAAAACAAGTAATAAGCTTTCCACAACAATTTTGAGGCTGTTACCAGGTGTGTGCCCTTGTGTTAAATGAGTGTGGTGTTAAAAAGCACAGTTACATCATCTAATGTGATCATTCTGTTTTTACTCTGCTATCACTTTTTTTTTTTCTTGGAATTGTTTAGTAGCTGGTGCCGGCTCAGCTTGCCTAACGGGACTGTTTGCTCATGCAATCTAGCACTCTCACAGGGACGAGACTGAATCACTTCTGAGAAACATCCAAAATCTGCACAGCAGAATGATTTAAACAGGCACCACAGCACTGCAAATAACAACAGATCCTGACAGTGTTTCCTACAGTGACAAATACTGGTCCACTGGCATTTCTACAACTGCTCATCAAGAAAGCCAGCTGTAGTTTTACTGGTGATCTTTTGGTTTATTAGTAATAAAGCTGAATAACTAAAACTACTGATTATTACTAGAAAAGGAAAAGGGTTATCTGGCTATCAGGCCGCTTTAATGATTGGTTTAGTGACCACCCGCTGAGAGACTGGCATATGTTAAAGCTATAAAAAAGCTTCACCATGTGATCTTATATATATATATATATATATATATATATATATATATATATATATATATATATATATATATATATATATATATACGTCAATCACCTTTGGAGCTTTTGTGGGAGGCTCCCGGTCTGCCATGGTCAGTTTAAAAAAAATGGCCAAGGAAGGAACACTGATGAACCAGAGACAGGGTCATGGGTGACAGCCAAGGTTCATTGATGCACGTAGAGATTGAAGGGTGGCCTGTCTGATCCAACAGATGAGCTACTGTAGCTCAAATTGTCAAAAAATCTAATGCTGGTTCTGATGGAAAGGTCTCAAAATACACAGTGCATCACAGTTTGTTATGTATGGGGCTGCAAAGTTGGTAGCCATTGTGCCAAATGTGCCAACAATGGGCACCCTTTCCCTTTCTTTACTTTGTATATGTAAGGTAATAACTTGAATAAATCACAGGGTGTCGCTGTTGAGCTGCATATACACTGTAGATTTGTGCAATTTCGACTATTTGTCCTCTACAGCAGCGGTCCCCAACCCCCGGGCCTCGGACCGGTACCGGTCCGTGAGTCATTTGGTACCGGGCCGCGAGAGTTGAGGCTCAGGTGTGAAATGTATGGTTTTCAGGGTTTTTATCGGATTTCAGCGTCATTTTGTTATCGTTTTTATCGTTAACTCTGTTTTCCTGGGTCTTTTCACGTGTGTTATGAATAAATCTCCTTTTTCCGGTACCGGTACTAGTTTTATTTTGTTGTATTTATCCGCGACACCATAAAGGCCGGTCCGTGAAAATATTGTCGGGCATAAACCGGTCCGTGGCGCCAAAAGGGTTGGGGACCGCTGCTCTACAGGACACCGTTGTTCAAGTTTCTTGCGCGGGCGCCATATTGGCTCAGTGTTTGGTAAGCACCGTCAGTGGCATCCCGCATGGGTTTTGTTTAAAAATAAGTATTCTACTTTGTAAGATGGCGATTGTCCAGTCAAACTATGTATATCATAGGTGTCAAACTCTGGCCCTAATTACATTTGGCCCGCGAAGCCATACCAAATTACTATTAGAGCTGGCCTACTGGTATTATACAGCTAATATATATATTGTTTAGTATTAAGCTTTGCTTGTTCCATATTCAGTTTTTCAGCAAAACTTGTCCATAAGAAAAGATTCATTCTTATATCTAAAGGAAGTTTTTTTTTTCAATAAATATTAATGTTAGCCCGCGACTTTGTTCCAGTTTTGAATTTTGGCCCACTGTGTATTTGAGTTTGACACCCCTGATGTATATATTACGTTTATTGATACGTTCATGTACTGTCCGATTAGAGTGTGAGGAGTTTGTGTTTATGGCCTACATTTCCGCTTGTTAGCAGAGCACTTATGCAGGCAAAGTAATGTAAGACGAAGCATTAGCTCTTCAGCTAGAGTTTGGTAGTAGTCTTATGTTAATTTCATGTCAAATGCGTACCTGAAACCAAGGAATGTTGTAAAGGTGACTTAATTACATATTTACACAATGTGGGATTTTTTTTTGTTGTTGTTGTTTTGTTGTTGCACTTAAGCAGTGTTTACTGTGATTGCTTTGCAAGGGCCAACAGGAGAGTTGGAGGGGTTAATGCCCCAGTGTCTAAATAATGGCGCGGTCCGAGCCACAAATTGAACGCCTGTGTCCGACTGGTCTCTCTACTCTGCACCCCAATCCAACACAAAAATTACACAACGCAGAGTCCGGAGTGTTAGGAGGCCCCTGCACGGTTGGGTTGCATATATATTACCTACACATGTGGGGTGATTGTTCCAATTTTCTATGTAAAAAAATAATATTGAAACCTTTCAATTTTTTTCCTTTTCAAGTTATTTCAGTGATGCATCCACCAAGTACAGTCAATAATAAAGCTGCATTTTTATCCACAGAGCATGAGCTAAATTATCCCTCTACTGCATGGGGCGATTGTGGCTCAAGAGTTGGGAGTTCGCCTTGTAATCGGAAGGTTGCCGGTTTGAGCCCCGGCTTGGACAGTCTCGGTCGTTGTGTCCTTGGGCAAGACACTTCACCCGTAGCCTACTGGTGAGGGCCCGGTGGCACCAGTGTCCGGCAGCCTCGCCTCTGTCAGTGCGCCCCAGGGTGGCTGTGGCTACAATGTAGCTTGCCATCACCAGTGTGTGAATGTGTGTGTGAATGGGTGGATGACTGGATATGTAAAGCGCTTTGGGGTCCTTAGGGACTAGTAAAGCGCTATATAAATACAATGTAACCATTTCACAAAACAATAAAACACCAAAATACATCCAACATTTGACCTTAACCCCATGTGCACACACACACACGCACACACACGTTGTGTTTCCATCACTTTTGGGGACATTACATTAACTTACATTAATTTCCTGGAGACTTATCCTGACTCTACCCATCACAAGTCCCTGCCTGAACCTTACCCTAACCCTGACTCAAGCCTTCACCCTAAAATTGAATGATTTATCTTGCAATTTGTCCCCATAAAGTAGGCGAGACCTTACAATGTGAGTGTGTAAACAAATTTGTGTCCCCACAACAATAAGTAATACATGACCACACACACTGACACCCACACAGCAAATTTGGTATGGCAGGGATCAGGCCCACACAATGTGCTTACACATGGCCCACATACCGCAAAGAATGACGGCCCTTTGGTGGCCCAGACCTGGTTTGCCAGAGGTGGCCCACACATGGGCCAGCACAAGGCCAGTTTCAGACACCCTGGTCGTCCTGTGCTGGCCCATGTGTGGATTACCTCTGGCAAACCTGATCTGGGCCACCAAAGGGCCGTTATTCATTGCGGTATGTGGGCCATCTGTAGGTGGTGTGCAGCCACGGGCCAGTTGTAGACACACTGCTGGCCCTGTGCTGGCCCAGAACAGTTTCAGCTCTGGCCCCAGATGTCAGCATAATGTGTACCTTAATCAAGCCATGCAATAACAACATGTGCCGGAACATGCAAAACAGTGCAAAAGTAACATGCCGAAACTCTGTTCAGACAGTGAATGGACTGATTTTTATGTAGCGCTTTTCTACTCTCCCAGATTACTCAAAGTCCCGACTTGATACCAGATCCTGGCCAGACCTGCTTGCTATGTGGGCACTAACACACACACAGACACAGTTACTTTACCAACTGACCCCTGACCCCTGAGCTCCTAAGTGTCCCTCAAACCTCATTCAGGGATCCACTCCTCTACTTCACTGTCACTCCCTGAAAGCTCCCTGTCCTCACTTTCGGAGGAGAGAAAGTGCACATTCCCTTGGTTTCCTTGCATAAAAGGTTTTTACATCCATGTCCTGTAATTATGAGTAGATTGTAAAGTAAAAAACATTGACTATGATAATATAAATGCACACAAACACATCTCTACACACATATGCAAATGCATTATATTGCCTAAAAAATATTGGGCTAACTGTGCAGTGTTGCCTTGAGGCAACGAATGAAAATGAACAGTTTTACATTATAAATAAATTTTAAAAAGTAGAACAAACAATCAAATATGCTTCTTAACATATTCATGCACATACAAGTATTTTTAATATACATTTATTTCACTATAAACATGTAAAATAGTGATCTTTATCTTGCCTCCTAATGGAGATGTCTCTCATGTAGTGCAGCTTGCAGAAGGGGGTCCTGCCCCCTCCAAATGAAAGTCACACCACCTTCAACTCATCATTTTATTGGAAAGAGATGTGCCTGGTAGCATTATTTGAAAAAAAAAATTTATTTTTTTTTGAAGGGCCAGCATAAGGCATGAAAATGTGGTTTGTTGCCTCAGGGCAACGCTATGCAGTAGAGGGTTAAAAGCACAAGTAATATCATCCAATGGAATGTAATAACATTAAAAGCCTCAAAAAAGACTATAAAAGAAAATCAACACCTCAGTTACACCAACATTTTTCTTACTATCCCAACCAGTGCAACCAGCTGTAGTTATTTTGTGCACCAACTTGGATAATACATACAGTACAGTCATTAAGTACCATCCACGCTGCATCTGTGGACACCAACTGCTGGGCTCGTCTCTAGCTGTGATTCATTTCTGCCCAGACACAGAAACAGTTTATTGATAGACAGTCGCACCGCATCACATCATGTCGACACTTTGATAACAAAGTCATCTGCATTGTGACATTGCTATCCCACTGTGCGGCTGTGCCTGCTTAGATGGGACAAATGATGCTGAGAATGCATGCTGTGTTTTTGCTCATAAGGGTGGCATTTCAACAAACAACCCAACATGTACCAAGGTTATTTTGCAGCAGTAACCCTACCATCTATACCACCTGCAATTTTCTAAATGCTGTTATGTTACATACCCTCTAACATATCTCCAAATTCTGGTGTATTTTTCTGTGTAGACTGATTTGTGTAGGTCACAATGTGAACAAATTGAGGATCATTAGTTCATAATTATTTCAACTTCCATGTTATGCCCTATTTCTTTTAGGTTTCAGAAAGTGGGGAAATCACACAGGTACAAGATTTCTAAAGGACATTATTCTATATCAGCCTGACATGTTGTACAATGCAATCTTTTTGTCCAGTCAAACATTCACATTTTACAACATCTCAGCATATTCCCAACTACTCTCATGTCTAATAGTCATCCAATATTTACTGTGTGCCTCCATCAAGTTAATAATATATGCTGTCTTGGCAGCCACTGCTGTAGCCTTTATACATGGATTGATTTTAAATGCAGAGTACAATAAATAGTGCAATGATGTACCTCACTGATGCTCATGCAGTTTTCTCAGTCTTTGCTTTAGTTGATCACATATTACATGACTCTAAACTGTAGACAAGGTCTACCGTGAAGTACAATTAAAAGAAAAAAAGATACAAGAAAGTGGATCTTTTCCTCAGGATGCTGACAATATGCAGAGATTAATCTGTCATAGTCTATTACCATATGTGTAGGCTTTCATGCAAAAAAGTGCCATTTTCATGTTTGAACTGTCTTTACGATCTAGTTTATCACTTTGTAGTGGCATCAAAAAATATTCTCTGTGACAATTCAGCGTGCTAGCACATCACTTTATATCACTGCCACTATATGCAGATAAGTCCCTCAACACAGATCAGTAGTTCAGCCGATCTAGCTATCTGTCCTGTTCAAAAAGACAACTCATCCAGATGAGCAGTTCAATCTTTTATCACAGTATGTTCCTATCAAGAATGTACTGTTTGTGAAATTCTACAGGGAACTTGATACATAAAAAAGTCAGCAGCTGTCGATATTTGTCAGTCTTAAAAAATTTGGACACCTCATACAGTACTATCGTTGTTCATAGATGTTACATTTTCAATAGCTTTTATTATGGGTATTCTATACACAACCATTGTATGGTTTGAATTCCAGAATTGGTAGGAATTCATGCAATCTGGTATTCTTTGCAGTGTCTTTATGTAAGACATTTATGTTAGATTTATATTTAAGAAGAAATGCCTGTTGAATTAAAGTGAACATTTGCTCTAAGATTTGTGGAAAATCTTAGAAATGGGGAAATATGTTTTTTTCTTTGTGTTTGTGCCAATACAAAAATCTTCCATTTGTAGTGGCATATTACATTATATGTCTAATAATAGAAGAAAAGGTTTAAAATAAACAACTCAATTAATTGTAAGTTAATTGGCTCATTTACTGTAAAGCCTAATATTGTGCTTAATAAAAAATATTAAGTAGACTCTTTTTATGAACTTGTTATCAGCACTCATTTTAAGTAAGTTACCAGTAATTTTTGTTCAAAAAGCTGATCAACTCAGTTTATTTGAGTTGGCTTAAATTATAAAAAAATAAGTAAGCTGGAAATGTTGCTTTTCTGTGGTGGAATGTAACTAAGTGCATCTACTCTATATTGTACTTAAATAGGTTAAAACTCAGGTAGCCTGCATTACCTGAGCTTTGGCTCCCCTTTTATGCCTCTGTCTATTGTTGCTTCACTATAATTTATATTTTACTTCATTATCTGACAGTTTATATTACTGTTGCAATTTTGTATATAAAACATACAAATAAGTCTTCCAGCGGAGCTGGGCACTGGGTAGTGCGTGAGGCTGAAAGATGCTGACATTAAACAACTTGGGTATCTGTGGCTGTATGTTCTGCATACTTGGGAGATGAGAGGAGCTGAGCTATCAGCTGATCACCACATGGTGGTGACTTGGATCAAGTGGCAGGGGAGGATGCAAGACAGACCTGAAACACCCAAATGTAAAGGGTGCACTGGGGACGCATGGTAGAGGCCCGGTTCAGGAGATCTTCAACTCTTGGTGTTTTAGATTATGATTGTCACAGATGGTGTTTTCAGTATAGATGTTCACCTGCAGCATCAAGGTCATTGCCTCTCCAACCAACATCCACTACCACTGTACTTAAGGGAAGTTGGGACAATGTTAAAAACTTTCTTGAGGCAACTGCATTTTGGATCACCTAAATCCATGACAGTCATTCAGGCAGTAATGCCTGGTCTGGGAAACAAACCACTCTTAAAATATTACAACATACCAAGCTTCTGTGTCTGAATGCAAATCAAATGTGTTGTTTGAGCTAAAGACTTGTGGCTGAACAATAAATACATTTTATATTGATTATATCAGTAATGTTACTTGCAATACAAAGTTATTGGAAGCTCAAACTTAGTTACAGAATAATTTGAACTTTGTTTTATGGTAAGGTTATTAAAGGTGTAAGCTGTGTAACAAATATAAATTGTAAATTTGATCATATTTAAAATATTATTAAATAACAACAGCTACAAAAGTGGAAATATACTTTTTTGTCGTTCAGCAGAACAGTGTCCAGCATTTTGGCTGATATACGTTTTTGCGTTTGAAAATAAAGTTGGGCTGATTTTAACTCCGTTACAAGAAGTGTTTTTAATTATTATTATTTTTAATTATACATACAGTGTTTATATTAATTGAGTACTGTTGCACCAGAAATCACTTAAGCTCAAGGATGACAATATATGTAATGTGATTTAGTTGCATTTAATTTATATGTAATCAAAGTAAAAAAAATGGTAAGTTGCAAAAAATTGTTTATTTTAATTTAGTAAGTTAGTTGAACTTGAAATTTTTGTCATTTAGTATTGCTAAGTTATTCTTAGTACTGTGTACTCACAATAAGTTGTCGTAACTTAGTCCTCTTAAGTACACTCTACTTTGTTTATTTGAGGTAACGAGTTTGCATAATGTTTTAAAGTTCTGGGAACTAATTAGATTGTTAGAGTGTTATAAATAAATGTTTTGCTCATAATAACCTCCTAAAACCCAAACTCTTTCATGGCATGCATTTTTAATTTCTCTTTGGGCTGATTGGGACCTGATGGATGTAAAAACGAAGAATTGCGTGATATTTTTATTTTTATTTTTTTACCTGATTTTTGTTTCTAAGAAAAATGAGATCCACAACAGAGGACATTTGCTTTAAATTTTGATAGAACAGTGGCAATATAATGTCCTCATAAGTGGATATCAGGCCTTTGTAGAGCAAAATTTATTATTTTGGTCTAGAAAACACAAAATGCGATGTCCACATATGTAGACGCCAGGTCCTAGGACGTTAAACCAAGTGCCTTGTCCCAGTCCCAGTTGAAAAAAAATGTTGAAGTGAATTCTTTCTGAAGCCTCAGCCAATGTTTGTACATTGTAGGTAAATATTTCTAAATGACAACAGAATGACAGAATGGCCACATAACCCTCGCTGACTTTATGGGCTTAACAGTTTTATACTTGCACTTCAAAGAAAGTACTCTGTTGCAGCAATGATATATTAAACCTGAAATGAATCGGGATAAACAGAGTGAAATTCGTAGGACTGAGGACTAAAATGGGCTGATTGAATGAATAGGATTAGATAGATTGTGTTGAAGCCTTAGTTTGTTATTTGTACTGATAATAGAGGACCATTTTAAAACATTTCTGCTGGTGCACTTCTAGGTGTTTATTAAACAACAGACCTATGCACTATATGTACTATATTTTGCTTGCCTGGTGTCTGCTAAAGAGCAAGAAAGCACTAATATAATTTATGTAATGGCTAAGATGGAGGAAAACAGATAAGGCAAGCCAGGACTCAGACATAGAGAGTAGCAGAAACAAAAAAGCAAATGAAGCAGGTCTATCCAAAAAATCGCAAAAATTAGTAATTAATTTTTTTCCCTCTGTACTTTTATGGCTTCATGAAAATATAAAAAAAAATAATAATACAACTGTTTACCTTTTCCTTTTAAGATAATTTTAATCTCTAGTCTTCTGAGTGTGTTCAAACACATAATGCTTACACTCCTTCACAAACTGCAAGTCCATCTTATTATTTTGTAGCCTTTTGTTTTGTAGAATGAAATCTAAACATATCATATGTAAGAGTAGGCTGTGTTATCATGTATTACGACTTATCAAGTTCAGATTGCTAACACATGCTACAAATTAAACAAATTTTACTGGCATACTATAAGCTTTATATACTTTATATGATGTAAGGCCAAGTGGAAGATCTAAAAGAAATCCATCATTAATATATTTAAGTTTGGTTTTCTTTAGGTTCTTCTGTATTTTAGTGTTTGATCTTTTGATTCTCATTGCTACTCATTAGGTCTCTTTTCATCCCAGTAATGCTGATCCTTAGTTTTTATTGTATTATTTAAGTTCTGGTTCCTGTTTTTGTTTGTTTTTTCTTTCAGTTTTTCTTTTATTTTGATTTGTTTTTGTTTTTTTTAATGACTTCTGCAAGCCTTTTAAGATGATTTACCATTGTCATTTGTCTCAGTGTTGATATTTAATGTGAATGTTCTTGTGTCTGCATTTATCCCTTTGATAACTCCTTATTTTACTTTGAAGCAAGTGCAGGATTGGGAATTCAATTAATTTCTATTTATTAAAGGCGGATACATGGTGTGTATACATTCTTAAAACAATGCCTGATCTATCATTATAAACTTTGCTGTAGATTGTGAAGACCAGTGTATGCCAATCTTTCACTTAAAACACCTAAATCCAAAGTATGAAATCCTATGGAGGCTTTTGCCAGGCCATAAGTGCTCATTCATGTTGCTCATGTGTGAAAACACAGACATGAATGTTAATTTTGTCATGTTATTCTTTTTATGTTCATTAAATCAGTATATATAGTGGGATGGCAAAAGTGTCTCTTCATAAATTCCAAATAAAAAATAAAAACATGTATTTTTTTTTCTTTGCAACCTATATATTTATTGTATAAAAAAAATCCTAAATTCCAGGCACTATTTGATGAATGTGCCTAAAATTACTGTGCGAGGAAGGTAAAAACAATTAATTAATTCTGATTGGGTTATTTAGAAATTGATTGAATTTCATCTCTCCTAGAATATTTTCATGTTATTTTTATTCACTGACAAGATGTCAATACATTTTATCATAGTTTTTGTCTGTTTTTTTTGTAAATTTTGTATTGTAGTTTTTGTGTCATCTTGCTTTTCTCAAAAAGTAATTAAATAAATAAAAAGGTTATTAATAAAAACTGATGAAAATTATTGGTCATTGAGATTGTTGAGTAAGCAACATTCATATTAACACAGAGAGCATTTGTGCATTGCACTGTAAATTCATGAACTTGTCTCGTGACAAATGCACTGAGGTTGAGTTACAACCGAAACCCTAAACTCAGACTTAGTAAAACATACACGTCACACACAAAGTTGCTTCATCTTGTGCTGAGAAACTTGATAACTGAACCAGTATTGATCAATGTGAAATGGCTTGTTGGGATTAGTCAGAATTTGCAAATGATAACTTAATAAACACTGCCTTTTGTTTTCATTTTAGAAAGGAAAACACATTTAGAGTTTTTATATTATGGTTTAAATATTTAAGTCGTATTCATTGAAAATAAGAAAATACTTCACTGGGGCTATTAAAATGAGCCCATTGTTAAAGTGGATGGGCCCTGGCATTAGGCCCACTCTTTCTTCGTCAGTGTTAGCTTTAATTCCAGTGTTTTCCACTGGTTCCCCTCAGCATTCTCACCTGGTTTAATGGCTGCCATCTGTGTTATTTCCCAATGATCTATCAGGGTATGACTAGACCTGGCCTGTTGTTTTTTAAATGTGGTGTGTGTATGCATTCTGGTTCGTGTTCGTCCTTGTGCTGCTCTATTCACATTTTGGATATGTTCTCTGTTTCCTAGTGTTTAGCTACCTGCTTTGTCTACCTTGTCATGTTTTTTGGACTCTTGTTAGCTTTTCTACTTTGGGACTTTACAGTCAGTTATTAAAAGCCCCCTGCACCCCCCCCCCACCTTCAATATATAATTATATCATCAAATAGTGACACACTATGCCTTTCCTGAAACAAGAAGAAGAAGCAGATCACTGTACTCTATTATCACCAATATGTTTAATTGTTCAGCAGTATGGAGGAGACAAAGCACACTTAGTTGAGATTCCATGAATACATTAAGTTCAACAAGCTTCTGTTTTACATAACTTTGCACAAACAAACAAACAAAAAAACAAAAAGATTTTAGGAAAAAAGAGAATGGATTCAATATTCCAGCCATGTCATTAGAACTCTCAGACTTCATACGCACCCCCATAAAGTATCCAGGGCAATTACAGGATGCTATTATTTCACGCCTTTGCAGCGTAAAGTGGCAAGGGCTTCATCTAGACCTTGTGGGACCCCCTCCAGCTTTTCATTACAGCCTCTCAAGCCACTAATGGCTACCCCGGGAGTGTTTCCGAACTGCAGTCAAAAGTTAAAGAATTGGGACAGTAATCTCAACCTATTTCTTTACTTGACTCACTGAAATATGCATCAACAAAGTGATTATAGCACAAAACGTGAGAAGCTTGTGATTAGTGCATGGGTAATTTGTTGTTCTTCGTGTCGGTATAAATATTTATGTCAACAAAGCACATTACGTTCTGCTCACTGATCCTAAACTGGAAATGCAAAAATGTTGGCTAGAACAAGACTGGTAATAGCGTGTAATAATCACAATTTCATTTTACAGAATAATAGGGTTACAAACTGGGTGATGAAATAGGGCACACTTCAGCACATGAGAGCGCTCACATACTGACCAAGACTTGCTGCTTGAATCCACACAAGCAAACAGTTTTTTACAGCTACCTTTCAGAGTTTAATTAGTGCATGACTGAGACAAGATAACATTTCACTGATTTTGTGTATTGTGTAAAAAGCAGTAAGAATTTAATAGCAGTCTAATAGCAATGGATATTTTCAAACTGAAACGCATGAATAAGCATATAAATAAATATACTCCCATGCTGAGATATACTGTACTTAAACACAAATAGAACAAAGTAACAAAGCAAAAACACATTTAAATCCAATCAAACACCCACCACGATGCACTGAAGTGCACAGAGTTGCAGGTAACGTGATGTTGCCATTTTACTCCTGTTTGTATGTGTGTGTATGTGTCCTAATCAGAAGAGCCCCATAAACTTCTCATTGTCTCAGTGGGTGTATTCTAACACCAGATGTGATTCCTTATTTCATTTTCCATCCACCACTTTGTACCTCCCCTTTGAACTCAAATATTTCCAGAATAGGTTTCTTTTTCTTTCATAAAAGTATCTACTAGTAATTAAATAAATAGGGAAGGGATAGTATGAGGTGCCGTAAGGGACATTATTACTGAAACGCTCTCACACACACTACTGAAACGCTCTCACACACACTACTGAAATTTTAGCTCTCACACACACTACTGAAACGCTCTCACACACACTACTGAAATTTTAGCTCTCACACACACTACTGAAACGCTCTCACACACTACTGAAACGCTCTCACACACACTACTGAAATTTTAGCTCTCACACACACTACTGAAATTTTAGCTCTCACACACACTACTGAAACGCTCTCACACACACTACTGAAACGCTCTCACACACACTACTGAAACGCTCTCACACACACTACTGAAACGCTCTCACACACACTACTGAAATTTTAGCTCTCACACACACTACTGAAACGCTCTCACACACACTACTGAAACGCTCTCACACACACTACTGAAATTTTAGCTCTCACACACACTACTGAAACGCTCTCACACACACTACTGAAACACCAAGGCATTTCAGTTAAACAGGAAGGCGTTTCAGTTGAACAGGAAGGCGTTTCAGTTGAACAGGAAGTTAATTCTTGACAAGGAAACTGAAGGAAAAAGTGGTAGATTTCAAACAAACCACTACACAGATGTCTACTCAGCAACCTGCTAGTTAGGGGTGGGTTTTTATAATCGATTAAAATCGATTCTAGCTTGGATAACGTGAAATCGATTCATTAAAATCCTGAATCGATTTTTTTAATATAAATTTATTTTGCCCGAAATGCCAGAATCTCAGGTGAAACCTCACAAAATTTCAACAACCACCAAACAGCTAAGACAGTAAATGAGAGCAGGTACACGGATTCTGCACAAAGACGTAAACACACAGCGCGGACCCGCGGATCAGAATCAGTGAGATGTCGCCTTTCTCACCCGACGGCACGGAAACGGTCGGGGCTGAAAGCCGACAGCTAGCTGATTCTGATCTGTCGAGGGTCCGGCTTTGTTTTCACGCCGTTTTTGCGCCGATTCTAAAGCTGTTAGTTTTATCTCTCTCCAAACAATATTGACCGAACCAGCAGCAAAAGAAGATCCAAACTGAGCTTCACATAAACATCGTCATGAATTCCCTCTGACGTTTACTGTTTTGCTTCCACCACAATAAAATCACACTTCATGTACAGCTCTCTCTCTCTCTTTCTCTCTTTCTCTGTACTTCAAGAACAGTTTCCCGTCTAAAAATCTGTTTTCTGCATTACTCGCTTGCTTGTTACGCACAAGTCTACCGTTGTTTACAGCGCTGTCGGCCGCTGTTTTGTTTTGTGTTTTTTTCATTTTACATACTTCCGAAAAGAAAACCTAATTTCTGCCGTTCAATACTGAACAAATTTAAACTTTTTAAAATTATGCAAAATGCAAAACGCTTAGCCGTGTCTCTAATAAAACCGCTGGAACGTCAGAGGTAACATTCATATGTTGATTAATGGTTTCGTTTCGTTTTTGATGTACTGCAGAATATTTTTTATAAAATCCCAGGCCAGGAAAAATCACCTTCATGTTTTTCTGTGTTTTATCTTCAGCTACTTTTACACAAAGGCATCTGCTGTGACGCTTATACCTTTGATAAAGTCTTGCGTGTGTCAGCTTCCTTTTTTTAGATACAAAAATATGTAAATGTACTGATCTGAATTATAATATTTCTGACTGTCAAAATTTCCCAGAATCAAATCGAATTGAATTGAATCGAATCGAATTCAATCGAATCGTGGAACGAATCGATTCTGGACCTTAGTGAGACAGCTGCATTACTTAACAATATATTAGCCTCAGCATAAGTCAAAATTTAGAATAGCAGGAGACGGGCATTATCCTGGTTATTTTTCTGGCATATGTGCTTTTTGTCTTTTTTAGCAAAGAAAAAAATATCTTAAAATCATCAATAAAACCAGGGAGAGCAGGCTTAGCGTTCCTCCATTTAGCACAATGGATATGATATTTACTCAAAGGTATGATGATGTTAATAATGTCTGAGACACCCAATGCTAGATGATCCATATAAAAAAATTATGATGTAATTCAAATAGTGGCACATCATTAATATTTAGGGAAATCCAATTTTTTAAGTTGCACCAAATACATTGTGTGATAGGGCATAGAAAAAAAAAGATGTTCTAGGGTTTCATTTTCATCAGTACAAAAAGAACACTGATCCACCTCAAAGCCAAATCTCTTTTTTTTTTTTAGAAATTCTGCCACAGGATTAATTTTGTTTAAAGTGTGTTTCTTTAACTTTAGGTAGAATAGGCTATTTCATAAATTTTTAGTATGCTTTATCCATTGTATATGAAATAACTAAATTATAACCATGCAATGTACCCATTCTGTTGTAACTATGAAATATTTTGTCTTTGAAGAAACTACTAACAAATTTCTTATTGCATTTTTATCAAACAGCTGACATTGCCCTAGCAATAAATTTGGGAGCACTGATGAGAAATTATTGTATATCATAAAAATTTTAATCAAATGAAGCAGAGGCAGTGGGACCAGTTCACAAAATTTGTTATATTCTCTTTGAGAACAGTTTAGACAATATTTTTCTGAAAAGTCTGTGTAACTTAGAATAACACCATTCTCATCCAACAAATCTGTTATGAATATAATATTTTTGTTCAAACCAGTCACTCTCGAAAATTGATTTTTGATTAAGTGTTATTACCCTATTATTCCATAAGGTTGAATTATGGGGAGAGGTTGTGGGTAAATCTCATTTTCCCAAAAATGCAAAGTCTGTTTTGGAAAGTTTGATATCTTTATGGGGATTTTATTTACCGCAAAATCACATTTCAAAATAAAGTCTAATCCTGTATACTATTTTATTAAACAAGGATCAGCCGTCCCCAACCCCCAGGTCCTGGACCAGTACCGGTCTGTGAGTCGTTTGGTACCGGGTCGCAAGAGTTGAGGCCTGAGTTTGAAATTTATGGTTTTCATGGTATTTATCATTTTTTTATTTTTATATCGTTTACGTGGCGCAAAAAAGGTTGGGGACTGCTATACTAGCAGGTTGCTGAGTAGACATCCTTGTAGTGTTTTGAAATATGCCACTTTTTCCATCAGTTTCCTTGTCAGGAAACAACTTCCTGTTCAGCGGAAATGCCTCTGGTTTCAGTGGAGTGTGTGAGAGCATTTCAGTTGTGTGTGTGAGAGCTAAAATTTCAGTAGTGTGTGTGAGAGCGTTTCAGTAGTGTGTGTGAGAGCGTTTCAGTAGTGTGTGTGTGAGAGCTAAAATTTCAGTAGTGTGTGTGAGAGCGTTTCAGTAGTGTGTGTGAGAGCGTTTCAGTAGTGTGTGTGTGAGAGCGTTTCAGTAGTGTGTGTGAGAGCGTTTCAGTAGTGTGTGTGAGAGCGTTTCAGTTGTGTGTGTGAGAGCGTTTCAGTAGTGTGTGTGAGAGCGTTTCAGTAGTGTGTGTGAGAGCGTTTCAGTAGTGTGTGTGAGAGCTAAAATTTCAGTAGTGTGTGTGAGAGCGTTTCAGTAGTGTGTGTGAGAGCGTTTCAGTAGTGTGTGTGAGAGCTAAAATTTCAGTAGTGTGTGTGAGAGCGTTTCAGTAGTGTGTGTGAGAGCTAAAATTTCACTATTAACAATTTAATTTGCTTCAGTTTTATTTATATAGTGCCAAATTACAACAACAGTTGCCTCAATGGGCTTTTTATTGTACCCTACAATAATACAAAATAACCATGCTCTAGAGAGTAAAACTTAGATCCTCTGCATTGTGTTGGCACATGGTGTTATGTGAAAATAATACTGAAGTGTCCTTTACTTAAATTTAGTTAGAGCACTTTTAGATATACATCTACTGTAATGACATTTTCCCCCTAGTGCTATGAAGTCAATTTTTGTACATTTAAATTTAAATAATTGAGAAATTGTCAGACAAAAGAGGGTTTTGAGGATAATGTATTAAATACAGAGTTTTTATGTGTCAAGACAAACTCAAGAATGTGATTAAAAAAGATTAATTTACAGGCTGTCATATTCAACATCAACATGGATGTTAAAGTCACACACAATAACTGAACTGAACACTAAATCCAATAAAATAACTGTGAAACCAGATTAAAAGTGAGTTAGGGACAGCCAGATAATACATTAAATAACAACAAATAAAAATTTGTTATGTTATTTCTAACTTAGGGTGACCATATTTTGATTTCCAAAAAGGAGGACACTTGGCCAAGTCATGAAGAACTTTAATAATACTGTTTGCTTAAAGAAGATTTTAACATATTTAAACGATGCCTTCTCTGTGCGGTTAATGAATGGTGAAACAAAAATGTCATATAGGCTTTTACAAGTCAACAAGGGAAAGAAAAATAACTTAAAAACCTCTGGAATTAAATAATGGTACAGAAATAAGGCCTCATCTGTATAAGAAAAATTACCAGTACCGGGATGGTACGAAGGAAATTTCTTTTGCAGTTCGTCTGAAAAGCTGCAGTTGCGCTTTGACATCTTTTAAACATCACCAGGCGTGCTGCTGCGCGGTCTGTCCCGTCTGTGAGGGCAGAACAACAACTCACAAAACCACAGCTTGGGGATGACGTCACACATATGGGTCCTCTGTAGGAAAACCCGGACATTTTCATCAATCTCGAAAATCCCCCCCGGGTGCCCCAGACAGAACGTGAAAAGTGGACATGTCTGGGGAAAAGAGGACTGTTGGTCACCCTACCCTAACTGGAAATAAGGCTTTGGTTGATTGCTAAGGTAGCATGAAAGATTGCTGCCAGTCCTACTGGCTTGGGCATTGAGGATTCTAACATTAGGAACCTTATGAAGAGTGGGAAGGGGCAGACTCAAATTTGAATCTTCATGGGGAAAATCTGTAAGTTGAGAAGACAGTATTTCTGAAGGCAATCCTGTTCTTTTGGACACTTGATGGTTGAAGGTAATGTAATGGTTGAAGGACAACATGCAGCCACATGTCATTATTGGTCAGACTATCAATGAAAACTACACAGCCTGACATTGTTTTTGCAAAGGTGCGCATAGTTTTAATTTTAGTGATCCCCAATTGAAGCAATTAGGCATGATTATTTCCAGCATCAAGTACAATCTTATTTGATCTACAGTCATCCTTAGCCAACAATTTTAAATGGGATTCATCATTGTCTGCTCTCGTTTAACTAAAGTAGTTTCATGAGTATGAAATCACCAAGATCCACAGTTTTTTCTTCACCGGGCAAGTCGCCAAGAATGTAAGACTGATTAGAAACATAAATAGGTCAGTGGTGATGTACCAAGAGCTTATTTGTTTTTCTAGATTATTTGTTTTATATTTTTCCTAGTTTCCTAGTTTTTTTTTTCAACAGCGGAGGGCTGTGCTTCCAACTCACAAAATCTAGCCTACAAAACTATGGAAAGTCTGCATTTATAACAGGTACCATCATCCTTAAAGGGGACTAAGAAGTAGCTAAACATTTGAAACAGCTGGAAAGCTAAAAGCCATTGCTAATGCTGTTAGTAGCTAACCTAAAAGTTAAGCAGGTGGACCCAGTAAAGCTTCATAAATAAACACTGCATCTACAGTTTGCAGCTGATTAAGCAGAATACATGCACGATGCATGTGCCTTTTACAGTTGACTAACAGCAGTCTTATTGCTTCATTATCTGCTATGATTGGATCTGTCTCTGATTGGAGATGTGTGAAATCTTTTCCTGATTTTACGGTCTGAATTTTAATCAGTAAATATAATTTCTGTGAATGAAAAGACTAAAACTGTAGGACAGGTTGTGTGTCTGTCGGGTTGTTTTGTCAAACACAGAGTGACAGAGAACTGTTCCCACTTCTTCTCATACCAAAGGGAAATTTCTTTTAATATCCTACATTGCACAACTCCAGGCCCTGTCTGTAATCTGAATCATCTAGAGTAAGCCGATGTGAACACACAGGGTATAAGAATTAACTGAACCAGATTTTTATCAGAAAACCCAATGTGAAGTCATTAGTGCACAAAATGAGGTTTGCAATGAAACAGTTTATTAAATTTCACAAACAGCCACATTTTATGTTAAATTTGTATCAGATTGCACATATAGACCTCAAACAGATGGCAGCTGCAAAATGCAAATCAGATTCATGTCTCTGAATTCCAAGCTTACATTGGCATTACACGGGCTGGGCAAACGCAGAACCATATGTAGAAGGACAGATGAGATGACAAGATGGTGAGAAGACCCCTTTCTCTCTGTCTGAATACTTTTACCTTCCTCTCTCGCTGGAGTCATACTCTTCTTGCTTTTTTGTTTTAACCAACATTGATGATAAGAACCAGCAACATCACACCATTGGAGCATTTTAGGTTTTGTCACATATTCTTAGTTCTCTATGTGAATATATACGGAATGGATATGTAAGCTGAAACTATAAAATACCACTATTGTGTGTTTATGTCTGTATGTTTGTGTGTGTGGATGAAAATGTATGTTTCATTTACATGAATGCTTGCACTTAAAATGTGGATGTGTTTCAGTGTGTTATCATATTTAGCAAGGGTACATGTGTCACTTTAAGCCCAATTTTGATTCAGGTGCAAAATAAGAGTAATGTATTTCTACTGTTAGCCAAGCTTGATTTTGCAGGTATGACACAGAAGGATGCACTACTGTGAAAAAACATCATGAGCATTCACACTTAGGGACTCACACAAGCATGAGCACAAATCAGACAGAAATTTAGCCACACACACACACACACACACACACACTAACCAAAATGTAAATAGCTGGACAATTACCAGCAGACTCTTGCGTGGCTAGAGGCTTCATGAGAAAGTCTGTATATAAACATAGGCAAAAACAAACAACAGAACTCACATATGTCAGTCTCTCTCTTTCTTTCAAACACACACACACACGCCATCTGTGTTCAGCCCCTAACCAGCTCTTAAGTATCCATGTCTTTCTAGGAACACATCCCATTAGTTTCCGGAGAGACACAGCCTTAGTGTGTATGTCTGTGTGTGTGTGTGTTTTAAGAGCGCAAGCAAGTGAGAGCATTAGCACTGTGTTACAGCGATAATGGCATTGTGTTAAGGCCATAACGGCGTCTCGGTTGCATACCCAGTCATGCTATGTGCCAGCCACTGTTGGAAACTCTATTTGGTTCTGGGACACGGGGAGAAGCCATTACAGAATCCCCTCAGTCAAATATGGACAAGCAGCAGCATGGTAGAATAGAGGAAAATACCCCCAAGGCTCAATTTATTCTTTCAGACACATTCAGGGTTTGGTCAGATTATTAGTTATGTGTTAAAACCAGGTTTTGGTTGTTTTTTTGTTTTGTTTTTCCAGAGCTGACATTTTAGCCTCCTATATTTTACCCAAGAGCAACAGATAACCTTTTTAGCATTTCAGCTCATTGGATCAAACATTCAATTCAGTTCAATTCAATTTTATTTATATAGCATCAAATCACATGAAGATAAAGACACTACAACAATACAGAGAAAACCCCAACAATAAGATGACTCTCTATCATCAAGCTCTTTGGCGACAGTGGGAAGGAAAAACTCCCTTTAAACCGGAGGAAACCTCCAGCAGAACCAGGCTCAGGCAGTGGTGGCCATCTGCCACAACTGGGGGTAGCGGATGAAGACAGGACAGACATGCTGTGAAAGACAGCCAAAAATTAATAATAACTAATAATTAAATGCAGAGAGGTGTATAAACACACCGTGAGTGAAAAAGGTGACTGAGGAAGAAATTCTCAATGCTCAGTGCATTATAGAAATCCCCCATCACCATTGTAACTAAGTGAGGACTCAGGGTCACCTGATCCAAAGCCAAAGGTGCAGGAGGGGCCGGTAAAGAGGCCATGCTGCTAGTGAGTCAGCTGCTAGCTAAGCTAAGCTAAGCTAGCGAATCCCTAAAGACACAGTGAGTGAATGCTGTGAATATAATTATCTAGTAAATCAACACAGAGTGTGCTTTGGACAAAGCACGTGAAGATTACACAATGAAATAAGACGTTATATTTAAGTTTTTTCATTACATTGGCTACGCAAATAAGCTACACAGAAACATTGTGTGTTGTAACAGGAAAAGGAAGTGATACTCTACTGCAGAGACTCTACTGCCATCAGACCGGCTGGTTTATCTTTCCAACCTTCTCCTTGCCCAGCGCCTGGTTGCTCTGCCTAGGTTTGCTCATAAATACCCACACACAGTCACACAAATGTGACATACTTGTACTCGCATACGTAATAAAGTTTAAATATTTAGCAAGGTGACCATTTGTAATACATAATCCATCCTATGCTATCTCCATGCTGGTGTAGTAAAATAAAAGTTTAATTAATAATTTGTAAACTGATGTTGAGATATGTCTTTTATGTATGCATTTATACAACAACAGGCCACAGAAAAAGAACTTTTTATACCAAATGTTTTTTAATCTTCTTGGCTCTAAAGCTATGAAATGCTGTTGTTTCAAAAAGTTTATAAATTGTGTACATTAAGCATTAAACCCACTCCTCAATGTAGACAAACTGTTAAAGAGAACAAGGGACTGGTTGGTGTCAAGAATAAAACAATTAAAAAGAACAAGAAATTAACCGATTTTTCTACTTCAAAATTTTAGTCACCTGCATGGTTGTGAAGCAAAACTGCAGAGCCGTGACATAATCTTTTTTCAGTCATTAATGGATCTGAAGGACAGATTGTCATATTTTTAAATTCCATCATTCTCTATTTTTTTACCTCTTCATTCACTCCTTCCTGCCTCGCTCTATTCAGACAGGTCACACGTGACAGGTTTAATCAGTTGTTGTGTGTCTGTTTCAGTGTGTGGCCTTCCTGAATGCGAGTTGATAAAAATCACTTGCATAAAGTGGTACTCCTGTTTTGTCGTTGTTAACATACCTGCATGAGTCAGCCTGGTCTAGTTCATTCAAATGACTGTCTATATATGTGTTCCTCGAGTTATCTGTGCATTTGTTTGTATATTTATGTTGGCACGTGTAGGCATGTGTCTATGAAAGTAAAGATGGAAAAAATAAATGAATAAATTCTTGAGCAACATAATGCTATGATTACAGCAGACACACGAATATAACACACATTGGACTGAGACACCAAACTATCCAGCTTGTCTAAAAATTATATCTTAATTAAGCATGTAAATCTCTTTATGTAAGATTACCCCACAAGTATCTTATGATGGCAAATTGTGCTCTGTGATAATATTGTGTTTGTGTGCTTGTTTCCTCAAATTACTGTGAACCGTAATATTGGCTCTAAAATAAACAATGAAAACCTTTTTTGCAGCAGCATTCAATCCACAGCTTCTGAAAGTATTTTCAGATTAAAGGGTGGCTCACATTGTTTTGGAGCTCTGATCCCAATCCTTTGTAAAATTTAATGACAAGTAACCAACATAAAAGGCTTTTCCTGTCCTGAAGTGCTGATAGTACAGCTCCAGGCACATTTTGTAGAAGGCCCTCTTTTGCTCAACAGTGAAGAAGAAAAAAACAAGAAAAAAGAACAATGAAATGATTAAATAAGAGTGGAAAAAAGTGTTTGTATGCATTTATATGACTGTGAGTTTTTAACTGGGTCCAAGGAGGTTTGGCATGCAAAAAAAAAGGCTTTTGGTTTGCTGTTTGCTGTTCTTAAAAAACAACATCTCTCTTGTTGTTTCTCTCACCAAAACAATACAAACAATACAACAATCTTCACAAGAAACCTGGCCATACCCAAAAATTGGAGGTCCAACACAGATTTACGTAACCTCTGTCAGTATAAATAAAAATTAGTAGTTTCCTGAGTCATAAGGGTTTTAAGGATCTGTGGAAATTATTAGCAGCATCTAGCATCCTGTTCTGAAAGATATGGACTCCTAAGTTTTTTATTTTTCTAATAGTTACTGGGCGAGCAACTGAATTTTTTAACAAACAGAATTTTTTATTTTATTTTTCTTTATTCACCAAAACAATCCTTGACAGTCCAAAAGCAGTCTTCACAAATGGTTAGTATGTCCAAGAAACTTGGACATATTCGAAATATGGATGTCGAACACAGATTTTTGTCACCGCTCTCAGTACAGATAGCAATTAGTAGAGTTTCCTGAGTCGTGAGGGTTTTAAGAATCTGTGAATGGAAATAATTAGTCGCTTTGAGTATGCTGTTGTGAGAAGACGTGGCATCCTACCCGTGGTACCCCGTAAGCTTTTGTTTTTCCTAACAGTTATATTGGAGCCTTTCTTGAGTAGCTGAAACTGTAACAATCAGACTTATTGTGAAAGATCTACCATTGTCACATTATCAGAGAGTAAGAAAACGTGAAAAAATAGAATGATGGAAACCAAACGAATGAACAAGAATGAACGGCAACAGGCATTCACTTGAGAGAGGTACAGTTATCTGTAATCTGGAGTTAACCTCATATTAACATTTAAAGCAGGGGATAAAGTAAAAAGATAAAGGAATGAAAACAAATTTAAGGGGTTGTTTGCAGGAGATGGAATAAATGCAAGGGCAGGCAGAATAAAAAGCCCCACATTAACCTCTGCAAGAAAATGGGTGGGTTGGCACCCAGCACATTGGGATGTTACTGTCATATTAAGAATTCTATCTGTAATTTTTCCTCATTAATAAATCACTATGAAATTAGGGCGAGTGACACATTAAAGCAGTGGAAAACTGTCTGTATTTGCAACTTTACCCTTTAGGATCATTGTTGGCTCTTTGAGCCTATTTTGGAGGTTTCTGTGTTCAATTTCTATTTTTCCACTGCCTGTTAAGTCACTGGCAGTTTGTATCAGAAGCAACTAAGAACACTGAATTTCAGAAAATTCAAATTAAAAGTATTCAAGCAGTCAGTAGCAAATTGGCAAAAACACAGTATACTTATAGAAAACCCTGCACCAACACAGGGGGAAAACAAACAACGTGGAATAGCAAAGGAAAATGAGTGAATAAACAACAGAATTGATGACAAAGTGAAGTAAATCTTAGTTGAAAGATTCAAACCTGCACATTATCTTGCATATTTTAAGGGTGAGTAACCACAGCTCTGAGAGTGGTACCCAGTCACATAAGCAGACAACAATGAGATGATGAGAGAGCCTGAAAATGAAAGAAATGTTTGAAAATGTCAAGTAGGAGAAAAGCAACAGTACCGAGAGGGGAAGTTAATTCTATCAGCTAGAACTAAAGCCATACATTAGCCTTTCTAGTGGAAGGGTGAGTAAGCAAAGACAAGCTATGAATAGGAATCACAATAATTGTGCAATTGTGTTAGTATATATATGAACTGAGATATGCATTTTAAGCACGGATGAGTAAGAGAATGATCAAAAGGGTCACCAGTGACTGTTTCACAGATGGCTGTACAAACATTTCTAAAGCACAGCAACTTCCAACTTCTGCTGACATTGGAAGTAGAATTTGCCAACAGCAGCAAAATGGCTTCATTACTTTTTGTTTAATATTGTTGTGCAGACACACACTTAACAGATACTTTATTAGGTACTCCTTGCTAATACTAGATTGGTTCCCCTTTTTCCTTTGTAGCCTAGATTCAACAAGGTACTGGAAATATTCCTTAGAGATTTTGGTCCATCATGGCAAGATAGCCCTATTGCCAGTCTTGGCAGCCGGGGGTCAGTCCGCCAGGGCCTCCGCTCCTGGCCGCCACCCGGCACACAATGCACCCGACCCCTATGGCGCCTCCTGCGGGTGGTGGGCCTGCGGGAGGATGGGCCCATGTCTCCTCTTCGGGCTGTGCCCGGCCGGGCCCCATGGACTAAGGCCCGGCCACCAGACGCTCGCCCTCGGGCACCCTCCCCGGGCCTGGCTCCAGGGCGGGGCCCCGGTAACCCTATCCCGGGCAGGGTAAACTGTTCCATCGATATTCTTTTCATAAGGGTCTTCTGAATCGCTCTTTGTCTGGTCCCTCACCCAGGACCAATTTGCCATGGGAGACCCTACCAGGGGGCAAAAGCCCCCAGACAACATAGCCCCTGGGATCCCTGGGACACACAAACCCCTCCACCACGATAAGGTAGCGATTCAAGGAGGTGTTGCGGGAGTATGGGGTGTCTGGCCCATTGCTACGGGCCATTCGATCCCTATACAACCGTTGTAAGAGCTTGGTTCGCATTGCCGGCAATAAGTCGGACTCGTTCCCGGTGGGTGATGGGCTCCGCCAGGGCTGCCCTTTGTCTCCGGTTCTGTTCATAATTTTTATGGACAGGATTTCTAGGCGCAGCCAAGTGGCGGAGGGCTTTCGCTTTGGTGGCCTCAGAATCTCATCTCTGATTTTTGCGGATGATGTGGTTCTGTTGGCTTCATCGGGTGAGGGCCTCCAGCTCGCACTGGAACGGTTCGCAGCCGAGTGTGAAGCAGCGGGAATGAGGATCAGCACCTCCAAATCTGAGGCCATGGTTCTCAGTCGGAAAAGGGTGGAGTGCCCACTCCGGGTCGGGGATGAGTTCCTGCCCCAAGTGGAGGAGTTCAAGTATCTCGGGGTCTTGTTCGCGAGTGATGGGAGAAGGGAGCCGGAGATCGACAGACGGATTGGGGCTGCAGCTGCAGTAATGCGGACGCTGCACCGGTCCGTCGTGGTGAAGAGGGAGCTGAGTGTAAAAGCGAAGCTCTCAATTTACCGGTCGATCTACGTCCCTACCCTCACCTATGGCCACGAGCTGTGGGTAGTGACCGAAAGAACGAGATCGCGGATACAAGCGGCGGAAATGGGCTTCCTCCGAAGGGTGGCTGGCCTCTCCCTTAGAGATAGGGTGAGAGGTTCGGCCATCCGGGAGGGGCTCAGAGTAGAGCCGCTGCTGCTCCACATCAAAAGGAGCCAGCTGAGGTGGTTCGGGCATCTGACAAGGATGCCCCCTGGGCGCCTCCTGGGTGAGGTGTTCCGGGCATGTCCCACCGGGAGGAGGCCCCGGGGCAGACCCAGGACACACTGGCGGGATTATATCTCTCGGCTGGCCTGGGAACGCCTTGGTGTTCCCCCGGATAAGCTGGAGGAGGTGGCTGGGGAGAGGGAGGTCTGGGCCTCTTTGCTTAGGCTGCTGCCCCCGCGACCCGGCCTCGGATAAAGCGGATGAAGATGGATGGATGGATGGATGGATGGTGGCAAGATAGCATCACACAGTTTTGGCAAATTTATTGGGTTCACATCTCCCTCTCCACCACATCCCTAAAGCTTCATTGGACTGAGATCTGGTCACTGTAGAAGCCTTTGAGTTAAGAAAAAAAAAACAGGTTGAGATGATTTGAGCTTTGTGACATGGTGCATTATTCTGCTCGATGGAGCCATCAGAAGATGGTCAGAAAGCAACAATATTCAGGTAGGCTGCGGAGATTAAGTTGTGCTCACTTGGTAGTAAGTGCCCAAAGTGTGCCAAGAAAACACACTTTGGGCAAACCATTAAGCTACCTACAGCATCCCAGAATGTTAATACAAGGCGAGATGAATCCATGCTTTCATGTTGTTTACGCCAAATTGGAGCAGAAATCAAGTCTCATCAGACTAGACAATGTTTTTCCAGTCTTCTACAGTTTGCAATGGCTCATGCAAAATGTAGAAGACTGGGAAAACATTGTCTGTATCCTGTTCTTAGCTCACAGGAGTGTTACACAGTCTGTCCTTCTCCCATTCTGTAATCCATCTGTTTCAAAGTTTGATGTGTTGTGCATCCACAAGATGCACTTCTGCATATCTTATGTGGTATTTGGCAAAGTGTGATTATTCAAGTTCCTGTAGCTTTCTTATCAGCTCTGACCATTCTCCTCTGGTCTTTTGCTGCATTTCATTTTTGTGTAGAAAATGGACACTTATTGAATATTTTCTTTTTTGTTTTTGAAGCTGTTCTCTGTAAACCCTAGAGATGGTTGTGTGGGAAAATCCACAAATCGGGAGATACTGAAATACTCTGACCAGCCTGTCTGGCCATGGCACGTTCAAAGTCACTTAAAAATCTTTTTTCCCCATTCTGATGATTGTTTTATCTTGACCATATCTATATGCCTAAATTTATTGAACTGGTGCCATGTGACTGGCAGATTAGATATTTGAGTTAATGAGCACCTGAATAGATGTACCTAATATGGTCAGTGCTAGTGCAAGTCTGTTGTTCAGCATGAACATGCACGGCTAATATATTTTTACTTTTCTTTTTCTTTTTACATTTTGCTATAATTTCCACATTGATGGAGGCAGTGACATATGAAATACACAAAAATGTGTGATCATTAAAAAAACCTTATTTTGTTTAGATCTACTTTCACATTGAGGTGGAAAAAGAAATTTCAAATGCAATCGTTGTTTTCAAAAGGAAACAATATATCAGTGGGGCAACATTTTAATAAATAATGATGTTGACTTCTCAGACAGTAGCCAAGACTTGCCTAACCTTTAATATCCATTCAGAGTACACATGAAGCCATAGAAGAAAGAGGAAAGAATACAAAGTGTTGTTATTTTGTGAAACAGAACAGAGAAAGTGATTCAAGCATGTGATGCTGGTAGGGGGGGGGTCTGGCTGGATGAGGGGGTTGTGTAGACAGAATCTTAGAGAGATGAAGGGATCAAAAAGAAAGCTGGAGAGAAAAAACAAGCAAGATTTCTGGTTAGCTGCTGTCATGAGTCAGACAAGATGCAGCCTAAAAGGGATTATAGGAAGTTTGACAACAAAGTGTGCCTTAAGACCAGAGTGTAGGAAAAAACACAGGAGCTTAATTGGGAAGACAGACAGCAAGTCATGCAGAGAAAACTCACATTCATTCAACACGCGCACATGCACATGGCACCTTAAAACTCGGCAATAACTGCCGTTAAAGCATATATTTCTTCATTCATCTCAGAAAGTAACACATTAAGCTGACATTTAGCTGACTTTTCAACAAAAGACACTGACAAGGAATGTGAAATCACTGAGCATGACTTTTCAGAAGACTAAAAATCAACTTTAAAAGTGCAGCACCACAAAAACTACACATACTGATATTCACATAAACCCACGCTCATAAATATATATGGATAATAAAAACAAGAGATTCTTAATTCTGCAAAGAGTATCGTGCTCCCTGTGACTGAAAGAGAGCATTTTCGTTCTCTTTTAGTAGACGGATAAAAACCAAAGACAAATTACCTTTTCAAATTACTAACACCTTTTTTGGCATTTCTTTCTCTCCTTTTCTTCATTTTACATATCAAACTTGCTGCTGTCTACACCTTTGTCATTTGCTTCTGTCTCTCCTTCTTAACGTTAACAAATTCTTCCAGTCAGAAGGTTCTTCTCCTGCTTTTGACGATCTCCTGCATCTTGTTTTTTACCACTTCCAGTTATCCTTCTATTGCTTCCTTTGACTACTCTCCAAGTTCAGCTGTGGTCATTTCCAGTTGTGTCAGTTTTACTTGTGACACTCTCACTGTCTATTTGTAGACATCGGAGTTATTATCCTCTGCCTTATCAAGGTTCTGACCAACAAATGCTGCTTTGATTAAGCTACTCAAAGGAAGGATTTTTGTCCCCCCAAAATCTAACATGTAGTAGAAAATTAAAGAGGAAACAGAGAGTATTCAGGACTATGCTAAATATAAATGTTTTAGAACTTTATATCAAAATAATAAGTTTGCTGTTGCAGTCACTTGGGATTCTGGCAGTGTAACAGAAATCTCCTCCATCTAGACTTTCTGCTTTGTAACACTTCATTTTATCAATGTTAATAATGATGTTTTGTTAATTCTGCTGCTTATGGTTTCACTCTGTCTTATACAGCCCCTGTTTTCTTCCTTAATTCAAGCCCTCTTCCCTCTGTCTTCTCCAGCTATTCACAGTGGCAGAGCAGTGCTAAGATTTGTTAGACATTTTAAACTGTTACATAAGACTGCAGCTCAACCAGACTCTGCATACTGTACAACGTCTAGTGTGTATGCATGATCATGTGTGCCATAATCAGTTTGAATATAAACATTTCTGCCATGAGCTAAGAGCAAACTTATTCTTGACTGAAATGACTGGTCATTTAAGAACAAATATTCAGGAGTTATAGAATTTATGATCAGTATGGATAACTGCTGATTTATTATAGGTTTTATGTTAAAAGCCTCAATGTGATTCTGAAGGTTTTATGGAAAAAATATTGGATTTAACAAGTGAATTTTCCCAGTCTATCGATATCATTTCTTTATAATTATCATTTGTGTCATGTTCTATTTCTTTGATTTCAAGACAAAAACTATCCATTTTGCCCCAATAAGTGAAATACACAGAAATACACATCTCAAAAATAATGAGTGGGTTTTTCACAAATGTGGCTTTATACTTGTGACCGTGTGTTTTTTTTTTGTTTTGTTTTTACCTTAGTTATTATGTTCCTAGTTTTGACTTTGATTTTATCAAATATTCCAGCATCACAGGCTGTTTTGGGGAGCTTTCTGGTTGCTTTTGCCAATACTCAAATTACAGTTGCAATTTGTAAAAACAATATGTGAAACTCTTCACAACATTTTGTTACATGTGCTCAAACAGAAGAACATAAAATAGCACAGAATATGTTTTATTCCTCTCAAAGTCAATATTGGTTTAAATAAAGGAGAAAATCTCATTAAAAAAATAATAATATCAAGATAAAGTAAGTCAAAAAGATGTCATTGTTATTTATTTCCATTTGCTGATGTTTTAGCATATTTATGAAATAATTAAATAAAAATATCTACTTTTTGAACAATTACAAGTGGTATGAGTCTTTGTGACAAATATGATGATGATGTTCTTTCTCAGTTGTATAGTTTTAAGCTTAAAAGTATTTATTTTTTTTATTTTAGAGTGGGGAAATGTTTAACTGAAACTATGCCGTATTAACTTGCTTCAATCTGCCAATCTTTCCTTTACACTTACAGTTACTGACATGTTGACTAACAAAAGAAAAAAAGATTTCACTAACAGTGACAGCGTGAATGGTAAATTGACTGGTTAAATCACTTTCTACTCTGACTGAGCCCTCAAAGTTCTTTTTTACTACAACCCTCATTCCCCTAATCACACGTTCATGCAAGCAGGGGTTGTTTTTGTACCTACAGTAAGGGCTTTGTCTAACATTAGCACATACACTCAGACTCCGATGGATGCATCGGGGACGACTGGCTGCTCCAGTTGGGAGGCAACCTGATCTATTTCCTGAGCCACAGCTGCTCCGATAGAGTGATGTGTCTTTTCTCCTATAACTAAATTTGGTAGTGTTACTTTCAGTCAGTAGCTGTTGTAGAATATATTAACAGCCAAATTTCATTAACATGAGCAAATTAGCTTCATCTCACTTGTACTGGGTGGAGTGGAAAGACATGAATTTATAAAAGAAGTTGATTTTAAAAATGACCAGCATTCTACCAAGACGGTGAAAATGGATTCTTGCATGTCTTGTATGCTCCACCAACATTGCACACATGCTTCAGCATAATTAAATTTACAGTAGTAAACACCTGTTGTAAAGGGTTCTGCTAATAAAGAAAATCTGGCCTCGTGAATTATTATTAATAAGATGTTTATAATTTGCAAGGATGCGCATTTTAATAGTTACAATGGAGGCATCTGAACTTAACACATTTTGGTATTTTGCAGACTAGGAATAGGATCTAAACAGTACTGGTATCTTAGTGTCTTTTCACACAGAATAATGTCAAGTGTTTAAGTTTGAAATGATGAAATGATACTAAAAAAAATGAAGATGGCAAAAAAATGTATGCAGCTGAATCAGGTACATGCACGTTTATGTCATTTTATGTTAATTTGAGCCTCTTTGCGAATGTCTGATGATAAACTGTGTTAGAAGTCGAGAGCGTGCTGCCTGTATGCAGCAGCAAGTGGGAGATCAAGCGAACACTGTAAGAAGGAATAATCATTCCGAAAGCAGCTCACATCTACACAGATCATGACATGGCAGGCATTAATGATTCAGTGGGAGACAAATGAAAAGGGCGAACAAGGGAGATAGACAGAAAAGATGCCAGGTGGTGGGAAAAGGAGGAGACAAAGAAAAGAAGAAAAGAGAAAGGGGGTTGATAGAAAAAGCGGAGTTAAGGAAGGAAAAAGATGAAGAAGAGGGGTGAGAGGCTGATGGGAAATAAAGTGGCAGAGGAAAAGAGGAAGCCTTAGAGACTTTTTTCTCCCCTTCTCAGCTCCGAGCCATTTTGGTTGGTTCACTTGTGTTATATTTTAGGAAAGCGTGACGAGACAGAATGTGAGAGTAGAGAAAATGCTGTTTGACATTACAGCAGCCTGAACACCAGTTTGGGCATTTAACACCTCATTTTCCAATATTTTCTGTGGCTGCGCCTGTATTTTTTTAGGTATTTAGAACAATTGTGGTGATTTCTCCTGCAAGAGTGTTGAAATCAAATGAATATGGTAGAAGAAACTAACTAAGAACAAGATAGATAGATAGATAGATAGATAGATAGATAGATAGATAGATAGTAGGGGTGCAACGATACTCGTATCGATATTGAACCGTTCGATACAGTGCTTTCGGTTCGGTACGCATATGTATCGAACAATACAAAATTTTTTATTTATTTGATCAACTTTTCTTCTGACAATGCTGTCTGTGTTGAGCGCTCAGTGGATCTGCGTTCGACTACTGCGCCTAGGCTGCACTGTCAAGCGCAGATCCACTGAGCGCAGCACAAGCTAGCAAGACAGAAGCTAAGCTTATTGCAACATGGCAAATTGAACCTCCCCCACCCTCATTCAGATCTGGCCTTTGGAGCTATTTTGGTCTTCATGTGAAGTATGACCCTGAAGGTAAGCGCGCCATGGACAAAAGTAAAACAGTATGTTGGATGTGCCACGCAATGCTCAATTACATGGGTGGGAACTACTGCGTTAGCACAGTTTGCTCGTTAACGTGTTGACGCCGTCTAGCCCCACGCACGGGGCGATCCGCGGTAGCTTGTTAACGGAGATTTGCCGCGTTATGGCGTTAATGTCATTTTAACGAGATTAACGCTGACAGCACTAGTGGGAACACAACGAATATGACTGCACATTTACGCCGACATCATCCTAGTGCAAAGACAAGTGGAAGCAGACAAAAACAACCAACACGCATGCTACAAACTTTACCCGAGTCATTTAGACAGCCGTTAGCACATGATTCTCCTTATGGGACCTGATATGTTTAATATGCTGCTGAGAATATACCCCAGAAGAAGCGTATAGTATAGCTTTTATTTTGGAAAGAGCCATTTCTCTGTAATAAACTCTCTTTTCCAAAGATGAGTGATTTCTCGATCAGATAGATTTATTATTTTATCCCTTTGTTGTTTCAGCAACATTAAATTTAAAAACTGTACGTTTGAGTTAAAATATATATTTATAATTTTAATAAATGACAAATTAAAAAAGCATGAACATTTTATTGTATCGAAAAAATATCGAACCGTGACACCAAAGTATCGAACCGAACCGAACCGTGAATTTTGTGTATCGTTGCACCCCTAATAGATAGATAGATAGATAGATAGATAGATAGATAGATAATCTCTGAATCTAATTTAGCATCAAATGCAGGCTGAAAATAATACACTGAAAACGGCTGAGCCACACTGGCATACAGACAAGGTGGCAAGGGCCTGCTGCCAACCCTGTCAACCCGATTACACACATACTACACTCACACACATAGACACAGACAAACACACAAACTTGTGATGTTTACTTAGTCCACAGGGCACACACATAGACACAAATACACAGCCTGGCACAGCATCAAGGTGGCATGGCAAGGCAGTGCTAGTGGCCTTGTCAACTCTCGTAACTTCCCATAGGAAACACAGAGGCATTTAGTCCTGAAAGTGTACATCATTTGTAAGAAGAAAAAGAAAAGAAAGAAAGACAAAGTGAATTTTGGAGGTAAGAAGAACATACAGAGTCAGCAGAAGTAAAACTGGAAGAGAAGACAGACGTAAGACATTTTAAAAATAGGGAAGAGACATAACTCAAGAAAAACAGTAATATGAAAAAGAGCATACAAGAAAAAAAAAAGACAGCAAAAATATTGTTGGCCAAGCAGCATAGCAACAGATGGACAAACTAAGGAAATCAGAGAGGGAGAAAGACTGAAAAGAGACTGGTGGAGTGAACAACACAGACAAGTAGAATGGGGGAGAAAGGTGGAGTAAAAAGACCATCTGCTGTTATTGGGACACTCCAGGCAATTTTGTATGATGCTGTGTGTGTCTGTGGGTGGGTAACTCAGTATCTCACTGTCACTGCATGTGTACATGTGGGTAACAATTGTGTGTTAGTTTTTGTCTGGCAGTGTTTTAACAAGAGACTCATCTAAAATACACATAAAGGTTCAACACATTAATGTGCATGTTTGCAACAGACTACAAATGCAGACTGACAAATGACTCCTTTCTTTTTTTGATCTTTATCATGACACTATGCCTAACTACTCTGTCTTCATTTGTTAATTCTGACTGCTCTGTAACCTTTTAGAATTTTACTGAAGCTTTTAAATGACCAGCTTTCCAAAACCTTATAAAGAATGATTTTACACGTTAATCTTAACACTTATCAGGTTATGTCACCATAATAAATCCTTTTATAAAACTGGTATGTACAAATTCTTTCAATAAAAAAAAAAAAATGCTTCTTTTTTTATTACATGAAAGGTTCTTCATTTGTAAATTTTAAATTTCTGAATTAATTATTACATATTTATTTGTTAAGTGTAACCAATGACACACAATCTTATTAGCTTTGCACTACAACACAGAAACCGAGTACTGTCCTCAAGGCACAAACAGATTTTAGG
This sequence comes from Perissodus microlepis, assembly GCF_051167445.1. Lineage (NCBI taxonomy): Eukaryota > Metazoa > Chordata > Actinopteri > Cichliformes > Cichlidae > Perissodus > Perissodus microlepis. Next base: position 12,809,366 of record NC_140466.1, read on the forward strand.
TTTCTGTTAATGGCAGATGGTTGAACAAGTGGATGACGGATGGCAAAATCATTTCCAATATGTGCAGCCTCTTAAATAAAGCCAAAGATAAAAGCAAATACACATCAGTGCTGGAGACAAGCCTGGGACAAGCTACAGTGTTTACTGAACCATTTGCACAAATCATAGTGTTAACAGGAGATTTATGGGCTCAAAATGTGGTCATAAATATTTTGTACTTGTAAATCGGTTTTGTACTTGTAAAAAAGATTTGTATGTGTAAAAAAAATTTGTGCGTGCGTAAAAAAGATTTGTATGTGTAAAAAAAATTTGTGTGTGCGTAAAAAAGATTTGTATGTGTAAAAAAGATTTGTGCGTGTGTAAAAAAGATTTGTATGTGTAAAAAAGATTTGTGTGTGGACTTAGCCAAAAAAAAAACCCTGCAAGTTACAAGTACGAATTTTGACCCTATTTTTCTTCCTTTAAGCTGATTGGTCAATGTCATGTCAATCATAAATTAAACAATCCAATCAGAGAACAGATGGGTTTGGCTGTCGGAAGGGCGCTTTTTTGAACTGCAGGTCTTTGAAGGGCAATCTCTATATAAATATCCGATAGCAGTTAGGTCCCCTTACTTTCAGCAGCTGTTTAAAGGATAAAGTTGTGGTATGTCAGTGGTTAGAAATATCATTATTACTTTAGGATTAGTTTAACACAAAGTCAGGGCTGACCCGGGACCATTGCTGTGAGTCACAGTGCGCAGCATAAAAGTCCTTTCACATCGGATGCAGGATGTGCTGCTAATGCTAATTGCTAACTAAAAGCAAAGGATCCAGAATTTGTTGTGCTGGCTGCTGGGCTCTGTGGGTTTTTGCAGCAGCTCTACCTGTACTAGATGCACCTGCTCCTTGTCGTTTTTATCTCTGACTTTATGTCCTCTACAAGAGTTTCTGGGTTTTTTTGCTAGTTCTTCAAATGTTCAATAAAAACATGTATGCTAATTCATGCTAATTCATAACGAAGAAAGCTTTGTAATGAAGACTGTCATTTCCAAAACACCGCAGCGCTGTTGAAAAGGCTGTGGAAGTCCCTGTATTAAACACGTAGACCTGTGACACAAAAATCACCAAACTCCGACGACCACAGACTGTTTTCCTTCGTGGTGATGAAGGAAAACGCTGGGTTGGCATGTAAAAGGGCATTTATTCCCTTCAAAGACCTGCAGTTCAAAAAAAGCGCCCCTCCCACAGCCAAACCCATCTGTTCTCTGATTGGATTGTTTAATTTGTGATTGACATGACATTGACCAATCAGCTTAAAGGAAGAAAAATAGGGTCAAAATTTGTACTTGTAACTTGCAGGGTTTTTTTTGGCTAAGTCCACACACAAATCTTTTTTACACACGCACAAATCTTTTTTACACATACAAATCTTTTTTACGCACGCACAAATTTTTTTTACACATACAAATCTTTTTTACACACGCACAAATTTTTTTTACACATACAAATCTTTTTTACACACGCACAAATCTTTTTTACACATACAAATCTTTTTTACGCACGCACAATTTTTTTTTACACATACAAATCTTTTTTACGCACACACAAATTTTTTTTACCCATACAAATCTTTTTTACAAGTACAAAACCGATTTACAAGTACAAAATATTTATGACCACATTTTGAGCCCATAGAGATTAAAGTAAGTTTGACTTTAACTGTGTGGTTCCAATTACACACAAAGGTGTACATGTCACTGATATACCACAAAACACATTATTTGTTACCAGTGTACTTTTATTTCCACAATTATTTTCTATTTGGAATGATTGTACACTATACAACTTTACTGACTTGAAAAAGAGAATAGGGTGGAGAAGTTTGAATATCATTTGGATTTTCTACAATCCACACATCAAAAATACGCATATAGGCTCAAATAAATAAATAAATGAATGAATAAATACATAAGTATTGCTAAGGAACATTTAACCAAATATTAGTGGGAGTATATTTATACATATATATATACTCCCACTAATATTTGGTTAAATGTTTCTTAGCAATACTTATACATCAACAAGCTTCTGGCATAATTCTGGCTGGACATTTGATTACTAAACTTGTAAGAATTGATAGATTTAATTTAGATTTAAATTTTTCAATAGGGATGATGTCAGGGCTCGATAGAATTTATGTTATCATACTTTATTTGTTCTAAAAACGAGTTTTGATGTGTATTTGGGATTATTGTCCTTTTGGAATTGTGTCCAAGTTTCAACCATTATGCTGCTGATCTGAGGTCAAGCTGAAGACTTTGGAAGACTTCCTTCTTCATTATTCTATCCACAAATATTGCAGTGATCTTGCTTTAGTTCGCTTTAGTTTATTTTTAGTTGCGTATGTACTTTTTCATAATTATCTGAACCGCATGTAAATTTGTACGTTTGCTCACTTACAAAGAGATGACCAATCATCAGTTTTTATGGTAGTTCTAAGGGGAGACTGAGACAGTAAATACTGCAATTTCTTCATGTAATCAGGAAGTCTTCTACAGTACACAGAAGTTAGTCAGGGTTCTGTGCTGGGAACATTTCTATTTACATTATACATGCTTCCCTTAGGCAATATGGCAGCGCATGTACATGCAGTGGCTCAGCACTCCAGTGATAGTGGGGTCATTTATGCTAAGGCAATATTAGGTCGGTATTCTGACTTTGCACCATAATTTCATTGTACAGTCTTGTCTAATGACAATAAAGTATATTATTTTATCTTATCTTATTACAAGGCACTACATACATTTTACTGTCACGTAGACCAGCTTTATCTCCATGAAGACAGATAATAAACACCAATTATTCAAACTATAGTTATATATTAAAGACATAAAGGTCTGGATTAAGGCTTCAATTTTTTCCTTCTTCTTATAAATTCAGACAAAACTGAGGTTATTGTACTCAGCCCTAAAGATGTTAGAAACACAATGTATAACCAGATGCTTACTCTAGATGGCATTACCCTCGCATCCAGTAACACTGTGGGGAATCGCAGAGTTATTTTTGACCAGAATATGTCCAGAATGCTGCAGCGAGAGTACTGACTGGGTGTATAAAGAGAGACTATATTTCTTCCATATTAGCTTCTCTTAACTGGCTGTAAAATTAAATATAAATTAATTAAATTAAAAAAATATTTTCCTCACATACAGGGTTTTGAGTAATCATGACACATCATATATTCAATTCCCAATTTGGTTTGGGGAGAGTCAAATATCCTCTCTATTTTTAAGATTAGGATTACCGTTCTATTTGATTAAGCTTATATTCACGGCTTGATCAGGTGACACTGAACCAACACTTATGGGGCCATTAAGCTAACCGGGTTGCCTGTGTCTTGTGGCACATTGGCTGGTTGTGCATCTCTTGATTTTTGTAACCTGGCACATACCGCCACAGCAATCACAGCCGGGTTGAAAACACGTGTATACGATCGTGTTGGTTTTTACCACCATTTCAATGATATTCAGTACAGAAGCCCAGAGACATACAGATAAAAACTTTTATGGAAAAAACTTTGTAAAAAAAATACTTGACAAAGTCTTGACTTCCGGTTTTGACTTCTCCGAAAATAGCAGCACTTATGTGGCCTTATTCTCTGAGTGGCAACACCTATCATTCGGGAGAATACTGCAGTTGCTTCCTGTGCTGATAACGGAGGTTATAAAAACAAGTGACTGTGAGACGAGGTTGAGGTGGTGAGCGAAGTGACCATTCTGGCAGGTATACTGGCGCCTTTAATTACACTGCAGTAGGTCTAGACTGCTGCAGGCTTCCCATGATGCACTGATCATTTCTTCTTCACTGACTTCTTTTTTACTCTCCATGTGTTTATATACAACTATTGCATTTACTCATTAATCATTCATTTTAAACTTTCTATTATGTGTATATTTTGTCATTTTCCCCTCTGCTCTCTTGTCTTTTTCCTCAGCCACAACTGGCCACGGCAGATGACTATGCCTCCTGAAGCCTGGTTCTGCAGGAGTTTTCTTCCTATTAAAAGGGAGTTTTTTATTCCCACTTTTGCCAAGCACTTGCTCATAGGAGGCTGTAATATTGTAGGGTCTCCACATGTCAATAAACAGCAACTATACAACAATGCACAACTATTGCAATGAATTAAATGAAGTCTTTGAAAATACTACTTAAAGAGGAAAACATAAAAAAGACAAAACACTTGAGCTGTAACTAGGGCTGCCACAAACGATTATTTTGATAGTCGACTAATCACCGATTATTTTTGTGATTAATCGACTAATCAGATCATGCATCCATTGGACGTAAAACATACGGCTTATTGCACCAGCACGCATCTGCTCTTATATAACTATCATTAGCTTACAGCTTGAAGTGTTTAAGGTATGTGCTAACAAAAAATAAAGACAAGATGATAGTTTATTGAATTTTAATGAAATTTGCAGATTGTTTCGGTGGAGTTTAATAAACTCAGCCGTCTGCTCCTTGCTATCTAAAATAAAACAGGACACCGGAGTATATTCTCAAGCATCTCACACTTCTGATAATCAGTTGTCTGCTTGACGTTTATTCAGCGGTGTAATAACCATAACTTTAATCTCAGCCAAACCGATTTACTCAGGAACAAATAAAATACTGAAAAAAGCCAAACAATAACATTTTTAAGTTATCTAAGTGACTTATATATCATGTTTAACCTGAGTAGCGAAAGACGGCGGTGGGTTTGAAAACGATTTGCCGGGAGTCCGGTGTTCTCACCGGCTCTAGTGAGCCTTGAACCCCAGCTAGCTATCGAGCTGGTGGGTAACAGACATCTCCGAAAATGAAAATGAAATTTACACAGCTACATTCTCGCCTGAAAATATGTTAAACGTTTATTTTGTGACCCAGAAAGAATAATAAAAGTAATATTAAAACTAGCTGCCGCCATTGTTGGAAACTGAGCAGGGTTGCGCTATGAATTCTGGGATAGTTTGGGCCACAAAGTATACACCCGACCCATCCTTCAAATCTGGGGAAATGAAGGGCGCATTTGTCGGCCGCATTTGTCGGAGTCTTCGAATTTGGACAGTCTTCGTCGTGCTGCTGTAATGTAATCAGCCTACAAATGCGGGCACAGGAGGATGCGGTTCCTGAATTTGGACACAGCTACGATACCGGACACTGCTTCTTCTTCTTCGAGGTTTAATGGCAGCTGGCATCCTTGTACATGCAGTGCTGCCATCTTCTGTTTCAGTCCGTTATTACACTCTTAAATCCTACTACTTATTCCTGCGTCTTTTGGGATCTTACAAAGCTTCAAACGACGCGTCGACTATTAAATTAGTCGTCGACGATTTTGATAGTCGACGTAATCTTGATTAATCGTGGCAGCCCTAGTTGTAACACAGTCAAATCAATCCAATTTTTCCCCCAAAAATGAATATTCAAATTACAATCTAGCCTATAGTTTTTTTTATTATAGGAGCAACCTTAATTTATTTCTATAACTATGTATGGATGACAGTCTTTTACTCCAATTTGTACATGCTGCCTGTGGCCAGATAAAAATATATATAATAAAAAAGTCTTTGCCAACAACATTTGCCCACTCCTCATACATACACAAATAGTCAGTCACAGGGATGTTTTACCTGACTCACATCTTATCTGTCTGTTTTTACTGTTACTCATACTGTCATCCACACGCTCACTCTGGCCCTTCTCTTCATCACTCTGTAAGCCTTTTAACCCACTCATGTGCCCGTTTATACAGAAATATAACAGAGCTCAGGCTGGCATACAATAAGCACACACACATTTTTCAAAACTGTACATCAGTATGCCAGTGATAAGGAGGCACGGCATGATGTTAAAACATTCTGATCCACAATTTTATGGTAACACCTCTGCATCATTTACAGGATTTTTTTTTTTTTTACATATCATTGACTTGGTTACCACTCTTTTAAATAAATATGCAGCCTCACAGTCAGAAACTAACATATAAAGCATAAGTCAGTACACTCCCATACATCCTGGTGCGTACATAAACACAACACTTGCATACAGAAAAACCTGAGAAAAAGTTTCTGGGATGGTTAAGAAAACCTAAGGTAACTGAAAAGAGGTTGCTTAAAGTTCCAGTGATTCTATTATTACTGTGGTTAATTGCCAATAGCTTTCTTCTGAAGGTAAATTAAATTTTAATTAAGGGATTAATTAAGGCATTTAAAATAGCTACAACTTGATGGCTATCCATTGAGTTCAATGTTGATATCTACTGTTTCTTTTTAAGGGGCATTATTCACTTTTTGACATTCTAGAACTTTACATTGGGAGATTTTGACACAGTAGTAATAGCGTTAGTCCTAAACACATCCTATGTTCAAAACTTTTTAGTAATCTCCATCTTAAGTCAGTTTACCCATGGGTATGTTGTGTTTATCAAAAAACAGATAAATTATTATTATTATTATTTTTTATGGGGCCTTAATATTTTTATGACGCTTTCCTTTTGCAATTTATTGGTTCTAGTGCCACCTAAACAAGTGTACTTGTATCTCCCCATGCTATAGTATTCTTTGAAATGTTTGTGCTGTTGGCTGTGAAACAAAATGTATATTTTGGTCTTAGAATGTGTTATAGCCACATAAATGCTATAACAGGTCCTTTTACCTTGTTGCTAGGTGGGTGGTAGACAATAATATCTGATCCAAATAAGACAATTTAGGGACCTAAGTTGTACTTATGTGACAAGTTTGGTTGCCTAACTCACCATTGTGTCGGTTCAGTTTACAGCCAAACAAACAAACAAACACGTACTGACAGAGATTAAAGGATTAAAAATAAGCAGAGTGCAACACACTCAGTTTTACCTGTACTAAAATATTACCCTTCGTTTGCTTACACAAAGAAACTGCAAAATCTGGGTTCGCCATTAAATTAAAACGTAATTTTCTAGTTTTTCATGGGCCCACCTCCACAGAGATGATGGTCAAGCTTCTCTGATAACTTAATAATCTTATTACAGCATGACAGAAATCATCACACAAGTCACACAAGTTGACTTTAGAGTTGGGCCGTTTGCATTCCTGCATCTTACTTCCATTTGGTCATCGTTTCATCTATCCAATTGCACCATTCCTTGTCTAAAAGTACACTGTTCCAAAAAATAGTAATGTCAAAGTATCTTACTGTATATTTTACAGTTTTGTACTGTCTTTCTAGAATATCATGAAATTTACATAAGTAGACTGTGATTTTACATGTCAAAGGTAAAATAACATAACATCACTGTACATATAGTAAAACAAAATTTACTTGTTTTTTAAATATATTTTTTGTACATATGCATATTTAGATTGTAAAAATACATTCAGAAATGTATCATAATTTCACAAATATTTGTCTGTTATGTGAGAGAATGATCTGTTAAATCCAAATGTAATACTATGGAAAAATATATAAAATGATCTAAAATTAATGAGAATAATCAATAATTAAAGGAGTATTTGAATTATAATTGTGCTGAAAATTTCATGTCATCTAGGTCTGATTCAATAATTCAGAGGTAACAAGTGAAAATATAATTAATAGGAATAAAAACTAAAAAAAAAAACATATAAAACATTGCACGGCCACGCTGTGCTAATTATATATTTTAAAAAATAAATGTAGAGGTAGGAATTGCAATTAATATAAATATCAAAGTATTCACAACATTCCTGAACAGAAATAGGCCTCTGCACCTGGGGTGAGGGTGTGGCCATGAAAACAATGTGACATGCCATTGGATGTTGGGACACATAATAACATGACGCTAAGCATCGGCCAATGAATATGAACTAACAACCACAAGGTCGCGGGTATGGCAGCACTGTAGGAAAAAATCCTAATATAAAAGTATTTTACTGTGCATTTCACAGTTTTGTTCTGTTCTTCTAGAATATCATTAAAGTTACGTAAATAGACTGTGATTTCAAATGTAAATTAACGTTAAATCACTGTAATGTAATAAAACATAATTTTCATGATTATTAAATGTATCTGTCTGTACATATGCATATTTAGATTGTTAAAATACATTCACAAATGTATCATGATTTCACAAATATCTGTCCGTTATTTGAAAGATTGAACTGTTGAATTCAAATGTAATGCTATGGAAAAGTACATAACATGATTCCTATAAGCCTGTGTCACATCACATAAGTATTATTATCATTGCTATTTAGGGTGATCATGGCTCAAGAGTTAGCAGTTCACCTTGTGATCAGAAGGTTGCCGGTTCGAGCCCCAGCTCGGACACTCTCGGTATTTTGTCCGTGGTCAAGACTTTTCACCTACTGGTGATGGCCAGAGGGGCCGATGGTGCGATATGGCAGCCTCGCCTCTGTCAGTCTGTCCCAGGGCATGCAATCCATTATTATTTAAACCAACTGTTAACTGTATATTTCTGTACATTTACGTATTATGATTCATATTGTCACATTCATTGATCTTGTTTATAGGTAATTTCATTGTTTGATCACGTTGTTCCTAATTGTGTTCCTAATTTAATGTCTAAAAGCACTTGGAAAAGGCAGAATCCCATGTAAAATTAGCGCAACAAACTTTATTTTCATTACTGAAAATGACTGTATTTTCATGAGAAAGTTATTTTCTGTTATTTTACGGTAGTATTTTGGCGCCCCAGCTGCCGGAATATTACTGTTTTTTTAAGATTTGTTTTTTTTTTCCTATTTACAGATAATTTCATTGTTTAATTACATTAACATGTTCCTAATTTAATGTTTAAGATCACTTGAAAAGGCAAGATCCCATGTAAAATTAGCGCAACAAACTGTATTGTCATTACTGGAAATAACCGTATTTTTATGAGGAAGTTATTTTCTGTTATTTTACGGTAGTATTTTGGCGCCCCAGCTGCCGGAATATTACCGTTTTTTTAAGATGTTTTTTGTAACAGTGTAGTTGTAGAGACACAGACTTTACCCCTTGTATTTTCTGCTTGTCTGCACACACAGAGCCTTCTTTTTAATTTTAAAGTTTCACACAGACACGCATACAGAGAGACATAAACAACAACACACACAACTGCACCTAACTACCCGAATACACAAACAAATAAAGCCACCGTCTGTTTGCCATACACACAAAGAGCTTACCTTCCATTCATATGCAGACAGAAGCCTTCTCCATCATCCCCCACTGTTATTTTCAAGTAAGTTTACAGTGCCCATAAACAGGTTTTATGTAGTCAATATGGCTGACTGTCTGGTACACGGTGTCCTCTACTCACAAGGCCTGACTGTCAATATAACAGTAAAAATCTCTGTAAACACCCTCTCTTCATACCACGCTGAATCAAATTTAACTGCCAAGTTAGTTGTTTTTGTCTAAGGTGTTTCAGATCCATTTTCGAAAAGGTTAAAGAAACAAATCCATATTTAGCTGTAGGCAGTTTTGTTAAGCATAAAATCTGTATGTGTATATTTCTATTACCGGTCATCACATTTTACAAGGAAACTCAAACTCTGAGCTACATGTTTGTCTATTACTCTTAACCCAGGCGTCACAGTGCATTTTATATGTTGTCTTTGTGGGTACTTATATACTGTGAACAGCCAGGTGTTTCATGAATGGCTTTCTGTGACATACCCTTTTTCTGGAGTGGATCACTGATCCTCATTTGGACAGGTGCAAGTGCATATTCTAAAAAACTGAGATAGTGAATTTCTGATTTGAGCATGAACATGAGCAATACCTCTTTTGCCTGATATCTGACAAAACTGTCACAATCAGTTTGTGGCATTAAAGCCATTTTTCTAAGTGATCATTAAAGATCAATTAACCTTGCCAATATATGCATTGAACAGAGGGAAGTATTAACTTAATGTAGTATCAGGCAAAATTTTATATGCCTGTAAATACATTTACCATGCAGTTATTAGTCTTACTATTATTCCCTGTTGCCCATTACTTTTTCTTCTGTTGTTATTACTCCACTTTGACTGAAGCACTAAGCTTGACAATAGCTTCACAACAGTTGATTCTCAAAGTTTACTTCAGTGCTATTACTTTTTCATTTCAGAAATTTATTTAATGCTGCGATACCAGATGAATCACTCATCTTGAAGGAGTAGAAAGATTCTGTTCTGGACCCAGGAAAGCTATAATTTTCATTGTAATAAATGACCATGTAACAGACTTCAGCATTGTGGCTAATGTGTTTTCTCATCAATGGAGCTTTGTGGCACAAAGGACTAAATTATATCACATCATAGATTCAGAAGCAACACTAATTAGTAATGTTACTTTGGGCTTTGATCTTTTCAAGGAATCTGTCGACCAAAGGAAAATGCAACAAATCAACAGCCTTACCCTTTAATGCACTCACTTTATCCCTCTTCTGCCTGACCAAATCTTTTCTTTCTTTTTTTTTCAGAAAGCCCTGAATAGGAACTTTTAACATATAATTGCCTCAGCTGCCCTGTCCAAGAAAAGATTCAGACCAAGGCCTACACAAACAGACACACAAACACACATAGCTTCTTCTGCTGGTCTTTGAGTGGTCCCTAAGGAGAATCTACTGTTAGTAGATAATTGGTTTCCAGCCATCACAATACAGCCGTTCCTCCCTCCTATTTCTTTCTCTAAAGCAGTCTTAGCCTCCCTAGGTCTCTCCTTTTTACATTGCTGGTGCAGCATTTTGCAGTGATACTCAACTACGGACATAAAACATTCTTGTTTTTTGTCAGATGTAATACTACAAGTCTACAAGTTATTTAGTTCCACAATTTTATTTAACAGTATTTAGCTGTTTTGTCATTAATGCTCAATTAACATTAATGTTAAAGCAGAATGACTTGCAGAAAGCATTTAGGGCCTTGACAGTCCATCTGTTCTGCCTCTGTAGCCCTGGCCCACTTTCTGTAAATGTGTGGAGGGAAGTTCATATATACTGTTACTTTTTTTTTCTACTAATTTGACCAGGAACTGATCATATACAGTATATGACAAACCCATGCTATTCTAAAACGCAGTGATTACAGACTCGGCTATCTGAATTCATGCACACATGCACTTCCTCAGTGGCACCATCAATTTTCTACTCACCTGCTACAGCAGGCAAAAATTTCTAACTCTAAATATGGCATCTAGTTTTCAGCATCCCATATGGGCCAGTTACTATGACAACCCCTGCATTCATGTCCAAGCAGCCTAATATTTACTCAGTAGATACATTTTTGTGGACTGTCTCTGAGGTAGGTGATGATACCCACCAGGTGTTTTCTATATAACAGACTCAATCTATAATACATGAAGTAAATACAGCCTTGCAGAATTCAGGTCATGTGAATGCACTCAGCTTAACTTTTTTTTTTTTCAGGTTTTCTTACTCTTACATAGTGGTAAATATGAAGATGAGAAAATTATAACCATCAGTTATCCTAAAGGATCAAGTTCAGTGTGAACATGCAACCAACTAAACTTGGCATCACCCTCAACTGTTTTAAGCCTGCCATAAAACCAAGACCGCCAGACTTATCTTTATATTTTTTCCATGCTGTAGTGCCATTTATTGGAGCAATTCAAGTTGCTATACAGCAATACAACAGTTATATCCAAAATTCTAACAATATATATGCATTAAGTCCATAGTAACTACATAAATTGCAAAAAAGTGCAATGAACTACAAAGAAATTGTTATAAATAATCAAGGTTTAATTAAAACGCATTTTGGCTACATTAAAATTGCTAAGTAGTTCATATTTTGTCATAGCTACAATGCGCAAGTGAGTACATCCAATACCTTGAAAGTAGGACATGCCTTATATTAAATTTGCTTCGAAAAATGTTGCAGTCAGACATGAGAAATTAGAAATGGTGTTGCTATTTTCAGGGATGGCTGTAGCTCAGGAAGCAGAGCAGGTCATCTGTTAATTGGAAGGTCAGTGGTTTGGTCCTGATGAAGCACCCTTGAGCAGGATACTAAACTCCAAATTGCCGATTTAGCCAATCTGTGATGGAAAGTGCTTAAAGGTACAGAATAAAATGCTGAACAAATTTTGTTGAACAAATTTGTCGACCATGACCTCTTCTCTATTCAGCCTTTTTGACTCTATAATGATGCCACCCAGCATGCTTTTATCTGTTATCTTAGAAAAGAAAACATCAAAATGATTCTCTACTGTTTTCTGTTTCTTTCTTGCTTTTCACTTTAAAAAAAAATACAATAAACCAAAAATGTTCGTGTCTTCAGATTTTGGAATTCAAATATATTTACTTAACAGCATAACAGTAAACCTACACACACTTTTAGAGCAGAAGAGCATATGTGATTATTTCTGGTTCCACCCTGTCTATTCTAGGCAGGTCTTTGGAAACAGCCAGACACTGCTGTGTGGATATAACTGTGTTTGAGAAAAAAAATAAGATGGGGGTCAGAACTGATGGAAGAAGAAGAAGGAGGGAAAGAGAGAGCAGAAGATGGAGGGGGAGACATGGAGTGAGAACAACAGTGATAGATTTGCTCTCTTGAGTGAGAGAGAGAAGGAGCAAGTAAGGCTAGGGATGAGTATAAAGTCATTAAGAAGCAGCTATAGCAAGAGGCTACTGGTCAATAGGTCAACACTTACCTGCAAGTGTCAAGCATTTACAAGGATGTCAAGCACCATCTGCACCTTTAGGGGTAATTTTTTTGTGTGTCTAGGTGTGTGAGTGTAAGTGAGTGTGTAAAATGAGCAAAAGAGCTTTTTATGATATTTAGCTAACGGACAGCAACAGTTAAAAGACACAAACACATATTTAAACACCTTCATGGTCAAACAAAGGATAGTGATGAGGATGGAGTAGCAATGGTGAAACATTAAAAATGGAAAAGACCATGGATTGGAGAACAGCAAGAAAAGATTTATGAGACAGATTTAAAATCATTTGACAGTGAGAAAAAATTATGTAGACAGTGACAAGAGAGGCAGCGATGGAAATCACAAAGGCAGAGATAGAGACCATAACAGAGGAAGAGTGAGACGTAAAGACAAAGGAGCAGGAGGGTGCAGGAGAAGAGTATCCGGGAAAGAGAGAAAGAAACAATTTGATGCTTTTAGAGCTTGCATTTACACACATCACATGACAACTATCGATTTTCCATAGACTCTAATGGACATTATGGGTTCTATACATTCTTAAAAAGCTGTTAAACAATTTCCTAGTTGACTGCACACATATATACACAAAAATATTAAATGCACTCACTAGCATAAGGAAAGAAAATCTTATAATAATATAATAGTAAGCTTTGGCATTGGTATTGTTTGCTCTAATGCGCATTTGTACTATTGAAGCCTTATATTTGCAGACATTTTGCTGCATTACTGCATCTGTTGTTAATTTGGTAACACAAACTTGGGGGTCAGTGTTAAAAAACTTAATTTTTTGTAATTCTGTATTTTATGTTTCAATTTACTATAGATTGCAAACTTTGTCAACTATTTTTTAAGAAAATCTTTGCTTTTTTTCCCTCATACTGATACACACCAACACACCATTTCTGCTCTTTGTGTTCCTGCAACATTTGACTCTATCTCAGTCTCTCTCTCTCTCTTATACACGCATACACACACATATACACGCATGCATCGACACACAGCCACAAAAACACTTCCATTCTGCTCTTGTCAAGTGTAATAGAAGACACTGGAGAAAGACAACAGGATAATAGGATTATTATTCTCCTCTAATCTCAATGAGTCAGCACCAAGCAGTTTGTGTGTGAGTATTGGTCCTGACTATGTACGTGTATATTATGGTCTGTGTATGTTTGCATTCAGTTTTTCACTTAAAAAAATTATGAACAATTGACAGAGAATAAATACACAATTACTTAATTAAACAACGAGTGTCGCCACAATACTGGAATTATTCATCACCAAAGCTACATGTAAAATTCTTATATTCAAAGAAGCTAAAGCTCATAACTGACCTGATAGTCACGTTTTCTAAACCTGGATGTTATATTTAATAATAATTTATGGCTTGCTGTAGATTAGAGGTTACCGTTTTCTTCAACTGTTGACAACCAGTTAAAATATCTTAGCAATAGGAGATTTTCATTTGCAACCAAAGTAGTGACCATGAGAGTAAAAGTGTTGTTGATTCTGCTTCCTGCCTCCAAGCAGGACCAAATGTAATTACATGGAACACACATGAGTTATTATCTATTAATTATTTCACATAGACTATTCAAAGCACTCATAACTGCTTTGGTGTCTCACTTTATGCTTTCTAGCTAAAAAAAAAAAAAAAGTGTCCACTCCAGTTGTTTAGCTAGCTGTCCACATATAACACTGTTTTCTCTCATTCTTTATTTGCAATCTTCTTGTTGATGAGCTGTTTCTTCACGTGCACTCTCCTGTGCACACACTAATTTAATTTAAGCTCCAAAGTAACACGTGAAAATATTCTTCTCAGTAATAAGTGTTATGCTATGTAATATAGCAGGTAACAAAATTGTTACTAGAGAAAATACAACTGTATTTGTATCTGTAGAACATCATGTTTCTCTTAGCTAGTACTGCGTACCCTAAGTACTGTGTAAGTTATCATGTTGCTATTCATCCAATTTTTCCCAAGTACTTACTTACTGCACTAATGACTTTGATGCTTTGGGGACTTTACTTGATAAATTATTAGTACCCATTTCATTTAGTTTAGTTCCAAGCAAAACAATTTGGCTTTAGCACATTTTCATCTATCAATGACATGTTTTCCTGAGAAAAGACTGATGTTCTTTAGCTAAGGGACTGTTGAATCTTAATGAATTAGTAACATTTTAGTTGAAGAAATAATAGGTGCAGCTCTGGCCAAGGGAAAACTCTCCACTCTCAAGTACTAACAAATTAGTTCCATTTTATCACGCAGAAACTCTAGCCAGGGGACTATTTAAGTTGTAATGGGTTGCACAATTTTATCTTGAGAAGACTGATTTGACCAAGGGACTCCAGAACTCTTTAAAAATTAGTATAATACTGAGCAAACCGTGGTTTGGGACTATTGATTTCTTGATGAATTAGTCTCACTTAACTTTGGAAAACCCCACATCAGCTTTAACTGAGGGACTATTGCATAAAGTCAAGAGAAGTTACTAATATTTAGAAGTCAGAAACAACTTGTGCTGGTGGAGTATGATATGTATGAGTCAGCATGCCAGAGTTGGCGTTAGAATGAGTCACAATGGATAATACTTTTATTAATAGAGCTAGTGTAGGTGGTAGTTGGTCACTTGCATATGCACACACATGCACATACAGAAGTGCAAACGCAATTCAGATAAATTTGATTGCATTATCATTCTCAGCATTCATAATTTTAGATATTTTACATAATCGGATACTTCTATTAATGTTCTCCACAGAGAAAGCACTTAGCAGTAGCCAGCATAAATTATTTAAACATTGCATACTGGAGGGAAACCTGACATGATAAAATGGTGTTTCAAATGTCTTTCCCACAAGAAACATTGCTAGGAACCAGACAAATGCATCCCTGCTTCTGTGCCTTGCTCAAGGACACACTGAAATTTTCCTAACACTACAGTCCTGTATCTTGGATTGGTGGGGTAAAAACAGGCTCTGGAATGTCTTTAGCAATAATGAATCAGGAGGAGGGGTTGTTCATAGCACTGGCTTAGAGAGGGCAGGAGAAGGACACACATACAGACTATACCTTGTATATTAATTATTGTAGCCCTTGTAAGAGTGTAGACCAGTCATGTTTTACAATATTATAAGTACTACATTCACATTAACTTCCTGAACTAATGAAGTAAGTGTTTTAATTACATCAACAGAACCCAGAAGACTCATACTTAATCTCCACTATCAGTTGAAGCATGAAATGCTAGCTCCTATACTGCCTAGTAAATAACCACGTTGTGAACATGCTTCACACCTGCACATTGGAACAGAAGCTTTTCAGCTCACTATTCCAGTCTCAACTCCAAGCTGACATTTCTACAGTGACATCAAACCACAGAAGATATTATACAATTATTTTTCAGAGGCTGAGTAATAGTCAACTAAGCTGACCTTTATGTGCAAAAAATTAGAGTGCTACTTTTAATTTAATCAATCAAAGGATAAATAAACAGGATTTTGAATGTGACCAGTCATTTTAAACCTTTGGTATTTGGCATTTTTGACACAAGTCTTTGCTATAAAAACATAGTAAACCTTAATGTGTAGCACTGCTGTGGGTTTTGATGCTTATGAGAGCCCCCTGAACAACACATCAATTTATACACAGCTCACACATGCAAACATTAGATTTCTACTTTGTCGTATCTTTTCCCAAATGAAAACTTGTAGGACATACCCATCAGTTTCGCCCATCATTCTATCCATTATTTGGGTATATTATCTATTATTCAGACTCTTCTCAGTTTCATCGCCCTATCTCTTCCCCTTCACTTACTCAGCAACAAGCTCTCATTCCTCTCTCTCTCTCTCTGTTGCTCTCTCCCATACACTCTGCGTTATCTGCTGTAAAGTAGATAAGCATCAGTTTTCAGCAGCAAGAGAAGAAGGATAATAACACACAACATGTTCATGAGAGGTAGAGGGTAGCAGCCAAAGTCAAGGTCAAATTGCATCTGGTGCATGTGTGTGTGTGTGTGTGTGTGTGTGTGTGTGTGTGTGATTTACAGTCCCATCTACCTGCCTTTATCTGTACCCTTATCTAAGCCTTGGCACCATTTCCACATAGGGACACAATATAAAGTGTTCACACAATTTCACACACACACACACACACACACACACAATTTTCTGAGGACATGGTAAATCATGAGCTGGTGGATATGAGAAGATACCGAGTAGCCTGACTGACATGAATCACAGTTGCTCTTTACTTAGCAGCCCCTGTCGTTTGTCTTTCTTCTCCCTGTTATTTATTTATTTCATTATTTTGCATTTCTTTTTCTCATTATCTCTCATTTAGTCTCCTGGTCACTGGTCCCTGGCATCCACTACACAAATCTTACTCTTTTTTCCTTTTTGTTATCTTTATTCATTTCTCATTTCCTGTTGATTTGTCCCTTAAGGTTTATATCTTCCTCCTTTTTTTGGGACTGAATAATAACTTCTACTTATCTAGGGACTTTCCAGAAGGTTCAGTATAGGCTCATATTTTATTGTTTATGATTTTGTGTTTTGATTTACTCACATATGATCACATATCACTTTTTAAACTCAAGGGGATATCAGCAAAAATTGAGGAAAATGTTTAGACAGATCTTTATGGCACACTATTTGCCAGCAAAAACACTATAGGCTGCATCCACATGTACACAGGTAATTTGGATAAACTTAGCTTTATCTTTGTGGTTTGGCATTTTTATCCACATGTAAATGACACTTAAAACTGAACTTTTGATAAAAAGTCTGCCCGACTCAAGATTTTCATAGGTTACCTTCCTACATTTACATGTGGACAAGGAAAACGTCAAAGTTCACCATAACCTCCTTTTCTCATGTCAGGCTGTGCACCATGTTATTCATTCTGGGCTTTTGACTGACCAACATGTCTTCACAGCAATATATCGCCACCTATCAGTTAAGTTGTGTGTTTTGTGTTTTCATATAGACTCAGATATTTTTTTCTAAACAAACTCAGAAAAATCACCATTTCAAAACATATTCTAAAAATTACAAGTAAAATTATTAAATCCAAAATTGCATAATAATGCATATATTTTATCAATATTAGATCACAAAACTCTGCTGCAACTGCACTATGTAAGTTTTGCTTTGACTCACTGGCTGTATTTGGAATATTTGGACTATATTTGCCACATAGATAGATAAATAGATAGATAGATAGATAGATAGATAGATAGATAGATAGATAGATAGTAGGGGTGCAACAATACTCGCATCGATATTGAACCGTTCGATACAGTGCTTTCGGTTCGGTACACATATGTATCGAACAATACAAATTTTTTTATTTATTTTATCAACTTTTCTTCTGACAATGCTGTCTGTGTTGAGCGCTCAGTGGATCTGCGTTTGACTACTGCGCCTAGGCTGCACTGTCGAGCGCAGATCTACTGAGCGCAGCGCAAGCTAGCAAGACAGAAGCTAAGCTCGTTGCAACATGGCAAATTGAACCTCCCCCACCCTCATTCAGATCTGGCCTTTGGAATTATCTTGGTTTTCATGTGAAGTATGACCCTGATGGTAAGTGCGTCATGGACAAAAGTAAAACAGTATGTTGGATGTGGCACGCAATGCTCAATTGGTGGGAACTAGTGCATTATCGCAGTTAGGTAACTTGTTAACGGAGATTTGCCCGTTATGGCATTAATGTCATTTTAACGAGATTAACACTGACAGCACTAGTGGGAACACAACAAATATGACTGCACATTTACGCCGACATCATCATAGTGCAAAGACAAGTGGAAGCAGACAAAAACAACAAGCACACATGCTACAAACTTTACCCGAGTCATTTAGACAGCCGTTAGCACATGATTCTCCTTATGGGGACCTGATATGTTTAATATGCTGCTGAGAATATAGCCCAGAAGAAGCGTATAGTATAGCTTTTATTTTGGAAAGAGCCTTTCTCTGTAATAAACCCTCTTTTCCAAAGATGAGTGATTTCTCGATCAGATAGATTTATTTATTTTTTTATTATTTTGTTGTTTAAGCAACATTAAATTTAAAAACTGTACTTTTGAGTTAAAATATATATTTATAATTTTAATAAATGACAAATTAAAAAGGCATGAACATTTTTTTGTATCGAAAAAATATCAAACAGTGACACCAAAGTATCGAACCGAACCGTGAATTTTGTGTATCGTTGCACCCCTAATAGATAGATAGATAGATAGATAGATAGATAGATATGATGTTGCAGTGGTTAAGACTTCTTGATTTTTATTCATTAAATTTGAAAAACTTCACCCATGGAGTGAAACTTGTTAAGATTTACATTCTTATAGATGTTTCACTTATGGCAGCAAAGTAGCAGAGTTCACACTTCTAGTATTCATAGAAATATAAAGGTCATTCAACTGAGAACAATCTATCGTGTTTTGGTTTTTTTTCCTTTGCACTGCTGGTTCTGCCCATTGCTTCTGCCCACCAGGTCGCTTAGTGAAAATGCTCTATTTGGTTTTCTAGGAAAATCAGTGTACCAACATCACAATAGGTGAAAACAAGTAAGACACCATTTATCTCTCCTTTGCAGGCATTCATTGTAGAGTTTATGACCCAAATCTAAGTCCCCACGGTTCAGAGGCATTGCATTGCTTTTGTGTGTATCTGTGTGTATCTGTGTGTTTACAAGGTAAACACAGTGTTTTAAAACTTAGGGGGTAGGAGGTGAAGCTTTTCACTGAGGGAGAAATACAAAAAGTTAATCATTGTGCACCTGTGCCTCAGATGCATATGTCTGTACAAGTTGTATTTGTGCTTGTATGCATAAATTTTGCATTCTCTCTGTGTGTGCAGACATCAATGCCTGGCTGTTTTTAGACATGCTGAGTGTAGGCACCTCACTGCATGTTGTTGCACTTTCTTATGCAATTGTGTGACCACGTATATTCACACACATATATCCAAACACACATACTCACAAACACAGTATCGAGGAGCTACTTATTCTGTGATAAAGGCCGAGCCAGAGGGAACCCAGTAATTGAACTCCAGTGAGCGAAGCTTGAAAGCACCGTGCCGTATCCAGGGTAATAAGAAAAAAGTTATTATTCACCTCAAAGACACACACACACACACACATTCACAACAAAGACACACACACACACACACACACACACACACATTCACAACAGAGCACATACAGTGGAATGTGCACAAAATGCCAAACTTAAGCAGAAACAACAACATACCATACATACAACTAACTCAGAGGCCTGCAGTTACTAGGTTTAGACTGAGCCAAGTTTGAAGGATGATGAAGATCAGAGCATGGAGCTGTTGCATAAGCAAATAAACTTTGAAATTATTGACTTTCACACTCTCTACCTCCTGCTGTTCTACTGAATAAATCAGAGCTCTCTCTCACACATTGACTCTCTTTTTTGTCTCCCTCTCTGGATGTATTTAGTACATTCGCAGGAAGGAATCCACAATGTGTTCAGCTATCACTTGGGGTGCAGTACTGCAGTCTGTACTCAGACACACAGGCACATTTGCACACAGCATAAGGCAGGGTACGAGTGCTTGTATAAAAACTCTGAATACATAAATGTGCAGCAGGCCTGTATGGTGGTGCATGGAAGTTCTTGTGTGTCATTTTTACTGCAGTCTTTTTTTCTTCCTAAATCAGCCATATAGGCTGTCCATAGGCTCTTTGCTCCTTTGAATCCATTCTTCATGGCTGCATTCTCATGGAACCAAGTGCCAACTGAACCCAAGCGCTGACATGTTACGTGCTACTTGGAGGAAAATGCAACCGTCTTCCCAAAATGTAATCATCCATAGTCCTCTTCATTCCCTGTCCACCTCACACATCAATACATAACAGCCTGAGCCGTGAGTATCCGTAGACTTATTGACCCTCTGTGACTAAAACTGTATTGATTTATTCATCAAGATTTCTTGTCTGTTTGTGTGTATGTGTGCCAGTGTGTGCTTGTTTGTGTGATCTGTCCTCAATGCTGGGTTTGTATGTTAAATATCACAAAGAAAGTAATTTTATAAATGTATCAAGGAATTGCCTCATTGTATATGCTGTCTTCACGAGTTTGGGCCTAATGTGCATGTGCGTGCTGATAATGGATTGCATTCATATAGCGCTTTCCAAGGCACCCAAAGCGCTTTACAATTCCACTATTCATTCACTCTCACATTAACACACTGGTGGAGGCAGCTACAGTCGTAGCCACAGCTGCCCTGGGGCAGACTGACAGAAGCGAGGCTGCCATATCGCGCCATCGGCCCCTCTGGCCAACACCAGTAGGCACCAGGACAGAGAGCCCAGGGATCGAACCGGCAACCTTCCGGTTACAGATGCGCTCCCCAACTCCCTGAGCCCAAATGACAGAACATGTATGGTTTACCTTATTTGCTGACTTTTTAATGGGCATCTCATAGTGGTGCAACGGATCATAAGTCTCACGGTTCGGATCGGATCACGTTTTTTTCGTCACGGATCGGATCAATTTTCGGATCAGCAGAAAAAAAGAAGAAGACAAAAATTTTACTCGCCATTTCCTTATTTAAGGATTTTTTGCCCATTAAAACATTCAACTCAAGACTCATTCCACGCAATTATATAAAAACAAATTAAGGTGCAATATAGGGCAGTACAGGGCTTTCTATCTACCACTCTGCTGTGATATAATGAGCGGTCATGGTCACGTAGCTTTCCGTTGCCTTGGAGGTCCACCCATTTGTAGTTAGGGCAACAGAAGATGCGTGGGACAGCTTAGCCATAACTTTAAACTTTTCCTGCTCATACATGCTTGTAGTGATCTTGTCACTGAAGTGGACGCGCAACGGGATGTCATAGCGTGGCTCAAGCACGTTGATCATAGTTTAAACTAGTGCTGTCAGCGTAAATCTCGTTAAAATGACGTTAATGCCATAACTGCATTAACGCAGCAAAATCTCCATTAACTAGTTACCGCGGATCGCCCCGTGCATGGGGCTGCATGGTGTCAATGAGTCAACTAACGCGTTGACTAGTTTAAACCCCTTGTTTTGCACAACGGAATACAGCTTCCCGTCTGCAGCTAAACACCCCAATAGCTTTTGTAATAACTTTAGCCCGGTCGGATTGGGCAGCAAAGGGCTGCTTAAATACCGCAAACTCCTCTGCTCCTCCCCTTGGACCGCTAGCGCTGACCATAACTATCGCTTGACAGACTGACCACGCGCACGATATACACATACTTTTTTCTTCTTTTTCGAATCTTCGGATCACGTGCGTGCCGAACCATGGAGTGGATTGGTTCGGATTACGGATTAACCGTGATCCATTGCACCACTAGCATCTAATCATCTAGTAATCATTTTTATAACTTTCATGCATGCATACTTTCACACAGACAGACACACACAGATGCGCACATATAATGAAGGACAAACATGTCAGGACACAGATGGCATGTCTTACGTCAATACTACCTGGAGACTTGTTGGGACTGTATATATGAGTACCGGAAAGAAAATGACATGGAGTGAAAGCGGACTTAATTGGAATTCAACAACAATGCAAGGTAACAGGTTCTTAATCAATATGTAGTGAGGCACTTAACATGGAGAGAGCTGGACGTGTGACATCAATTGCTGCTGAAATGCCAGGAAAAGCTACATCAGATGGTAAGCACTGGTAGAGATAATGATGTTGTTTGCGTAATCATAAGATGAAGGGCAAAGTCCAATCTGTTCTCTCTCCAGAAGTATCCTCCTTCTACAGTTATTTTTCAATGAGAAAGATAGTCAGACAGATGTCAGGGGAATTCCCTGAGAGTCTGGAATAGAACTTGAGGAGGCTTTAGAAAAAAACAACAAACGTTTGTGTGACAAAGTGGGTGAGAAGACCATTTGTCTATATTCTTAGTTAACATTCGTGTTTTGATTTAACCATATTTCACATGTAGTCTGCAATAGGCAAACATCTACTATCCCGGGTTTGTTTATGTTTTGCACTTTTACAGATTATATAATATAACATCTTGGTTTAAATCAATCCCTACAAGTTTGTTAAGTTAACATGTTCTTTATTTGTTAATTTGTATTGTTTAGAACTTACTATACCTACCTGTCTTCCAAAAACAAAAGGAGGAAATGTAGTTTTACTTCCTGCTTTATAGCTTCTGGGTTCATCTGAGGTCACAGGAAGAGACCAAGTGCAGAAGGGGAAGAACTCTTATAATTTAATAAAGTTGATTTTAGAGGGTTTATGAAGAAATAGATTTATTGTTGTAATATGTATTGATTACACCACAGAGTTTATGTTGCCAGTAAAGAGGAGTAGTAGAGGTTTGAATATAATCATGTTCATCTTACCTACCTACTGAATGGAATAGTCCAGAGGAGAAATTGTTTGGTTAAGTGGACTATTTAAGCAGAAGAACTCAGGTGTTTCAAGAGAAAGGTTCAGGTCAGTGTAGCTGTGTGCAGTTTGACCTTAATTTCCGTTGATTTAAGTTCAGTTATGTTTATTTGAACTGAGTTAATTATAGAGTTGAGTTTCTTATTTGTTTCTTTGTAAATATTGTTTGGGTCACAAAATGGTGAATAAATCACTTGCTACACTGGACAGCATCAGTCTCCTGCATTTCTTTGACCGCTTAAGTCAAGTCCTACCACAGTTTGTCTCATAACATGTGGTTAACATTATGATATATATGTTTTTCTAAATCTTGCCAAGTAGTTTCCAATTCTTAAATCAAACCAAACAGTGACAGAAAAGAAAGTTACAAGTTAAAAATGAACGTATAAGAAGAGTAACCCCAGATGGTATTGAAACATGTGGTCTTTGCTTGGAAGTCATGTGATCATGCCATCTGTCATCCCACCTGCAGACTTTTGGTGATTGTTGTTCTTCTTTATCTGGAAAATGGTATGGTGCAGCAGCAGTGTTGGGTAAGTTACTTTAAATTATTAACTTAGTTACATTACTAGTTAGTTCTATCAAAAGTAACTCAGTTACTTCAAGTTACTCGTTACTTTCAGAGTAACTAGTTACTAGGGAAAGTAACTTTGGTTTTACTCAGAATTCTCTTGTTAATGTGTTGCTTCCATAACTGGATACCCAGCAAGACTGCAAGTCTTCTAGCTTGCTTACTTGCCACAAGTGCACTGTGCCACCTACCAATAGAAAGGAAAAAATAATCTGCATATTTCCACGAGAGAAATCCCACGCCTGAACCGTCGTTGTTCGCCGTCATGATTCAGCATCATGTGCGCTTTTTGTTGTAAGATTCAGATAATTATTTTTTTTTAAAGCTAGACATTTTAAATGAGAATAAGAAAGAAAAGTATTTCTTTGTGCCCCCCTTTCCCTGTTAATGCCCTACCTGGCCCTCTGGCAAAACTTTGCTAGATCCACCCCTGCACAGTTACCAGCTGTCAGCTACTTAGAAAAGGATCCTGGTGTTATTTGTCTCTCAGAAACGGTTCTTAACTTCACTTCAACTCATTCATGTCACCCAAAAGATAAACCTGTTTCTCCATCACCTGTTCAGCTCTGATGATTCAGTAAGGACATCTCCTGGTTTCATCTTTATGTTTCCCTCTCACCACATATCCAAACCGATATCATGACCAGCAGCTTTACAGCTGTGGCTCCAGCAAACATCAGCTGATACTAGAAAGTAATATTAAATAAATTCTAATAACAGCTGATCAAGCTTAAACGTGCTGCTGTTGTTTAGCGCGACATCCGCTGGTTTCTTCTTTCTGGCGCAAAGTGAGCGATAAACAAGAGAGAAAAGCCGATCAGCTGATCATTGATCAGTTTCATGATTGAAGTAGCAACAGGAGAGGGAGGGTGAGAGGATGAGAGGAGAAGAAGCAGCTATGCAGCAAAGATGCAGAATAACTCCAGCTTTGTGTCTTTTTCAGTGTAGCTGAAGTATAGGACAAACTGTGTTCCTTTTCACCTCAATACGAAACGCGTAATATTTTCTTTGACTATGAGACGATTCAGTTTTTTATGGGATGGTTAGCAACTCTAATAGTTAACCTTATGAACAAAATAAAGTTCAACATCAGTAACATCATAGCACCCACCCAGCTGTATAGAAACTCAGTCATGCTAGCTAGTACCCAGTATGAAAAAATCAGCACAACGAAAATAAACTCCACCCAAACTTGGTTTATATCTGACCCAGATAGACTGCAGGTCATAACTTCTTACCTGAAGTTCAGTTCACCTGACACTCGGGCCGGCGGCCGCCTCGGGTCTCTGCTCCTGCCTCTGGTTTCCCTTTCCCTCATCCACCTGCTGGCCCTCCACCACTTGCTAATGTTATTGAAACTGTGGACGAATAACGACCCTATCTAAATCCCAGTAATGATTAACGCGTTCCTGATTTTGGCATAATAACTAGTTACCGTGCTGGTTACCACAATAATAACGTAGTTACTGTAACACATTACTTAATAATGCGTTAGTCCCTACACTGTGCAGCAGTGCACGTCCCACATTGGATGGGATCCTGACCAAACATCAGTATGTATAGAGTTAGGAGTGCATGAGGGTTTGAATCTCCTCTTGCACAATGTGTTCAACCAGCCATTAGTAACCGCACTCATATCCTTGTGCTACTCTCTGTTGATAAGTGGGTGTACTTCACTTGGCCTTTATACATGTTGGGGTTTGTGGCAGAGCTGCAGGGGAGGGGTGGTGCAGTGAGCTCAAGCTGGCAGTGCCAGGAGGCAGGTGAGGCCACAGGTGGTGATCATCTACCTAACGAAGAGTCTCTTTATTGATAGTGAAGCCGGAGACCGGAGCGAGAAGAGTGTGTGCTGAGACCGGCTGTAAAGTCGGTGAATCGTGTGTTGAACCGAGAGACACTGCAATAAACACTCCCAAATGTGAACACAACAACAGTGTGTCAGGTCCATCTCTACAGGGTTTTTTCCCTGTTTTCATTTTCTGTTTTTTTTTTTTTTTTTTTCAAATAGCACTGTTTATGTATTATAGCTGAAACACTTTCATCTTCCCTATTAAGAAATATTAAAAGGCAGTATTCTGTTTTCATATGCTTCACATCCACCGCATCTTCTTACCAAGAAAGTGAGGTCATACAATATCTTTTTTTTTTTTTTGCCCTGTACTTAGTTGCTTCCTATCACATCAAGTATTCTATATGTGGTCAAAGTTACACACATTAGATTGGAATCAGAATTGGAATGAAGTAATACTCAGTGTTGGGCAAGCAATCAAACACTACCTCCACACACGGATGTACAATATATATTCAATAAAAAAACAAAATACATTGGAACCAAAGTGAATAAATAAACGCTGGAATTGTCACAATGTATTTTCTTCCACTTTTGACTCAGACGAGCTATTCCACCTCCAAACATTACACCAAGAAAACACACAGCAGAAGATGCAAAGAGGAGAGAGAGACTGTACCAGTCTTTGAACCATTCTCTCCTCTGATATGTGATGTGTTATTTTTTGGCAATGTTAAAACTGTCTTAAAATTGAACTACAGAGGATGCATTTGCACGGCGAAAGTCTAGTATTCACCATTTGATTCAAGATCTGAGGAGTACTTTGCTAGGGGTGACATTATTAAATTATTAAATGAATAAGCAATGTTTATTTTTAAAATGTCTGTTGATCTTTTCTTTTATTATTATAATTACTTCAAATTCATGCTTATGGAATTTGAAAAGAAAAACAGTTTATTGGTGGCATCTTAAAAACTGTTGCCTTTCACAGTAACACCAACTGTACTTCATCTCCTCTAAAAAGGAAAAGGGGCATGCTCACAGTGTTCTAATGTGTTTCAGTAATGATATTCAGGGTTGTAATACTGTCCATGAAACATTTCTAATTGTAATTACATTGGTGAGAGTTTTGCTTGCTCTCACTAAAAAAAAGCCAGAGGTCAGAGTTAACTACTGATTAATAAGGTATTCAGACTATTCCTGGACATTGCAGACTGGGTTGTGTCCCCTAGCACATGATTGATGAACATCAGCTGTCTGAAGATGATCTTTAAAATCACTAGGCCACCCAGCTTCTTGTAGCAACAATGGGGATATCAAATCCCATTTAACACTGAAGATGTAATTTAATTTCATTCAGATTTAATTAAATATGCTTAAAATGATATTTTTCCTCAATTTCTGCCTTATCCATCAACTCTTTGTGTTTGCTGGCCCTCTTGGGTGATCCCACAGGGTTTCTTTTTCTTCTTTTTTTCTGTGACATTTCAGAGCAATTAAAAATTTGGCTTATCTCACAATTTTCAACTTACCACACCGCCACTGCTGTGACTACATCAAAAGGTTGAGTGCAGCCTTCAATAGTGTGAGTGTGAATACGAAGGTCTTCGAGTGAAAAGTGGAAAGGTTAAGCAATTAAGACTAAGCTGAAATCACTGGATATCATGAAAGAAGAATATGTTTCAGTGGAGCTTTGAATTGACTTCTCAGTGACTCTGAGCTTAAGAATTAAATTGTCTATACTTACTTTTTTTAAGGCTCTTGCAACCAAGAACAAAAAAAAAACATGTGATTGTCTCATTAGGCACATCAACAGTCACATATATCCATATCCTTAAATGCAGTGCTTGAGAAAGCACTGAGTTTAACAAGTCTATTGCTATTGGAGAAAGGATGTACTGTAGAAAATAGGATGATGCCATAGATGGATGAATTTGGAAGTAACCTCTGGTGCTTGAAGATGTTGGAGCTGATTATCAAGGGCTTAATCTAATAGAAGAATATATTTAATGGATAGCTACCAACACACGGTGCAAGGTAGGGCACCTTAAGCTAATGGAAGACAATCTCACACACGTATTTTGTAATATGTCAAGCCCCACTTTAATATTATTAAATTTAATGATTCATCACCTCACAGCAACATCCTAAGTTAGAATACACCAGCCAGCTGGGGCCTCTCTTAGTGGACCCTGCCTCTATACCCTATGACAGCAAGGAAAAACTCCAGCCCATCACTTCACCAACTGGAATCACTTTCCAAGATCACGCCAAAGACTCACTCTGGGTTTAAAATGTCCAAAAGTATTGCTTATTCATGAATCAAAACACTCTGTGCAGAACAATCCCCTCCTTTGTCATCCTCGAGTCTCTCCTGAGATTGAAGGATGGCGAAGCTGAGTCAGGAAGTAAGCTGTGACAGTGCTGAGGAGTAAAACAGTTTTAGCAAACACCTCTGTTGCTATCCAGCAGTAAGTAGAAATATGACTTATGTGAGGAGTTCAGTGCTGTCAGCACTGGGAAGTGTAAAAAAAGATCACCCATATGGTCAGTTTGAAAAAGCTGTGCTCAAAGCAAAATAAAATGGACTGTAAAGTCACCTTCGAAAGTACATCTAAAAGAAGTCAAGTGCATAATGTGAAAAGTACTGAGTGTGCGTGTATCTTGACATCTCTTGCTGTGTCAGGGGCCTCTGCTCTGATCCCTCTCCTCCTCCTTTGAGGGAGCGAGGGAAGGATCACTCCTTCTTCAAAGTCTCTCTTTCATCTCTACCCCATCACACCATCCTCTGGGGGAGGGGAAGCGGCACAAGCAGACAGGACTGGCTTTTTATACATCATTCTCCTCCCTCCCTCATTCCTCTTCTCATTCGCCTTTGCCTTGCATATTTCCAGGGGACTCTTAGCCCTCTTTGGCCTGAAAACTTTATTTGATTTGGGTTTTTGTTGTTTTCTCTCCACATTTGGTTTACAATTTACATTCACTTCACCCTCCTTCCCTCTTCCAGTGGCCTTCTTTACTTTATTTCATGTAGTAAACATATATATAGATAGACTTTTAGCATTTTTTTTCAAATATGTATTGCTTTTCCGGCTTTGGGACTCAGCAACAGCAATTTTAGCTGCAGCACCTGTTTCCCCCAGTTTTCAATCAGAAACCTGCCATGTCTTGTATTTTGCATCTAGACATTAGCACATTCATGAATTCTCAGAAACGATTAAATTACCAATACTTTACTCCAGGAGGGAAACACACTGTTCTAAAATGGCACACTGTACAAAGTGTGGGTGGCAGGCTGTTCTCCAGTGTCTCCTCACTTCACAATTGAGCTGTATGCTTTCAGAGCTCTCCGAACCCCCAACACACCTTCTTCCCTCTCCCACTTCCCTCACTCACCACCCCTGGGGACATACTAAATTTACAGCCTTTGGTACCCAGGAGTTTGTAAAATGCTGTTCCAACAGACTAACACAACCTCTGGGATGGTTTACACTCAACTCCGGGATTTACACTCTGCATGATCACTTGGCCA
The DNA here is from genome assembly GCF_051167445.1 of Perissodus microlepis. Lineage (NCBI taxonomy): Eukaryota > Metazoa > Chordata > Actinopteri > Cichliformes > Cichlidae > Perissodus > Perissodus microlepis. The sequence continues at coordinate 12,838,355 of NC_140466.1, forward strand.
CATTATGCCACACAGGCACAGACTCACACATTCTCTATACACACATGGCTGTGTGATGGTGCCAGTCTCATTGCTCTCCAAAGGGATTTGACTGGGATTAGTGTGCAAAAGCCAGTATCCACTTGATAATGGTGTATGCCTGTTTATGGTTTTAGTCTTCTCACTGTGTCTTTATTTGAGACAGTGTTCTTGTGCTTTTGTGTCCCTCCTTTTATTTTGGCCACTAGTCATGGAGGGCACTTCGTTATCTGCAAGCTGCCTTTCATCCCGTGGACAATCTCATTTAACTCTCTCTTTGACTGTCTGATCCAGTATATTGATGCTGTTTTCTCTAACTTAGACTAAGTAATTGTCCTTGGTACTCAATCCATTTTTGATTTACTCCTAGATTATCATAAATTATTTCCGCATTAAGCCACATCTATCCATACTTATCCTACTAACATTAGTTAGTGGGATTAATGCAATAACCTCTTATAATTTCTTTGATCTAATTAATCAGCATGTTATCAGTTGGGCATTTTTTTGTCTGTTTACAGTTTCAGAGCAAGCATTATTACTTTAAATATTTGCATCTTACTAGGATATCTTTGGTGATGCAAGTCATCATGGTTGTCTAGTTCTCTGGAACATCTTAAAAAAAAGGTTCAGTCCTGTTTCACTTCCAGAAAGATAGACAAGATTATCAACACACCTCCTCTTTCTATATTATTGTGAGAGGTAGGGTTGTAAGTTACTCCACCATATTGTGAAGATGATTATTTAAAAAGGGATATGAAAAGACCAGACTCACTTACTGAAGCAACGTGACCAGTGATGTGAATATAATAGTTCAAGAGAGCAGTTGGATGTATGATGGCTCTCTGTACACAGTTACAAGAGCATTTGTGTGAAAGGTGGTTGAGGCTGGAGCTATTAAGCTTGGAGGAAAAAAGGGAGCGTTATCACCATTCGGTTGTGTTTAACATTAATGCACTGCCATTTGTTCTTTACCGTGGCTGCTAACACAATATATGAAGAATGAATGATTGTGAAAATGCAGTGACTATCTGCCTATGGCTTTCTTCACCCTATGATTTGTTGGTTTCCTCACATGCTTAGATTGGGGTGATGGTTATAGTCATATTATTAGATTCAAAAATCAGATGTAAAATATCCTACAACCAAGACATCACCAAAATAAATGAATGTGTGAGTAGCACTGTTGAATAAAGTTAATGAAAAGGTTCCTACTTGTTTGTCATAGAGTTATGACATATACAGACGTCAATACATGCATGCTCAATAGGAAACTCTTTTTTTGGTGGGAGAAAGGTTTCATCACTCGTGCAAATGACTTCTTCAATCTCAGTTGACCTGGTAAACAATGACTGTTGTCTAACAGGGTAGTGGCCTATCCTTCCATGATAACGACTAACATCATGAACAGGGAGGAACGCTGGTTTGGCCATTTTTGTGAAAAGGAAACAATCATCCCTGAACCAAGGTGGGGGTCTAAGAGTTCACCTTTCACCATATTACAGTGCTGTGATTGCAGCCATTCTCCAACACTATGTGAACAGTACTCATGGCTGCTGATCAACGGTCATCATAATTTGCATATTAACAATTATGAAACTGAGCTTGTGGCTCATTGTAAGGCACTCGTGCTAGTTTTAGTCATTATTTAACAATGTTGTTTATAAGACTGATGAAACCTGCTGTCTGCTGAGACTGCAGAAGTCCTGTGGACGAGTAATAAATGTTTCTCCCCCTGAAAACACTGATGAACACAATTAGCTTTCTGGGAAAAAGTCAAAACACTTTCATGAGCAAAAATAATGCTGCATGAGTAACCCAAAGAATTTCAAAGCCTGCAACTAGCTACGATTGAAATTGCTGTTTGAGGTTGTGCTTAGTGCCACACACCCTATAAAACCTTATTCACCATTAGAGCACATTAAAAGAATTAACTAGTAATAACTAGTTTGAGTGCACTGTATGCTGGTTTTGATTGCTGATAGTAAATTAACAATTAAAACCTTGTAGGATTAAAAAAAATCAGCAGTTTCCAAAAAATAGAACATTTTGATTCATGTATTCCATCTTACTGACTTTTCACTGTGATCCAGAAAATGCCAGAATTATACCGTGGCTGCAGAAACAATACACTGTATTTCAATCTTTTATAGTGTAATTGACAGCTGACGTTGTGTGACATATGAAATGTTGAGACGTAACCAAGCCAAATAACTGAATCTTATCGAACACTCTCATGGCTGTCAATGGAAAATTTAACCAGATGTTGTGTATTCTAAACAATCTGTCACTTTAGAGATTCCAGATTTCTGCAGGTCATCACTGAAAAGCAAATCTCATTCATTTCTTGGAGCATCTCACAATGGAGATAGACTGCCTTTCATAAAACCTGCCAATTTACCCTCACACCAGCACAAGTTATTTACATTTTCTGCTATGATGTCTTGCCAAGGCACATAGTGTCTACCTCTTTCATCGTCTGGGATTGTGCTTTCTACAGGTACGCCAAAGCCAAGGGCCGTGCTTTAAATTCATTATCAGCTGTCTTAAAGATGAGAAGCCAATCTGTCTGAGAGGTGTCTGGGAGGCTCAGTAACGTCATAACAGAATAAGCTGTAGTGAAATGCCAATACACTCCCTGGAGTGTGATGCATGTTGCATGTGTGTGTTTGTGAGTGTGTTTGTGGATTTGTGTGTGTGTTTATGAACGTGAGACACAGACAGCAGTATGAGTAAGAGGGCAAGTGCTTATTGTTTGACACTGCATGTGTGTTGTAAGATGGGTTTTTAATGCTAATGTTATGGCTTTTGTAGTGTGGAGAAAAGCAATATTTTGTCTGCCAATAACACTGAATAAAATAAAGTAGCTAAGCATGACATTATATCACTTGTACTTCCTGTCCTATCGCCAATATGCGTAACCCTGACTTGATCAAGGTGTATGCTTTGCCACATACAGCATTGCAATAAGCTCTTTTTTTGTAATGTTAATAGGCTTGCATCAACATGAAACAACACATTTGAGAAGACACTGGAACACCCTAAACATAAGCATTAGTCTTTACCATAGTCTTAACTGGCAGCCCTCAAACAACATGCATTTGCACAAGAAACAATTATTAACCAAGTGAATAATTAAGCTTCAGCCTTTGCAATTTGGACACTACAGATTTACGAAGTGAGCCAAATTAGCCTGAAGCTGCAAATCCCAAAAAATATGCCAACGGAAGTGGAAAGTTCTGTGTAAGAACTACTAATAATGTTTGAATTTATAAACAAAAGCATAGTTTATTTCAGTAATGACCAATGCAATCTACCAAAACTACAATTTAGTGGGTCATTATCAAGTAGACCCAATGAGGGGCAGCGTAATCTACAAACAAAAATAACACAGTGCAGGCGCAGACTTTTAGCATGTGTTCCTCGCCAGAAACAGTATGGTAATTGAGATCAATGAGATGCAGCCAAAGGAAAATAAATATGTTTTTGATAAAAGGACAAACGCATCTCTTAAGAATTGACAAGAATTGTGTGTGTTCTTGTAAATTTAGAGTGCATGATAAAAAAAAAAAAAGCTGACAGTCGAGATGGAGTGAGGGATTATAAACCTATGTGATTATAAATCCATGTGTAAGAGCTGATTTGCAAAAGATAAACAGAAAACATTTTGTGCTGTCACACCCTTAATCATGCACGTAGTAATTAAGGATTTATTAAAGCAGTCTTAATCTAAAACACTTTGGATTTGAGTAATAGTTTTATGTTAACAGGCATTTTAATATGTACCAGGTCTATACTCTGCTGTCTGTAGTGAATGGGCAGTGTAATGACAGGAATAGTTAAGCTGATTTGCCAGCGTGATGGTAGCACTCTGAAAAACCTTTCAAATGTCACATTACCAGTCAAAAGTTTGGACACACTTTCTCATTTAATGGTTTTTCCGATTGTTTTTCTACTTTCTACATTGTAAATACATACTAAATAAATACATGACACAAGATATATGTAATTATGTAGCAAAAAAAGAAATTAATAAATAGCTCTAATTATGTTTTATAATGTTGATTCCTGAAAGTAGCCACCCTTTGCTTTGTTGACAGCGCTGCAAACCCTTGGCCTTCTCTTAATTAGCTCAATCGTGTAGTCACCTGAAATGGTTTTCACTTCACAGGTGTGCCATGTCATTTCTAGAATTTCTTGGCTGGGGTTGGGACTATCAATTGTGTTTTTCAGAAGTCAGGCTGGTACACAGCAATTTGACAACTGTTAGAATTCATATTATGGCAAGAACCAATCAGCTAAGTAAAGCGAAACAACAGTCCATCATTACTTTAAGAACTGAAGGTCAGTCAGTCCGGAAAATTGCTAAAGCTTTATATGTGTCCCCAAGTGCAGTCATAAAAACCATCAAGCACTACGACAAAACTGGCTCACATGAGGACCGCCCCACAAAAGGAAGACCAAAAGTCATCTCTGCTCCAAACAAATTCAGCCAAGTTGCCAGCTTCAGAAATCACAAGTTAACAGCAACTCAGATTAGAGCCTAGATAAATGCCAGACAGAGTTCAAGTAGCAGACACATCTCTACATCAACTGTTCAGAGGAGACTTGGGAAATCAGACCTTTATGGCCAAATAGCTGCTAAGAAACCACTACTAAGGAAATGCAACAAGCAGAAGAGATCTGTTTGGGCCAAGAAACACAAGGAATGGAGATTAGACCAGGAAATCTGTGCTTTGATCTGATGAGTCCAAATATGAGATCTTTGGTTCCACCTGCCGTGTATTTGTGCAATGCAGAAAAGGTGAACGGATGGTCTCTACATGCATGGTTCCCACCGTGAAGCATGGAGGAGGAGGTGCGATGGTGTGAGGGTGCTTTGCTGGTGACACTGTTGGGGATTCAAAATTGAAGGCACACTGAACCAGCATGGCTACCACAGCATCCTGCCATCCCATCCGGTTTGGGTTTAGTTGAAACATCATTTATTTTTCAACAGGACAATGACCCCAAACACACCCCCAGGCTGTGTAAGGGTTATTTGAGTTACTATTGGGATGCTGCCCCAGATGGTCTGGCCTCCACAGTCACCTGACCTAAACCCAATCCAGATGTTTTGGGATGAGATGGACCGCAGTGTGAGGGCAGTGTGAAGGCAAAGGGGCCGACAAGTGTTCAGCATCTCTGGTAACTCCTTTAAGACTGTTGGAAAACCATTTCAGCAGTAATCAAACCCAAGGGTGGATGTTTTGGTGAATCTAAAATATAAAACATGTTTTGAGTTATTTAAGGCCATACTTCAGGCCAAACTCTGTGCCAAGTATGGCCTGGAAGTCCCAAGGTCAAAATGGGAGACGGCCCCTAGGGTGGTCGAGTGGGACTCCCAGATAGAAATGGACAAACTGGTGATGGCTAACCAACCGGACATAGTAGTGGTGGACAACTAGAGGAAGGTGGCCGTAGTGATAGATGTAGCGATACCGAAGACAAAAACATCAGGAAGAAGGAACACGAGAAGCTGGAGAAGTACCAAGGGCTCAAAGAAGAGCTCGAGAAGATGTGGAAGATGAAGGCATGAGCGGTCCCAGTAGTAATCAGAGCGCTCCAGTAGATCCCAGGAACAGCATCTGAGATCTCTGTCCAGAAGAGATCTCAGATGCTGTTCCTGGGATCTACTGGAGCCCCTCGCCTAGCTTGGGGATCACTGCACCTAGCGCTCTGATTACTACTAAGTTATCACTAAGTTACTAAGATATCATCACCCCCACCCAAGACTGTATACCAACCCTAAGTACAACTGAAGGTGTGTTGAGTGCGAGAGCAGCTGGTAATGGAGATCATGGTGAAGCTGGGATAATCTGTTTAAGACTAGAACTTCCAAAGGGGTGGTCATGCCCACTTTTCTCCTTAAAATCAAGCTGATGATCAATAACAAATGTATCTATTTTTCTATGTTGTTTTGTCCTTACAGAATTACCTCTGACTAACTTGAGGGATGTTATGTACATTGTAACCATCAACTTTGCAAAGTTTCAAAATACATTGCCATTTCTTTTCCTCATTGAATCATTTTTATCGAGTTCAGTATCTCAGATTCTTTCTTGCTATCACAGTTTAGGTTACCTTTTCTCCCATATTTTAACCATCCCTCAGCATGCAATCACTCATTAGTCTTTCAGGAGGGTAAAAAAGGAGAAGAGCATGAGAGAGACAGCAGGCAAAATGACAACTGGCTGACAAAATGACATTTACACGCGACAAAGGGAGGGAAGAAGGATTGAGACAACTAAAGAAAGACAGGCATGGTGTAATAAGAGACTGACAGGGCATGGAGAGAAAAGAAAAAAATCAACTGAAACAATGAAGGGTAGAGAGAAAGAGGGAGAAAGATAAAGAAACAGAGGCAGAGCCCTGTCACCTAAGTAGTGCTTTTATTTTGCTGTGTGAGCAGTGATGCAAACAGCATTATGGCACAGTTACAACACCCTGACAACAGCCTTTCACAGCATGATAGCTGAGTGTCTTTTTCATACTGTGAGTGCATGTGTTTCAAAAGATTTGTGTGTGCACACATCGTATTCAGTCTTCTAGTTTCCCCATGGCTACTCAATGGATAGGCAGCACAGTGCTTCACACAGATTTGCATTTGTATGTGTGGCAAATTCTAGAGCAAAATAATCAGCTGCCTCTCCACATACAACATGTCTCATCTCAGAGATGAATTCCAACTCCATGATCACAGACTGCAGCTGACAGTCCTTGTTCTGCTACGAAGGTTCAGTGAGCTTGGTGCAGTGATACATGAACCAGCGTTTTACCTGCTGCAGTTTTTGGAGTGGGATTAGAGATTCTGTAATGAAGTAGAAAGAAGGCATCAAGAACAGCCACAACAGTAACCTAACCACCTTGCTGTGAGGGAATCACAGTGAGGGAAAAGCCAAGCCAGCCTAGCTGACTAGCAGCACTTGGGCTTTTGAAATCAGAGCAAAAGGATCTTCCACAGGTAAAACTACTGCCAATGATTTCACAGTCTTGGAAAAGAAAGGACATGGTAGATGAGTTGGCAACGATAATTTGGCAGACAGTAATTTATGTTTGCATTTGGGCAAGGAAAGTATATATGTGAAAACCACTGTCAATAACATGAATAATGCATACCTGCCAGTATGCTTTACTCATTATTCCCAAGAAACTCACAGAATGTGTGTGATCCTCAAATTTTGTTTTGAACAACTGAAATTTTTTTAATTTAATGTTATTCTGAGGTGAAATGTACTGCAACATAATAAAACACCAGCAAATCGAAAAAATGTTGCAAAAGTACATGAAACACAATGGAAGTTTAATAAAATACAACGAAAACATAAAGAAAAATTGCAACTAAACCTCACACACAAACACACACATGCACACACATACAAAAACCTGTCAATAACATGACAGAACAGCTGCGGAAGTAACAAGCTAACATATATCTACAGTATTATGTGAGCCATGATATTAAAACACACAATACCACATATCTTTTTTCCATAATTTCTATCACTTCCACATTCAACTTTCTTTGTTGTTTGTGTGCTTTTGCAGAGCTTTGCAGTGCTTTTTTCATTTTGCTGGTGTTTTCTTAAGTTGCATGTGTTTGAACTCTCAACTCTCAAACTATGCAGGAATGCACCAGTGCAGGAATGTCATCAGTGCCCTCAGAATAAACTATAAAATACTTTGCGTTGATAGACTAATTCAGTATCGCTTGATCCCTTTTGTCAAAGGTTGAAATGGAAAGAATTTATAATTAAATATCTGGTCCACACATCAAGTGTAACATTGTTATGAGACAATATTCAGAAAATGTATTATATATATGGATGAAGGTTATTCTCCAGCCATACATAGATAACATGGTCATGGACTTTTATGAAGGCCACAGCTGTATTTATACTGAGGTCAGTTTTTGATCTATTCCACTTCCCACTCATTATGTTACGATACTTATTTTAACTTTGTATACACAGGGGGCAGAAGTCAGTGTTATTTCCAGAAGAGCACCACTAATGCTGGAAGTCATTCAATGTCATACCTGAGGACATATAAGAAGGTTGGATGACTGCATATATTCACTTTCAGTAGATACTTCCAGTTGGCTAAGAGAGGCATTGTTTTGGTGTTTTTCATTGTACCTTTGATATGTGAAGGAAAAAACAAATATTCTCCACTTATCTCCCTTATCAGTTACCACTGTGGCAGCATATTCAACTCTGAAGAACAATTCCTTGTTCTAGATTTTATATTTATCTTTTTCAAGTAATACAAAAGCCCCACTGCACTAAGCAATTACTATAATAATGAGGAGCTGTTTACAAATGTCGGTTTCACTCTACTGTTAAGGAATTTCAAGGTTACAGTTTTATATCGGACTTGTTCCTTCTTCAAAACTCCCAAGGTTAGAAAACGTTTTTTCTGGTGAATTGCCTGTATTACCTTGAATGTCAATGAGCCTCTGTGGAAATCAGGTTGGAAAATCTGAGAATCCTGCAGATTAATGTAGGTATCGATAACACACACTCAAACTGAATAACTCGAGTCAACTTGCACACATTGCACTCGCTCCTGTATCCAATACTTTGGCTAATGCAGGGTGTGAGAGGAAGAAGGGAAATGTACACTTTGCTCTCTTTCAACCTAAGGTGGCAAGGACACACTCATGTACCTCCCGCCCCCCTCCACCACCACCGACACACACCCCTCTTCCGGCTTAGCTTTCGCACACAAACACACTAACGGGGGGCAGCCACACTCAGGCCTAAAAATGGAGCGAGTGAGAGTATAGAGAGACCCTGTAATGTCAGGTTTCTTTGCTGAGAAGATGAAAGAAGGAAGATCAAACAGGCGGTGGTACGTGATACAGGAAATGTCACCCCATCACCACCCCACCCTAAAATACCCACCCACCCACCCACACACACACACACACAGCACAGACAGACATATGAGCCCCCAGAGGAAGGGATGATGATCATGGAACATGTGTGGGTCAATTTCAGTGTAAATATGTGCAAGCTATATCCATGTTGTCTATGTACTAATTAATCACCAGAAGCTCAGAGCAGCTACATAGCACAGCAGTCTGT
>NC_140466.1:12850000-12980000 GCF_051167445.1 Perissodus microlepis
TCATCTGTCTTTTGAATACCAAAGCTCATGACGTCTTCTGTAACTTCAACGCCCACGGCTTACTGTGTCACTCACTCTGAATTAACCTCGGGATCTTTATGCAAAACCATGCAAAAAAATTCAGATGAAGGCAGTTAACTCATTTGTTCAGATCATGCCATGCTTGTGTTGACCTTTTATTCTTGGTCTGTGTTGCGTTACCTTGAGTGGAGCAAATAAAAAAAATGAAATTAATCTAATATCAGCAGTGTGCTTGCGTGCCATAGAGTTGCACAAGACCATAGCCCATTTTCCACAAGTAACATACAAATGGTTTGTGTGTCCGTCATTGTTTCACAACCTCTTTGTGTAGTTACAGTATATGTGGAGAGCTAAGAGATGTAGGTGTTTCTTAAATCTAATTACTTTATGCTCACCAGCACTGGAACATACTCGTACACACACACACACACACACACACACACACACACACACACACACACACACACACAGAGCCCTATTCCCTTATTACAAGAGTATAAAGTGTCAACTGCTTCTGCTCTACATGACTAATGAGTTGAAGAGCTGGGCATAGTGTAGTTATTTTGTGTGTGTGTGTGTGTGTGTGTGTGTGTGTGTGTGTGTGTCCCACTGAGCTTAGCTGTAACCCATAAAGTGAATGTCAGATAGTGTAGTGTGTGGGCTTATCAGTTTTCCAGTTGCCTTGCAGAAAGTTTGTTAACACTGCTGAAGCATTAACAAAGCCGCTTAAAGGATTTGTAAAATCTTACACTATCCACAAAAGGTAACTATGATTGATGGTAATAAAAAGGCAACTTGAATATTCCACATCTTAATTTACTGAGCTGAGAAAGGGCAATATTGGCCACCTTTAATACTGCTTATCACGGCAGGAAAGGCATTAAACTTTGAACATTACTCAATTATATGTAGGCTAGATAAGCTAGTTTTAGAGTCTGGGTCACTGTCATGATTCACTAGGATACTTGAATTCTAAGAAATGCTCAGCAGTACACATTTGCCTTTTAATATCATCAGTTACATCTTTGCTTTCTCTGTTGCGACATGCTGAAAAGTCTACAGTGGAAAAATCTTGATCATTTTGGTGTACCTTAATAGTGGCTCCGTGGTTTACACATTCACCTAATAAGCAAGTGTCTTCTATAGCACTTTTTTAAATAGACTGTTCAAAGGTTCTTCACAGTTTCGATAAAATATATATTATGATATTACAATTGAGTGTACATAACCCAACATACAACATACAAACATGTGGCCAAGTATACATAAATACATTTAGGTCTGTAAATATTTAGACACTTTTTTTTGTATTTTTGCCTGATAAAGATAAAAGATAAATCTAAGATGGGAGAAGCAAAAGAACACTTTGTGATCTGAAGCATACCATATCATCTGCAGTGGAGGAAACGTTATGGCAGGGGCATGTATGGCTGCCAGTGGAACCACATCACAAGTGTTTACCGATGATGCAACTGCTGATAAAAATAGCACTATTAATTCTGAAATGCTCAAATTCAGCCAAATGTTGAAAAACTGATCGAACAGTAGTTCACAGTGTAAATAAATAACGACCCAACGCATACTCCAAAATCAACCCAAGAGTTTCTCAGGGCAAAAAAATGGGATAACCTTCAATACCCACGTCAGTCATCTGATCTCAATCAATAGCCTATTCTTTTCAGTTATTAAATAATAAGCTGAATGCAGAAAGACTCACAAACTGGTGGCAGCTGAAGGCCTGGCAGAGCATCTCAAGGGAGGAAACACACTGCAATAAGAGTGTAGCCATCACTACCATTTGGTGATGTCTATGGGTTGTAGACTTAAAAAAAAAAGTGATAATCTGATTTTTTTTTAAAATCCTTATATTTAAAATTGTGTTAATTTCTTTTTCCATTTATTTTAGCTCAGTGAAAAAAAGGGGACTATGTACAACCACCCCAAATTAAAGCTGCAAGTCTGCACTTCAATCAAAACCACACTGTTTGATTTAAAATTCACCATGTTGGCATACAGAGGCAAAATAATAAAATCTGTGTATTTGCACAAACACTTATGGCCAAAAGCTTAAGGAAAAACTCACCTGTAATTATTTTTTTTTAGCAGATACTTAAGACAAGCCACTGATTCAGATGACCTGGGCTCTTGTCCAATCAAAGTTTTGGTGCTACGACCTCAAAACAGTGGTGACCTTTGGTTTTAAAATAAGTGTGTAACAGTTAAAATCCTTGATTAGGTAATCAGAGAGGAACAAGGAAAGGAAGAGGGGAATAAGTCCTCAGCAGGTCTGCTACATACACAGGGTCCACATCGTTAAACACCCTGGCCATTGTGTCTGTGGCGCATTACAGAGATGCATTTGATTCTGTCTTGTATTTTAAATTAATTTTTATAATCTCTATACTATCTCTGTAGAAAATTCATATTTGTCCCCTTTATCTCTTTGGAAGAGCCCCATATGATGGAGGCTAGATTTGAGAACAGAACTGTAGTACCATTACGTCAGAGCTGGCACCAACATTTACCATCATTTGACATTGAGAAAATAGCAAGGGGGAAAGAAGAGGTTGGAATAAAATGAAAGAGTTTATAGCTGAGTTTTATTAATTGTTGAGCCTGGTGCCTAAAAGGATTGCAGCGGTTGAAAAAAGGAGAGTAAAGTGATGGTGTGATGAGGTAGATTTATGCCAATGTAAACAGGCAGGCTTGGCCCAGTGGCAAGGACTTCTGGTAAGGATGAAGAAGCGGTGGGTGGGGATGGGGTGGGGGCAGGGAAAGGACAGAGCAAGAGGCAGAATAGAACAAGAGCAGGGAATAAATGAAGGGAAGCTGTAGGGGGGAAAAGAGCATGTACAGAGATGTAAGGGTGACAAAGGAAGAGGAAAGGCTGACATTGAAAGGATGAAGAAATCAATGAAAGGAAACAAACAATAAGACAGTGAAAATAAGGGAGGATGACTGAGAGGACGTTGTTAAATAAGCACAGGGGAGGAGAAAGTAAAGGGATGAACAAGAGCAATGGAGGAATATGACAAGTCAATGGAAGAGGAATAAAGGTCCTGACTCTTCTATATCTGCATGTTAGATAAAACTGTAATGGGAAGAGTGATAAAATAAGTCTATATGAAACGACAGGGGGGAGAGATTAAAGAAAGGAGTGGAAGAATAAGTAATAAAGTGTCGCCTGTCAAAGATAACGAGGAGTAAAATAAGGTTGCAGAAAGGAAGGAAAATGACAGTTGTTGTGGAATGAAGTGAAAGCACCCCTTGAAATGAAATGAAAAAGTATGAGAAGGAAGAAGTTACGGAAGAAGAAATAGTAGCGACAGAGGAAGAAGAATTAAAGCAGGAGGAGGTCTCATCAGTATCTAAAATAATGAATAAAACAAAGGAGATAAAGACAGGAGGCACTGAACACGGGACAACCACAAAATATAGGGGTTAACAGTAATCTACTGCTAACAGTACGAAAACGGGCATCATCTCCTCAGGTACTAAATCCCAGTCTAGTAGAAAAGGGGATTATCATGATCATCATTAATAAGCAAAATGCCAGCAACCCTAAGCCTTTCTCTATCTAATAAATCCTCCCTGATCCACAGAGGAGCATAATTAATACAGACAGCAGGGGGTAGGAGGTTAGCACCAACAGAGCACGAGTTAATAAGAAGGTAATGAAGGAGGTATCAAAACCTCCAAGTTTGGATACCTCCATTCTGGATGAGTAAAAGTTCATAGAGCACAGAGTAAAGAGTTTGTGCCAGTGGGAGATCATTAATATGCATACTGCTGCTTAGAAAAAAGTACATCTGGATCGACTGGAAAGTTGAAAATTCAATTTTTTTAATTTTATGTATTCATTTATTTATTTATTTTTTAATTTTGGTTTTCTGTGAGAGAAGTGTCTCATTTGCCGTGAGGTCCACAGAAGCAGCGTCCTGTCTCCTGCACAGCTGACTGGGATGAGCCTGAGCATGGATAAGGGCCATCTCAAAATGTTAATTGCACAAAACCAGAGTAGTGAAAAATAATAGCACAGCTTGCAAATTATTCCTGTTGGCAACATCGAGGGAAGAGTAATTGTATTTTGTTTATGCATGTGCATAAGTTCAAGTTCAACTTGTGTATGCCCAAGTGCATAAGAAATTTAAAAAAAAGTAGTAATTTGTGTTAACTGGCGTTTGAGCCCATTTTGGGTGGTTTTGCATCTTTTTCAGCCTTTTAATTACAACAAATGGAGGAAAATTGTCACCAATCAGTTATGAAGCATATTCAATATTTAAAAAAAATACGTTTCAAGAAAACTCTTATATTAGTATCTATTGGTTAAATCTGTGGTCCTATGGATGCACACCTGTAGTGAAAATTCTCAGAGTGCAATAAAGACTTGATGAGCACTACACATTAAGACTCAAAGTCCTTGTCAAAGCCCTTTACTCCATGCTCCCTAGAGAGAGATTAAAAAGGACTAAAATAAATCTGATAAAGAGGGAAAAAATGTTCCCAGCAGTGTAGACCTTGACATACTCTTTAATAACGATGGCTATGCTCTTTGACTGAAATCTTTACTCGAGTAAGTTGAGAGTAAGATAAAAATGCATCTCAGGGCAAGGGTCAAGGTGAACATCTTTATCGGAGCTCAATGGAAAGGAAGATGAAATACCTGAAGGTACTCTCTGCAGCTAATAGCTTGTGGTATTGTGGATCAGAGATGGGCAGTAACGCGTTACTTGTTACTTGTAACGCGTTACTTGTAACGTGTTACTGTAATCCGATTACTTTTTTCAAGTAACGAGTAAAGTAAGGGATTACTATTGCAAAAAACGGTAATTAGATTACCGTTACTTTACCGTAGGAACGCTGCGTTACTGCGTTACTAAAACCGTGATTTTTTTGCGAGAATGTCTCATGACAGTGAGTAAGCGAGTGCGCCGTTCATGACAACAGCTGTGTGCAGATCAACAGTGGATCATATATCGAGTGCGGGAGAGAGTATGAGCGTTCAGCGTTTAAAGCATGGAAGTACTGACCTTATTTTGAGTTTGATTCCATAAAAAATGACAAAAACATTAGTGTCCGTTGTGCGTGGGAAGAAAACTTCTTTTTACAGCGAAAAAAAACCCCTAAACTTCCAAGCAAGCACCGAGTGCGCTATGAGGTAATGGGAAATTCACAGAGAAACTCGCGGATTCTTCCACTGACCGCTGCGGCACACCTGCACCAGGGTAAACCTCCGCCTACCCTACTCCTGCTTTACAGGTGAAAATAGAGTCAAAGGACCGCTAGTCTTTGACTTTATTTATTTTCTGCTGTGTTTTACTTCCATCTATTTGAAAGACTGAGTGTAAACACACACACACACAAAAATTATGTGCTGGAATGTGCAGAAAATAGGTTTAAATATTAAACAAATTTCTTCCAGTCAGAGAATGTTGCATATAATTAAATTGTTGCTTGATGCATAAAGTTAAAAGATTAAAACTAATAAAACAAGTTTTAAAAAGAGACTTTTCCATTTGATTACATTTTGTATGATGGATTATGCAGAAAAAGTAGAATTGGGCTGAAAGATCTATCGCTTTATCACCTATTCAGGTTGTAAATCGTGTTTTTAAAAAGTAACTAAGTAATTAATTACTTTTGAAAATAAGTAATCAGTAAAGTAACAGGATTACTTTTTTGGGGAAGTAATCAGTAATTAGTTACTGATTACTGATACAGAAGGTTGTATGAGAATGGCTACAGTCTAATGGTGTTTATTTCACATACTGAGAGACATCTGCTGAAAAATGTTTTTAAGTTAAGTTCAAAGGGTACCTAGCATTCAAATGCAAAGCTGAGAGTACTGCACAGCAATTAGTATGTAATAAATCTGCATTTGATATTCAGATGTCTTTTCAAGGCTGAAGCTTTTACACTGCTGTGGTAGGCAATCAAATATTTATGTACGCTAAAATGGCTTTGAAAAAATAAAGAACACAACATCCAAAGTAGAATAGAACACTAATGGAGAAATTATTTATTTCAAATAAACGTGGAAAGGAGAAATTCAGGAATTAGTATTTCCAACAAACGTATGAATGTGGCACTGATTGTACCAACTCACAGGTAACATTTCACTCACTTTTTAATTCTTATGATGGAATGGTGATTATAGATTTTTTTATTGCATATTTGTCACACTTACATGTTTCAGATCATTGAATAAATTTTGATATTGGGCAAAGGGAACCCAAATACATACAAAGTGATTTTTTTCTAAATGATAATTTCATTGATTAAGGTTTTAAAAAAAAAGTTATCCAAACATACCTGTCCCTGTGTGAAAAAGTAATTGCCCCCTCAGTTAAATCATGAATTAAACAGCTATGCTATAAGAGCACCATTCTCACTGTAGGCAGTGACACATTTAAGTGATGGCACTGAAAGCAACTAACAGTAAGGAGTGTAAAGGCCAAAATCTCTCTAGTTTATCTTCAAGTGGGCCTGGAAACAGATTAAAGCTTCGACCTTTGTAGTTTATCTTCATGCATGTTTTCTTAAGTGCTGTGGCAGTTACTGAAGTCCCCCAAACTGACACTCCTACTAAAATACTGCTAAATGCATTTCTTTTCTTTTTTTTATATGTGTGTCCTAATCCAAATCTGGCAAATGGCACAAGAAAAGCTGGTTCTAAACAACAATGTGGGAACAAAACAGGACATTCATGTACTGGGGTGAAAGAAAACAGATTTCTTTATAAATGATACCCGTAGGAAAAGATTTTAAAAATGCTAAATAGTAAAACTAAAAAGTATTACAAAAGATGGTATGTCATGACAGCATTTTTGCCAAATTTATATCTTTTTTTCAGATAAAGGGAGAATTAAAACTGCACAAGGATTTTTTTCAAACTAAACCATATCACAAGGAAAAAGGAAGGTCAGTGGAAACTCGTGAGACTGAAAATTGGTTGTAATTTAAACTGGTGGGCAAGATAGAGGTCCCCAAACATGCATATATCTTGTAACTATTTTAAACAGCCAGCCACAGTACTCTATCCTTTTTCTCCCAAGAAGCCACTCTTGGGTCACACAGGACTATTTGCTTCTTTATCACAGGCAGAAGTCTTAATGTTTCATCACAATACCCCAGACGCTATTTCAAATATACCTGTGCCCACTTACGCACATGCACACACACATTCACCTCTGCTAGCCCACAAGGCTCACTGAGAGCCTTGATTAAAATTTCCCCAATGTTCTGCTTCAGTTGGTGGCATGCTGAATGATGTGTGTCCCCACACAGATGGAGCTCCCTCCATCCACGCATCAACACAAACACACACACACACACACACACCTAACATCTTGTAGTGTCTCAAATTCTTCATCTGCATGTGAAAATGGGAAAACACCTTTAATAAAAATGCCTTCCCACTTGCCCAGTCAACTGTAGAGAGCCTATGGAAATCACCTTTTTTATTTCACAAGCCAGCTGAACAGATGAAAGAAAGGTGACTTTTGTCTTCTGTGTGTATGGATGAGTTCAGGGAAGCATTAAGGTAGGATAGAAAGGCATGGCCATGAAGAATGTTCCTTCTGACAGAAATACTTGAAATAAAACTCAACAGAATGCACGTTAAAAAAAACTGCTTTGCATGAATGCAGTGGAAACATATGACTGCGACATATCTTAACATTCCAGAGTCAAACCTCACTATGTATGGGATAAAGTAAACATCAGTGGGTGCACCACATAGTTGACCTTATGACTTACATACACTGCAGATAATAAACGAGTCATTCCACGAGAATGGTTAAAATTGGACTTGGATGTTTTCACATTTTTTACCAAAATGTATTATTTATATGTATATCCCACATCATTAAGGATATATCTAACTATCAGAAAAATGCATTTTCCCATCTCAGGCATTAGTTTTCTTTTATTATTGATCATATTTTCAAGATGTAGTGACTGCAATTCTTCAACCCCGTTATGGACACTTTGGAGGCTCTCTGAATATTATCTTAAAATGTATTTCTAAAGAAATCAATATGTTTACATTAATTAGATGTCCCCCATACCAATTCAATAATTTTACATAGAAAAATGACATAAAATCACACATTTTTACTCTCTTAAATCCTGAAATGTAACTAATGAGTGTCATTTTTCATCAAAAATTTAGTTTAACTAAGAATTGTAATCAAAATCAATGATCAGATGATAGCGCTCAATATTTTAGACAGAAATCCCCAAACATTAAATTATTTTTTCAACATTTTAAGAAAATAATATATGAAAATGTAGGTGTGACGGTGTTGAGACTAGCATAACAGGGTTGAAGATGGTAACAGGGTTGAAGAGACAAATACAGCTTTACATATAAACAGTTGTTTACTCTTAAATTCAATGTATAGGGCTTTCCATTAGCATTATATCTCACTTTGTAACCATAGGAAGGACACCAGATACAAATTGCAGTAGAATTACGTTTTATTAATCTAAAGTAAAAACAACCACAACAGCACATTAACAACTAACAAACATTGTAAAGTGAATTGCTCAAATGTAACATAATGTGTGTGTGTGTGTGTGTGTGTGTGTGTGTGTGTGTGTGTGTGTGTGTGTGTGTGTGTGTGTGTCTAGGCATAAGAGAGCCTCATGAGTTGTGCTAAAAGTCACCTCATCCTTGCTCCAATAACATACAATTAAACTTGATGAACTGGTTGAAGTAATAACAATAATAATCAGTTAACGATTTCAATGTGTCTGTGTCTGTGTCAGAGTGTTTTTGCATGTGTGTGCCTGCATCAGTGTGTGTGTCTGTATATATGCATGAATGTGCCTTTTGTTTCATGAATTCATCTTTTGAGTCGGTTCCACACCTCTTTCAAGACTTCCACACTTTGTCACAGCCCATGGGGGTGGAATGAGTTCAAGGACATCATCAAACAGGTACCAGAGGATATCATCCTGATGCGGCCAGAACAATCGGTTTGACCCAACACGATGCATGCATTTGACCTGGACTTGTGTTGTTTGTATTTTTAGAATGATGCCTGGATACAAATCATCGTCATATCTGAGAATACACCATTTACTAATCAGCTCTGGACTTTCCCACTGGATTTCTTTTCCTGGATTCCCCCCACTGCCTGTCTGTGATACAGCTGTTTCTATCTTCTGGCCAAAAGTGAAACACTTGGTGTTGAAGCACTTGCAGTTAAACTGCTTCCGTGTTGTGCACATGCAGCTTACATTACGAACCATCAGTTCTCCTGGAGCTACAGTAACGACCTGGTGAATTCTCATGGTTCCAGGAACAGCTGGTATCTGCTTTGGCATTTTCTTCATAGCTTCCTCAACATCTTCACTTTTCACAAAGAACAGTTTCACACTTGTGTTTGTTTCAGACAAGGCCCTGAATAACTCTTCTGCATCTGGGATGTCATGCCCCTTTGCTACCATCATGTCAGCTGCTCTTTTTAAGGCTCCCCCGACACCATCTGGTGCTCCTTTTCCATGACTGGCCTCGAAAAAATTCCAAGAACCAGCCTTGAATCCTCTTCTGTCCAGTTCTGTAGTGAAAAGGTAGAAGTTTTTTCGTTGTTTGTATCACGTACAGGCTTAAAAAGTGCAGCACACTTGTGGATGTTGGCCTTGAAGGTAATCTAGCCCAGGATTTAGGTGCTGCCATATTGCTGGAGGGCCTTTATGTCTACTGGGGGAGATGGTGCTAAAGCACACAGGCTCTGAGAGTCCACCAACATACAACACACCAGTATGAAGGGTGGCCTGCTGATGTGAAGCCCCAAAGTGGACCACCTGAACTTGAGAACTGTATTTACAGCTGTAGTTTTCTGAGAAGTCAACATGTATCAAAGTCTCCTCCCCTGACATGTTGTTCTTCAGCTCACGGCAGAAGGCATACTGCTGCTTGATATTAAAGTGATGCATTTTAAATTTCTTTACAAAGCTGCGGAAGAGCTCAATGAGGTCCTCTTGTGTGCCCTCCAAAGATTTCTTGACTGTCACCTTGACAGTTGCCTCTATCTCTCACACTCACTCTGCAGGTTTCTCTCCCTTCTTTCAGGATCAGCTTTAAGGCATTCCCGATACTTCCTTTGCCTTTCTGCTGCTGTTGTTGGTGCCATCTTTAACATGGAACATAAATCACATTCAGCATGCATGCAGTATAAGAATGGTGATTGAATATAATAATAATTAATTTAAATAATTGGATAACTTAACAACCAAAGTATTAAAATCTCAACCCCATCACAATCTCACAACCCCGTTACAATCAAAAACATAACAGGGTTGAGTGTGACTGGGTTGAGATTTTTGCACAAACTGGCCGCTGCTCAATATAGTGAATACCAGACAGAGAACACATGGCATGCATGAAATTCAAAATCACCATATATTCATGAACTAACAAAAAACTTTTTCATAAGTAATAGTTTTCTATCTTTTTTTCACGTTACAGTGTTGAGTCATTGAGGTTGACGACCACAATATCACAAGATAAATGACTAAAATAAAGGAAAAGAATGGAGCAACTTGCCTGTCTCTGTGGTCCTGGTGTCCAAAAGACTTCAGTTATGTCACTTCCTGATGTATATGAAATTCTGGATCACACCATTGTATTTATGGGGGTGGGATCATTCATGTAACGGGGTTGAAGGGTTAGTCAGGTACAGGAATAATTGTGATTTTAATAAATAATTAACAATTAAATTTGAAAAAAAGAAATATTAACAGCAAAAGAGCACAAATAGATGTTTAGGTTGATACCAAAATGTATTGACTTTTTAAATAGTTTTATTTGGTATTTTCAAAGTAAACTTTCATCAAGGCCATGAGGGACATGACAAAATAGGTGGTGTCAAATGAAAAAACTGTATTATTTCCCGTAAAAAGATAAAAATTAGTTCAGTTTTTTTACACTGTATTAAAGGGTACATTTCAATATATATGTAAAGCTGTTTAAATAGAAAGTTTGGTGACCCAATAGATGAAATACACCATAAGAGGTGAGAGGGACTCAAATTGTGCCATTTTCATGGAATGACTCAAACCATGTCCTTTGATATTCAGATCCTAATTCAACATTAATTCCATTGCAGATTAATTCAATTAAAATGTCACATTAACCTTACTCAGCCATACAAAAGAGGCTGTGTATATCAACACAAAGAGGGAAAATGTGCATTGGAGTTATATATTTATACTTAGTCTAAGGGGCTTGGAAAGATAAATATAAATATATAGAGATTTTTTTTTGTCTGGTAAAGGGTAAAAGTGAATATATAGATAAGTGATCAATTTAATGAAACCCCCAGCTCTGTTATGCTACATGTTGCATTTTACAGTCATGATTTGGGTCAGGTTTGCCCCTTAGAGGGAAGGGTCACTGCCAACCCATACAAAGTAGCTCTGAGTGATCACTTTTGTTCAATGATGAAACACTTCTACACCATAGTGCTCCCATCTATAGGGCACTAGGGGTCACTGAATGGTTTGATGATTCTGTAAATTATGTGAACAATGCTATGCTCTTCACAGTCACCACATCTCCACCCATCTGAACACTTATGGAGTCTTTGGTCCATTGTGTTTGACAGAACACTTCAACACCATCATCAAAACACAAAATAAGGCAATATTATTTGAAAGACTTTTCATTCCTCCGTTAAAGTTCAAGAGTATCACAAGATATGAAACACAAATAAACTAGAGTGAGTCAGGCTGATCGAGATAACAGATGAAATCAAAAAGCTCTCAATATACGCTGTAATGGTAAAAAGAAATTACAAACTGTGTGAAAGTCTAAAGATTTAAGTACCAGAGCAAAAAGAATATAATAAAATATTTAATAAAGCATAAAACCACTCCTTAGGAGGTCTTAAAATTGGGTAGAAAAGCAATAATCAGCAATGATTTTAAAGAAGCAATTGCTACCGCGGACCAGTTTGGGAAGGTTTATAAGAACATTTCCAAACAATTTGAAGTCTATCATCCTACAGTGAGAAACAGGAAAACATTCAAGAAAGTTGCCGGTCGTCCCAAGAGGGATAACCCAGCAGATTCACTCCATGGTCAGAGAAGTCTGGCCATATTGCACAGCCACACTTTTGGCAAAAAGCAAAAACAGCGTATCAGCACAAACACCACATACTAGCTATCATGCATGGTGATACAGAGGTGAAGATTTAAACTTGTTTTGCAACCAGTAGCTCAAAACCGTGCAGTAAATGAGTTAACTATAAACCCCTCTGTATACCAAATTATTCTAGAGTCAGATGTGAGGCTAAAGCTTCCAAGCACACAAGCAAATCTGTAACAGACTGGCTGAAAAAGAAAGTAATTAAGGGTTAGAGTGAGAGACCAATAAAGTTATACAGAAACATGTTACTTCAAGATATTGCTGCTAGAAGTGGCTAAAAAAATGTATTTTGGATTATTTTTTAAGTAAATAATGACATGGTGCAATAGGTCATGTGTTGTTTCACAGAAAATACAAAACATCTTTTAAGGTTGTAAGATCTAAGAGCTCAGATGCAGGGTTCATTTAAAAGAATTGCCTTGCTTGCGTTGAGATCGCTGCAGTTGTGATCATTTGAGGCCTTTGTGGTTAGATTTTTTTTGGCATTTCATTGTCAAGACAAGAGACAGTCCAAATTGGGCAGACATTCAACATGCCTTTTTGATCTCCCTAATTCACTGGTGTCATATTTTGTGCTACAAGCTCAGACTGCAAGATTTCCGATTGTTCTGTTTCCGACTAACATTTGAGATCTGACAAAAAAAGAGACAAATCTCTGCTTGTGATTCTTTAAACTTAAACACATGTCTTCTCCAAGAGTGTGGCTTTCAGGTGACTGGGGAAAAAATACACTTAGGCAATTGGTGAGCTTTATTTGCATTTGTATTATTGGGCACTGTAAAACGACATCAGAAAAACATACAGTAAATGATAGATTGCTGCTGAACTTGGTTTCAGTGTTCATATATTTCACTTCAGCTCATTTCAGAGGAAGCACCCTGGTGTCAGTCATGTAATATTAAACAGTTTTTGTCATGACACATCACAACACGGGGTGCATAAGATTTTCTCCTCCTACTCATTTGAACTTACATGTAGCTATTTAAGAGAAAGCAGCCCCACTTTTGAAAATGAAAAGTGCATCTCCATAAGTGGAATCAGAAGATAAATCCCAGAGCTATAGATCTGAAAAGGTTATAGACAAAAATAGAAAAAACAAAAACAGAGAATCATCGGTTGAGTGATTACAGATGAGCTGCTGTTTCTTTTACAATCTCAGTATACCTTCCCTTAAGGAATGGTTCAGTTCATCATGTAGAGTTTCTGTTGTGCTACATTAGACAGAACTAATTCATTCTACAAATGTCTACATTCTAGGCTCACTTCAGTCCAGGTAGCAAATTTAAGTCCAAACGAAAGTAGGAAAGAAAATCAAGGAAATGCAGTTACAGTATGTGGTACAGTATGATTATCAACACTAGAAGTGCAGTTACAGACATAATATTAACTGCAGTTTCCATAATTAATCATCATGGGGCCAAGCAACTCATAATATCCAGAAACAGAAACTGCAGTCATTAGATAACATTGATAATGGATTTCTGCTACTCTGCCTTCTCTTTTTCTGCTTGTAACTAAGGGGAAAAGTCAAACTACGCTCATCCCTCTGCCCCTTCACACTGCTTTTTGTCTCTTGGAATATTACTATTCAAGTCACACCCAGTAGCTTCTGCATGCCTCTGATCTTTCTGCAGCATTTTTTTTCTTCTTCTTTTTTTTTTTTTTGTTGCATGTATTGCTTTCTCTCTCCTTTTGCTCTTCCAAATCACCATTTCAGCACAACCACCTACCCTCTATTGATATCTAACCCGTTCTTTGATCGACATTCCCATGGTAAAATGTTGTCTTTTAATAAAGATTTTTTTTGAAAAGCATAAAATTCTAAATAATCTAAAAATAACATAAAACAAAAGTTTGAATAACACAGAGAAGAAGAGTTTTACAAGTTTTACAATTCATTTCTGCTTTCAGCTTATATAAAGTAAACATCAAGGCTCACAAGGCTGATTAATGGTTATTAATAATATAATTTTATGAAATTAATTATTTTAAAAAATGGATTGTTGCACATTATTATGTATTAATTTACATTATTTTTAGCATTTCTTTAAGTACATGTGTTGACACGATTCAGCAGCATCCACACTGAATTATAGCACTGAACTGAAGCACAGCACTGGGTTTTTTATGCACAAGTAAAACAAAATATGCATGAAAAAATCAATACCCATAAGTAAGGAACCACAAGCTTGAAAGATACCCTTTTCAAATTCTCAACAGAGACATAAACAGAACTCACTCCTCCCAAAAAACTGTGTGGGTGCCCTTGAGCAGGACACTTAACCCCTCAACTATTTAAGGTGCCAAGAAGACTGCTGTTGTTCAGAGCTGCCTTGGGGTTATTTAATGTTTGGCAGTATGAATATGCAAAAGCGCTGTTTTAAAAGGAAGGCTTACTTAGTTGGACGAACAGAAACATACAGCTATAAAGAAAAGTGTTTTCATCATCACTCTGTTATTTGTGTTTACTTTATTTATCTGAAATACTCATAGCAATAATTCCTGGTTCACCTTTACAACAAAGGATGTTTAAGGAAATTGATGCTCTATAAACAGATGGCATTTCTAAAAAGAAGTATTTCTAATCTTTTCATTAATTTTTTCATTGCCCTGTCCTTTATTGTCTTTGAATAAGTATTGAAGTACAAGCATACTCTGAGATCATGTTTTGATATCGGTTTACCTTAACAGAAGCTGTCATTTGTTTAC
This sequence comes from Perissodus microlepis, assembly GCF_051167445.1. Lineage (NCBI taxonomy): Eukaryota > Metazoa > Chordata > Actinopteri > Cichliformes > Cichlidae > Perissodus > Perissodus microlepis. The sequence goes on from NC_140466.1 coordinate 12,864,888, forward strand.
CTCATGAAACGCACACACACAGACACACACACAGTGTGAGTCACGGATTACAGCCTTACTGAGGCGTATAAGAACACATCTCTGTCCTCCCACCCAGCTAGCTGGCATACTGTTTCACATCACAAGAGCCCATGTCAAACCCACAGAAAGGCCTCGAGCTGCCTTATAGCATGGAAATCTGTGTGTGTGTTTGGTGCTTGCTGATGCTTTAACTATATAACTGCTGATATAACAGCTGTAAGTGTGCAGCCTGTGCTATTTGTATGAAAGACAGTCACTGCACTTAAGCTGAATGCTGGCTTTGGACCTCCCGTCAGGGGTTCCTGCCCCCCCACACCCATTCCTGCCCTCCCACACCCTGGATGCTGATACTGAAAAAGACTTCAGTGAGAGTTATAGTAACTGTGTGTGGATTTACATTTTTTATGCTCTGTGGACTTACAGAAAATCTTTTTGTATGAGGGGAATGGCTTATCATTTCAGGAAAAAAATGAGGGCCACTAAATCCTACCACAAAGGCATGGCTAGGGTGAAGGTGGGTTACTGGTTAAGGCTGGTAAATGTTAAATGAGTAGTAATAGAGGCTAGGATTGGAGTTTCAGTATAATTCCATGTGAAAGATGGAATTACATTTCTGACTCTCTCCCGTGTGTGTTTGTGTTTGTGTGTTTATGTGTGCATGCATTATAGAAGTTCAAGAGGATTCAAATTCAAGCTTGTGTTTTGGCAAGCATTCACTTTGATAAATTGTCCTTGAGCAAAACACTAGAGCAGTTCCAGCTGCTGGGCACTGCTCTGCAGCAAATATTGACTTTTAACCTTCTTTATAAGAAGTGCAATAGAAAACATAATTTGCTTAGTAATTTTGCTGTGAGATTTAATGAAGAAATACATTAATCACTTTGAAAGGTATCTGTGTAGTGTTAACCCATAGCAAAAGAGGAAAATGTTGATATTCCCTGTTTATAAAACACACCAAACAACACAGAAAACAGCTCCAGCTCAGTCAGATTAGATGGACAGCGTTTGTGAACAGCAGTTTTCAGATCTTGCCACAGATTCTCGATTGGATTTAGATCTGGACTTTGACTGGGCCATTCTAACACATGGATATGTTTTGTTTTGAACCATTCCATTGTTGCCCTGGCTTTATGTTTAGGGTCGCTGTCCTGCTGGAAGGTGAACCTCTGCCCCAGTCTCAAGTCTTTTGCAGACTCCAAGAGGTTTTCTTCCAAGACTGCCCTGTATTTGGCTCCATCCATCTTCCCATCAACTCTGACCAGCTTCCCTGTCCCTGCTGAAGAGAAGCACCCCCAGAGCATGATGCTGCCACCTCCATATTTGACAGTGGGGATGGTGTGTTCAGAGTGATGTGTAGTGTTAGTTTTCCACCACACATAGCGTTTTGCATTTTGTCCAGAAAGTTCCATTTTGGTCTCATCTGACCAGAGCACCTTCTTCCACATGTTTGCTGTGTCCCCCACATGGCTTGTGGCAAACTGCAAACGGGACTTCTTATGGTTTTCTGTTAACAATGGCTTTCTTCTTGCCACTCTTCCATAAAGGCCAACTTTGTGCAGTGCACGACTAATAGTTGTCCAATGGACAGATTCCCCCACCTGAGCTGTAGATCTCTGCAGCTCGTCCAGAGCCACCATGGGCTGCATTTCTGATCAGCGTTCTCCTTGTTCGGCCTGTGAGTTTAGGTGGACGGCCTTGTCTTGGTAGGTTTACAGTTGTGCCATACTCCTTCCATTTCTGAATGATCGCTTGAACAGTGCTCCGTGGGATGTTCAAGGCTTGGGAAATCTTTTTGTAGCCCAAGCCTGCTTTAAATGTCTCAATAACTTTATCCCTGACCTGTCTGGTGTGTTCTTTGGACTTCATGGTGTTGTTGCTCCCAATATTCTCTTAGACAACCTCTGAGGCCGTCACAGAGCAGCTGTATTTGTACTGACATTAGATTACACACAGGTGCACTCTATTTAGTCATTAGCACTCATCAGGCAATGTCTATGGGCAACTGACTGCACTCAGACCAAAGGAGGCTGAATAATTACGCACACCCCACTTTGCAGTTATTTATTTTTAAAAAATGATTTTTGTTCTACTTCTCACGTGTACACCACTTTGTGTTGGTCTTTCACCTGGAATTCCAATAAAATTAATTCATGTTTGTGGCTGTAATGTGACAAAATGTGGAAAAGTTCAAGGGGGCCGAATACTTTTGCAAGCCACTGTATAACACAACTGCAGAATTAATCTCAACTTTAAGTTGACATAAGGAAGAAAAGAGGGTGACATTACAGATTTTTTGACAATGGAAGGCTGCAAGCCCAATTATGCAGTATTTCAAAATGTTGCTAAACAGAGATCTTTTTGAACGCGATCATTCAAAAAGCTTCATAGAGTGTCTGTGAAGTGGCTGAAAATCTAATAAAGGAATGTCCATTACCAAAGCTCCTCCTGAGCTGAAAGCTTTGAAAAATGTCACTGAGCTCAACATATTTCTGACTCTATTTGTGATAGTAAAATGAATCCAGACAGAGCTCACTTAAAAGGGTCTCTTTTTTCATTATCATTGTTCAAATATCACAGTACTAGTACATTCAAAGCACATTCAGTGTATCCCTTCAAGTGTTTGGTTCAATATGTTTCTAATCCTCACAGAATCAAAATCAGTGTTACTTTTCATTTGGGACAATATGATAATCAATGGATTTCCATTCTGCCTAGCCTGAATGTTCCACTTTACACCAGTCCCTTTGGAATAAAAACAGATTTGGCAACAGAAAAAGTAAAATTGATTACAACCTGGGTGATACAGCCTGTTCTAACTAGCAAACTGAATCTACAGATAAACCCTAATACTTCATAACACTTTCTGCTCACCTTGCTGACAGTCCATCTACCCCACAGTTTCTGTGCTATGAGTGATTAGTGCAGGGTAGGTTTGTTGCCAGCTACGATGGCAGGTTACTATGGAGTCCTGCAGAGAGAGACATCTGGAGCTGGGTCGCCAGGGCAACATGGCAGTACAGGTCAGGACTGCTGTAGCAATGGTCCTGATCACAGATCTCAGAAGTGCATGTCTGGGCAGTGCCAAAGTGTTTTGGGGAAGTGTTACCACCAATGCCCACCTGCAGATACTGAGTACCAGAACACAAGGTTAATCCTGAAGGCCAGCAAGTGAAAATATTGTGGTTGGTACGCACATCTTTTAAATTGGTAGATAATGTCCCTCAGAAAGCAGACACATTGAAAGAGATCGAGAACGATAATGACAAAGTCTCGCTGCAGTCTTGAACTATACAGGGAGTGCAGAATTATTAGGCAAGTTGTATTTTTGAGGAATAATTTTATTATTGAACAACAACCATGTTCTCAATGAACCCAAAAAACTCATTAATATCAAAGCTGAATGTTTTTGGAAGTAGTTTTTAGTTTGTTTTTAGTTTTAGCTATTTTAGGGGGATATCTGTGTGTGCAGGTGACTATTACTGTGCATAATTATTAGGCAACTTAACAAAAAACAAATATATACCCATTTCAATTATTTATTTTCACCAGTGAAACCAATATAACATCTCCACATTCACAAATATACATTTCTGACATTCAAAAACAAAACAAAAACAAATCAGCAACCAATATAGCCACCTTTCTTTGCAAGGACACTCAAAAGCCTGCCATCCATGGATTCTGTCAGTGTTTTGATCTGTTCACCATCAACATTGCGTGCAGCAGCAACCACAGCCTCCCAGACACTGTTCAGAGAGGTGTACTGTTTTCCCTCCTTGTAAATCTCACATTTGATGATGGACCACAGGTTCTCAATGGGGTTCAGATCAGGTGAACAAGGTGGCCATGTCATTAGTTTTTCTTCTTTTATACCCTTTCTTGCCAGCCACGCTGTGGAGTACTTGGACGCGTGTGATGGAGCATTGTCCTGCATGAAAATCATGTTTTTCTTGAAGGATGCAGACTTCTTCCTGTACCACTGCTTGAAGAAGGTGTCTTCCAGAAACTGGCAGTAGGACTGGGAGTTGAGCTTGACTCCATCCTCAACCCGAAAAGGCCCCACAAGCTCATCTTTGATGATACCAGCCCAAACCAGTACTCCACCTCCACCTTGCTGGCGTCTGAGTCGGACTGGAGCTCTCTGCCCTTTACCAATCCAGCCACGGGCCCATCCATCTGGCCCATCAAGACTCACTCTCATTTCATCAGTCCATAAAACCTTAGAAAAATCAGTCTTGAGATATTTCTTGGCCCAGTCTTGACGTTTCAGCTTGTGTGTCTTGTTCAGTGGTGGTCGTCTTTCAGCCTTTCTTACCTTGGCCATGTCTCTGAGTATTGCACACCTTGTGCTTTTGGGCACTCCAGTGATGTTGCAGCTCTGAAATATGGCCAAACTGGTGGCAAGTGGCATCTTGGCAGCTGCACGCTTGACTTTTCTCAGTTCACGGGCAGTTATTTTGCGCCTTGGTTTTTCCACACGCTTCTTGCGACCCTGTTGACTATTTTGAATGAAACGCTTGATTGTTCGATGATCACGCTTCAGAAGCTTTGCAATTTTGAGACTGCTGCATCCCTCTGCAAGATATCTCACTATTTTTGACTTTTCTGAGCCTGTCAAGTCCTTCTTTTGACCCATTTTGCCAAAGGAAAGGAAGTTGCCTAATAATTATGCACACCTGATATAGGGTGTTGATGTCATTAGACCACACCCCTTCTCATTACAGCGATGCACATCACCTAATATGCTTAATTGGTAGTAGGCTTTCGAGCCTATACAGCTTGGAGTAAGACAACATGCATGAAGAGGATGATGTGGACAAAATACTCATTTGCCTAATAATTCTGCACTCCCTGTACATTGGCTGCCCACAAATAGCCCATCCACTTTTTACAACTGCACAAACTTCAGGCGACACATTAAGACATCTGAATTTGACTCTAGGAAGCTATATCTCAAGTTCTCTTCCAGGAAGCCTTGATGCATTGATTTTCATTTTCAGCTTAAGAAACCAATATGTACATTTTCTGGGAGGCAAACCTGGAGGATATTCAGAGCAACACCCTCAAATTCCACCATGGCCAGTGAGGAAATGTTCATTGTGAAATCCTTTAAGTCTGATCCTCTGCCCGGTGCACTGTGTCAACTGGAAGCTTCCAAACTCAAATGATGCCAGGCTTAAATTCCCAAAGGTTGACACAGATACTCTTCCTCATGTAGTGCATTTAATTAGTGTTAAATGAGAAAGTGTTAGAGAACACAACCGTCAGCAAATCACTAAACTGCTCTCCTATAGTGTTCTTCTTTTTTTCCCTGAAAACACTGTTTGGATGACGTCTCTATCTTTAGATACAGAAGCATTTCAAAAGCGGCTCAAATAACAAATACAAACACCAAAAACATGACTTTTAAAAAAGCCACTAGCATATCCATCAGTAGTTTGGGGTTTTTTTTTGGTAATTTGTGCTACCAGACAAAAACATGAAAGTAGTTGTGTTAAAATTGATCCATAGTCTTGTATAAACAATATTTATCAGAGAATATTTTAATGTAAAAATTTGTATCCTTATGCCTTTTTGCTGAAACATACATAACATATAACACATACAGCATATACAAGAGTCAAATTTCCCACTAATGCAAATATGGTGATACTGAGGCTTAACTTAGAACTTAGCATAAGACTTCTTAAGACTTATTAAACAGATAAGTCATTGCCCATTTCTGTATAGCAATAAATCATTATGTTGACTATAACTAAAATCTGGGGAACCTCAAATCAGTTAGAGGCTGCATGAAAGGAAGTAAATCTTGTCAAGTCTTGTTTTTTCAGCATATTTATTTAAACGTGTTATTTTATCTACCTATTACAAGGATGTAAACACTCTTGACCTAATGTGTTCTTTTTATCTTATCTCCTGCTGTTGCTGCAGTAACAGTTTTCCCACGGGAATCATTTAAGTATCATCAGATAACTGTCAGACATATTAGAGACACTCGGTGTCTAAAGAGGCCCTCGTGGAATGATGAACTAAAGGGCTGCTATTTTCTTAAAAGTGGCCTTTAATGGAAGGCTTTGCTCTTTGTCCTGGGAACATCTATGGCAGGTCTTGATAAATGAGCCACTTGTGATGTACTCGAATGTTTTAATCCAGGCACAAAAGAGGCCTCTGAAGAAGGACATACCTCTATCAACAAAGGATGAAGACGTTTCTGGCACTTTACATTGGACATATAAGTCAAACAAGGCGAAGGACAAAAGGAGTGAGAGGGAGGACCAGGATGGGAGGCATTAGAGGAGAAAAAGAGATGAGTGTGAGGATAGCAGATTAGACAGCTTAAGGTTTTAAGACAGGAGTCTGAGGAGGTGGGGTCATCTCAGGAGTTCGGTGGGGAAAGAAGAAAAAGGAGAGCAAGAGTAAGGGCAGAGAAGAGTGTGAACGGGAATCTATTATGGCATTCAGTAAGCTTACTCTCTTCACTCCTGCCTCTTGGGCTCAATACCATGTCTCCTGACCCACGCACACGTACGTGCGCACCTACAGACACACTGCCATATTGTAACTTTCCCTGAGAATTCACTACACCAATTCTCTGTATTGATTTTGATGGAGATGCTGAGCTGCTGCTGAGAGAGTCTCACTTTAGACCAAGCAGACCTAAGCTTTAACACAGACAGACTTGCCCAGCCACGCTCTGTGTGAGCAGGTATGTGTCAAGAAAAACAGACAAGGCAAGAAGAGAAAAAAAGGCTGTATGGCTCGTGCCACGTGTGTGCCATGTCAGTACATTTGGGTGTTTGTGTGGTTATATTGTGTTATTGTTTCTGTTGCCTTTTTTATTTTTTGTTTGTTTTTTTGTATTAAAGTAGACATGAGACCCAAAAGTGTGTCTGAGTGAAGTCAGTGCCATTTAAACAGGCAGATGTAACATTTCATACAGGGCAAAGAGGGACACAAACACAGAGACATTTGCAGGCCTTACATATACAAGCAGGCATAAGACAGAAGTATTTGCAAATTTACAAATGTGACATTAGAGATGAGAGTGAGGAATAAATGGAAGTAGCTATAAACCAGAACTGATATACCAGTGAAGGCAGCATAAAAATAACTTTCACACAATCATGTTATTGAGTAGATAACTTCTATTCTGGGATATTTAAAAGAAAGAAAATAAAAGCATTGCTTGAAGCAATTGAAGAGTGCAGCATATTCATCCATCACTTTCTCCAGCTGTGATGTGCTTAGACATCTGAGGTTTCTACCTAATGGGCTGCTAAATAATGCACATGCGTGTGTTCATTGGTTTCTACAACATATACCAGATTTTGCAAGCTAAACTTGAACTCATTCATGTGTAAAATTAAACATTTCTAGAGAGGATAAGCATTAAGATTGTGCAATGTTACATTATATATAATATAGCCGTATTCAACAAACTCGCATAAAAAGTGATTTCAAGCAAGGATAAGCTGAGAACTCATTCGCCAGCATGGTTTTACTTAGGGTCATCTACACTAAAAAACAGTAAGAACAAATAACTCCCAAGAACTTGTAGTCTTGCAACAACTATAATGCAATTTCTTTAAGAATATTTTTTCTTTTTAGGCTGCATGAGGCAGAATATATAATCTGCACTGGTTAACTGGCCCGTCGTCTTTTCTCCTCAGGGCCAAGCAAGTCACAAAGCACTAACCCCGAAATCTCAACAAATTTGCAGCTTGACAAAACACATAAGCTTACCTTCTCTCTAAGGGCAAGGTTGCTTCTTCATGCTACATGTGTCAAAATGATACAGCACACAAATGGATTCATAACTGCTTAAACACATTCATTCCCATGCAAAAACACGTACACTCTCCCCTGACCTTTTCTCTAGGCCTTTCTCCAAGCATTTCTTTGAGATACACACAGTCCATCACAATGACTACAAATACCTACAAATAGAAAGAGAATGCTGACCGTAGACCTCCTCACTTACACAAGTATAATATGAGCCATTTTTTATCACGTGTGCGTTTTGATATTGGCTCAGGATTTACTCACGCACATACACGAGTACCATATGGTTGCACAGTGAAGTCAGGTGTTACAATGAGTTACATCAGACAGGTGAGCCAAGACAGTGAGCCAGCTGGCCTGAAAACAAGCTCTGACTTCATACTATTAGAAGGTATAAAACAGTAAACAGAATTTCACATGTAATGTCAGCCCAGAAAATGGATATTTATCAACATCCACATAGCTTTTAAGTTTTCATTAATAGAAATGATATATATACAAAAGATTTAAAAGATTATAGACGTTACTGGCATAAGGAACTTCAAGTGATTAAGGTGAACAACAGCTCAAAGTGGTGGATGAACTTTATGTGGCCTCTAAAATGTTTTATTATTTTAGTTCACCATCTGTTTTTGCTGTGTGGTTGTTTTTTCCCCAACACCTGACCTGATCCTTGAGCAGATCAAAATACAGAACCTCTTCTTCTAACTTCTCTTTCCCATATGAAGACACTTTTCAGTAACCTCTTCCTGTCACACTGTAGGATTTCAAGCGGTAAAATAAATAGCACAGTTGACCCCATTAAGACTGACTCAGTGGCAGTATTGAACAATCAGTATGAGGCTATATGACACGTGATAAAAGGAAAAGGGATCTGTCAATATATTATAAAAAAAATATGCTTTAACTTTTTACAAAATCTTTCAACAAAAAGATTAGGTAAAAAGACATTGTGTCAGCTTGGGTGGGTGACATATATTATGGAGGAAGAGAACAATTTGTCCTCAAAGTTGATGTGTAAGAAGCAGAAAAAACGGACAAGCATAAGGTCCAAAACTGCAGCTCATGTGGGGTGTTCCCAGTTTGCAGTGGTCTAACAAAGAAACAGTGGTGAACCAGCGACAGGGTCATGAGTGGCCAAGGCGCAGTAGTGTAGGTGGGAAGCAAAGTCTGGCTTGTGTGGTGTAATGCAACAGACAAGCTACTGAAGCTCAAATCACCATAAAGGTTAATTCTGATGGAAAGATGTGAGAATACACATTTGTAAGCTGCAGATCAATGAGGGTGCCCATGCTGACCCCTGTCCACTGGTGGATGCACGAGCAATGGGCACGTGAGCATCACTCACGGAAACTGGAAAGAGGAATGGAAGAAGGTGCCCTAGTCTGACATTTACATTTTCATTTTGCATCATGTAGATGATGTGTGTTTTTGTGGCGCTTTTCTGAAGAACACATGGCACCAAAACGACTATGGAAAGAGGCCAAGCAGGTAGACAGTGTTATACTTTGGCCAATGTTCTGCTGGGAAAGCTTTGGTCTTGGCATCCATGTGGATATTACTTTGACACGCACCACGTACCTAAGTATTGCTCTTTCATGGAAACCACATTCGCTGACGACTGTGGCCTCTTTCAGCAGGATAATATGCCACAAAGCAAAAATGGTTCCGAAATGGTTTGAGGAGCACAACAACAAGTTTGAGGTGTTGACATGGCCTCCAAATTACCCATATCTAAATCTGGTCAAGCAGGAAGGAAAGTTGCATGGAGCGTCCACCTCACGACTTTCAAAAAATTTAAATTAAAACTAAGGGACCACAGTGTTTCCATAGAGCTAAATCATCATGACTGTAGACTCCCCTCCTTCTCTGTTAGTATGTCATGATTCAGCTAGCCACCTTGAAACAAGTGAGGAAGTATGAGTTGACAAGTGAGACATGCTGCATTGATCCTAACAGTCAATGGATGTCCCCTATTGCATCTGGGACAACAGATCATATGTCCTCACTTTAGTCTCAAAGGGGCCAATGGGCCTCTAAAGAGCCAGGTATCAATAAAGTCATAAGGAGGCCTCTGGGTAAATGAGTCTAGTGTTCATTAGTTAAATGGCCTCTTAATGCGTCACCTGCAATTGTATTGGTTGAACATCAGCAAGGAGCTCAAAAATCACAGTTCAGGTGTGTGGGCACTTAGTCTGATTTTACCCCATTAGTTAGAAAGATACAAGCAGTGATAGAGAAAGATTTTGCACACAGGGTGATGACAGAAAAAATGTCTTACTGCATTACTCTGTCTATTAACAACAAACACACACTAACAGGCATGCACACACACACACACACACACACACACACAAAGCAAAACTGCTGGCTTGAGACCGATAACAATGACAATGAACATCTGCATTTCCCTGCCTATATTTACTGTGTGTGTGTGTGTGTGTGTGTGTGTGTGTGTGTGTGTGTGTGTGTGTGTATACATATATACATACATACAGATAGATAGATAGATAGATAGATAGATCTGTGATATACATGTATCAAAGGGACTATATATAGTCCCTGTGATGAGTGTACATACTGTATTTCTTTTTGTGCAATGTGTGTGTCTGTAGTCCCAGTTTAACTGGCTGTGGTGTTTTATTCCATTTGAAGCTGTTTATGCTGCCTGCTTAAAGTTTGATGAGACCTCTAAATGAACACAGTTAGGAATTCTGAGAGAGACGCAATGCGGAAAATACATCAAGTCTGTGTGTGTATTTGTGTGTCTAACACACTGAACATAGTATTTTTATTAGTATGGGATGAGTTCACATATGTATTTGGTAAAGAGCCAAGTATCATTTCTTGTACTGTATGTAACTGTAAATAGTGTGTTTGTGCATGTCTGCGTATGGTGATGCCGGAAATGAGAGTGTGTGAGATTGGCATGTAATTATCAGTGTGTCAGCTCAGTGATACTCCTCTGGGTCATTCATCCTCTGACTGTCATCACTCTACACACTCTTGGACTATGCTATCCTTCAAAGTAGTGTGTGTGTGTGTGTGTGTGTGTGTGTGTGTGTGTGTGTGTGTGTGTGTGTGTGTGTGTGTGTGTGATACATGCCTCAACTCTTAAATTGCAGTTGGACACAGGAAGTGCAGTTACCCTTAAGAGGAAAAGAAAACATTCTGGAGTGATTTGTGGTGGTTCATCCACTAAGTTGGGTGCAAAATGTATCCTGTAGCTGTTCTTATCTCATTTAATTATGCAATAAACCAAATTATTCTAAAATATAATGATAATCTGAGATTGATCTGAGAGTGTTGAATGATCCTGCACCTGTCCAATTTGGGGTTTTTTATTACACGGGATTAGATATACCCTCCCCTTCGTCGAGGCTTTCCTTGCTAACATGCTAAAGGAGTTATTAAAATGTTTTCACTCTATACTCCCCTTCATCACATAGGTTGGACAATTTGTTAACAGGAAACCTACAATGATAAATCACAGACTGCTCACTTACTTGCTAATGCTAGCTGTGTTTCCACACCATGTAAGATTGTAACTGATCTCATAGCAGATAAAACAGAGCTAGTGACAGCTTGTCTAGCATGCTAGTCACCCATCAGTTTGTTGTCAAAGACTGGAAGTTTATCCTCAAACAACCAGATAAAGCTACTGGCCTCTCAGATTGACATATTCAAGCCACTTGTTGATGAAACATATACCACAACGCTGGCCCTGTACAGATTTCAGTGTCTCTTTGTAAAGCAATAGCTAACAGAGACAGAGACAATAGCTAACTGCAGTGACAAGATGGCAGTAATTTACAGAACGGGGAGAGACTGCTTTCACTTTGATATATCTTAATTAGTGCTGTCAGCGTTAATCTTGTTAAAATGACGTTAACGCCATAACCGTATTAATGCGGCAACTCTCCGTTGGCGAGTTAGCGCAGATTGCCCCTTACGTGGGGCTGCACGGCACTAACCCGTTAATGAGCTAATCGTGGTAAAGCGTTAACGCCGTGCAGCCCTGCGCTAACTTGCTAAAAAAGATTTGCCACATTGATGCAGTTCTGGCTTTAACGTCATTTTAACGAGATTAACGCTAACAACACTAATCCTAATGGATTTTTATTTTTTCGTTTCACTAGACAAGCACTGTTTGCATTGCTTGACTTGACAGAATGCTATTGCGTTAACCTTAATTTAGGATATAAAAGATGTGGGGGAAATGAAATAACAAAATCGGCATAAACTGTAAAACTAAAGTTGATGAAATTGGAAGTAGCTCAGAAGTCTCATTTTTAGACAAATGAAACCAAAAATGGCTGTGAGAATGAATGCCATATTTTTTTAATACTATTTTCAAGCAATGCTGCACTTCCAAAAGCACCAGTTATTACTACTCCATTCTTAAAATCTTCATTATCACAAATAATAAGTTTCTATAACACTGAGTCATATCCGTCAGCAATAAATGTTAAGTGTGTGATTTCATTGGTATACTCCAGCCCCTAAATAATAGCGATTTATAAATAATTTAAGTCCATTGTCAGAGGATACACAATTCTAGCTGAGTAGACATACTACAGTATATATTGCCTGAGCCACTCTTTGGAAAGCTGACAGTCTCTTCCCGTTTTCATCCTGTGTGTACTGCTTCTTTGCACTGAATATTATTTGGAGGCCGAGTCACACTCAATGCTGTTCATGTAGTATCGAAGTAGGATTCAGTAAGCTTGCAATATTCGTGCTAGGAAAACAAGCCAGAACCCTTTCCCCACATGATAGAATCTAAAATACTTACTCCTTAGATATAAAGGAAAGCCACCAAAAACAGTGAGTGTGCAGTATTTGTGATAACAAAGACTGTCCTGTTTTTTGTGCAACTCAGCCATAAGCATTGGTCAGTAAATCAACATCTCTAATTCTCAATATGATGACTGTGAGAATGTTATAGAGGTACATTAATATTTGAAATGTATTGGCAAACATTGCAGGGAATCAGCTCCTCTGTTGCTGACGCATGTGAAATATAGTACCATTCAGTAGACAGTTGGGTGATTACCAAGTACACAAAACAGAGTTGTTTTATTTTACCACTCTAAGTATATCAGTTGCTACAAACATTTTATTTGTGTTATGAATAGCTTACAATTGTTAATAAAATGTGTAATTACACTGTAATTCTAGCTCACACAGATGGATGACAATAATAAAAATCTTGCAATATTTCATAATATTACCCTCACAGTTGCAGTCATTGTGATGTATGTTTTATATACCGAACATTCAACCAGCTTGCATGCTATCATGCTTTGTGAACCATGAAGAAGAAGTAATTACATAAAACTAAATGGAGTCAGATCTTTATTGTTAACTTCGAAGAATCCCTGTGGACACATTGAAAAGATGAATGGATTTACTGAGCGTCAAACAAGTGTTTTTAGATCTGTGGGAACCCCATCAGGCATCATGAAAAATAAATACCAAGCAATGAGGCAGAAATGGAACAAACTGCTTTTCCATGTTGATATCAGACATTACAGCGGCAGAGAAAGCTGTTTTTTTGTCTTGTTAAGTTAATGTACTGTCACGCTCTGTGAACAAGTAAAACTACCTGAGATTTTAAAAAATGGTCTATTACAAACTAAAGTAGCAATAAAAAATATGGCAGCTTAGTTGAATATCTTAATTTGCATTTATGAAAATAACTTTCTGGCAGAAAAAATGCAACTCTAGTCGCTGAACACAGGCAAAAAAAAGAGAAAGGCAATCACTTTTTATTCTTATACATCATCATTTTTAAAGGTGGTGCATTAACTGGTGTTTAAAATGTCTATTAGTCATACAAAGCAAGATTGTTATCATGCTCAATGAATAGTAAAAGCACAACTCAGCAGAAACGCAGCAAAGGAAAGAGTCAGTTATTTAACTTTATGGTCCTAATGTCTGATTAACTTTTGGAGTTTGCAATGCATGTGCTTCAAAAATGGCTATAATCATAACTGAAAATTTGTAATCATATATTGAGTACAAATTTTCAGTTATGATTATAGCCAGTTTTGAAGCACATACAGCAGGTACCTATATGGTACCTGCTGGTGTGGTCTGCTTATATCATCTAACCTTGAGGCGACTTTTGTTGTGATTTGGCGCTATATAAATAAAATTGAATTGAATTGAATCTAACAACTTTTCAATTTTGTTGGTTTGACAGTTGGCGTTTTTGATATATGAAATACATTATTACATTACATTATCTGCTTCTCCGCCATAACCTGTGAACCTACAGAATTTTAACTTGAAAGTCTGCATTACCAGAAAAAAGTGCTGACAAATTATGTAATTCTGTCTCTTCTATGCAGTTTCTTTCACTTATCCAATTCAGGTTCACCACCAGGCTGGAGTATTGAAGCTGTCATATCCTCCTGAGAACCAAGAAAGAAAAAGTATCTTTCAGTTTAACTTTCTTTGTGATTTGTCTCTCCAGTACAGAGGACATAATGAATAGGCTGGGTCTCAGGAGAAGTGGGGTACACACTGAACAGGTCGCTAGTCTGTCACAGAACTTGACCGCAAGATTAGAAAGGAATGATCGCAGTTCTGATGTTCCCACTCACAGTCACAAACCCCTTCACTGGATGGGGGTGACTGTCCGAGACCAACCAACTATCCAAAGTACTATGGTAGAACTATGTTCAGACAGGATTCTGACGCATCCAGTATGCTGCATTGAGGCATTCAGTGATAATAACACAGTTGTGCTGTGCTAGCTGTACATTATTGGTTCCTCAGCCAAGCACATCACTTAATGTTTGAACCTGCAGTTTGACTGGTCCTGGGCAGCATTGCTATTGCAACAACACATCATCTGTAAAACAAATCAGGTTAACCGTGGTCTTAAAAAAAAGCCAAATCAAAAGCTGCAATACATAACAAAATGCCATCCTGTGTTGTTTCTAGAGTGCATGGATACATTTTTGCATTTACTTCAGCGGACCTTTTAAGGAACATTTATTCTTTATTTTTCCAATTTATTGTTCTTTTCCACGTCTGTCAGCATATAGTAGAAACAACAGTGGTGATCACATTAATCTGTGTTTAGCTGATAATATCTACCTCATGATGATATTTCTCCAGATGCTTCAGTCCTTGAACATGCACTTCTTACAAAAGTTCAGTGTCCGTGCATGCCTGCATTATTACTGTCTCTTTACCTAAGTGATTTACAAAGCACTTAACAGCGTTTGCCTTTCCTTCAGTGATCCACACAAAACCTTGCAAATGCAAGGTACTTGCCTGCCATTGGGGGCAACTTGAGATTCCATGTCTTGCCGGGTCAGGACACAAGAACTTCAGCATCACAAAGTTGCTGCACATTTGTTGGTTGCACATCCATGACTCAAATCTCCTTTTCCACGACATCCCAAAGATGCTCTATTGGGTTGAGATCTGTGGAGCCCATCTGAGTACAGAGAACTAAAGAAACCAGTTTGAACTGACTTGAGCTTTGTGAGAATCCACACCATTACACCAACAGCAACAGCCTGAAGCGCTGATACATGGCAGGATGAATCCATGATTTCATGTTGCTTATGTCAAATTCTGACCCCACCATCCAAATGTAACATCAGAAACATCAGACTAGTTAATGCTTTTCCAAGCTTCCATTATGTCATTTTGGTGAGCTCATGCAAACTGTAGTCTCAGTTTTCTGTTCTTAGTTGACAGAAGTGGTACCCAGTCTGCTGCTGGAGTCCATCTGCTTTAAGATTTGCTGTGCTATGCATTGAGAGATGGTCTTCTGCATACCTGAGTTGTAACAAGTATTTGAGTTGCTGTTGCCTTCCTGTCAACTTGAAGAAGTCTGGCTATTCTCTTCTGACATCGGGCATCAATAAGGCATTTTCTTCCAGAGAACTGTCATTCTCTGTAAACCCTAGAGATGGATGTGCATCCCACATTCAGAGTCACTTAAAAGTTAAATCACTGTCTTTCTCTCTCTCTGTCACTCACCCATACAGATATATATTGACTTCACCACTTAGACATTGAAAATAACGTGAAAAAGAAAATATAAGTTGTTGTTTGCTTCATTACAGTGGTGACGATAGTGAGATGACATTCACTGAAGTTCTCTTTTACTCATGTAAAGTACATGTGACCACCCAAATCTGCAGTACTGCAGTCAAAGCATGAATAGACACCAGTACAATGTTATATAGAGCAGCTACTTCCAAAAAAATGTAATTTTCTTTGCAGAATGACTTTTTAACAAAGGAAAATAAAGCATACTAATTCTTTTCCCACATGGCCATTAACACTCTTGGACGGAAGATGTTAGCTTAGCGGTGTATACTAATTATCTGTTGGAGAGCTGTGTATGTCAAACTGATGGCGATCGATAAAAAGCAAAAGGGGAAAACAGTTCTGGCAGAGATAACTGTTACTGCAAAGCAACAGAATGTAACCATATACACAGAGACACACAAACATGCAGAGGGAGAAGGAGAGACAGATGTGCACATGTACACAGACACAAACACACAGCATCCCTTTTTCTTGACTCATTTCCTTGAGTCTTAGCCATAATTACTTTCAATGCTAACCTAAACTTTACTTTGACTATGAACCAAGTTTTAACCTTGAGATTTTACAATTTACATTAGTCACAATGTTACTGTCATATACTTAAAACAAGTATTTATGATGAGCATATATAAACAGCAATACCTTTAATATAATCAACAACAACAGGCCAAACTGTTTTATTAAAGTTTATATTTACATTGCATAATGTAGAAAAACTTGGTGTGAAAAGACAGATGACAAAAAAATGATTGATGAGATTTAAATAAACAGGTGGAGAACAATAGAGGAAGCACGGTCAGGTAATGCACAAACATGCTCTTTCTTCTCTGCCCACAGTCCCGTCTCTCTGCTCTCATCTGTACCTCTTCTCCCTCTCAATTAGTTCTACTGCTGCAGCTGTTTTCTCGTAGTTCATGCAAAAGTCACTCTCGCCCTTCATACTGTATCCTCTCTTTATTTCTTGATCCTCATGTCTTCTCATCAATTCTCTTGCTCATCTCTTCAGCTCTCCCTTCCTCTCCTATCTCTTTCTCCCTTGTCATCTCCTTTCATGTCTCCTTTCCTCTACTTCTCCCTTCACCTCTTCAATGAACGGCAAGCGTGGAAGGGAGGTTTATGCCTGACCATTTTTAGTCAGATTATTATCCTCCTGATTTATCGCCTTATGTATTAAAATGAATTTAACATACATATGTGTACCTAAATTTCTGTAATGGTCAATGAGAAAACATTGATTACTTTGAAACTGAGTAAGCAGACAGCTTAATTTTGGCAGACAACATTGAGTATGCAATTAATATGATTTAGTGCAAAAAGACAGCATCGCTTAAAAAAAATCTAAATAGCAGCGTGTGTCACTGCTTGGTTGTCATTTTAAAATTGTATGCATTGTTAATAAATGATGATTTGAATTTAAATTGATATTTACCCATATAACCATACATACATGCCGTGTTGGGGAGTAACAGAATACATGTACCGGCGTTACGTATTTAAAATACAAAAAATGAGTAACTGCATTCCGTTACAGTTACCGCTTAAATAGTTGATAATTCGAACTCAGTTACTTTGTTGAAATAAATTGATTACATGGCGGTCATTTCCTCTTTCATATGTTAGGCTATCCACACTCTAATTTTGGTAATTCCATGCATTACCGGAAACCGAAAACAAACACGCAATAAGAGGCTCTAATGTAAGTGTCCTGTTAATGTTGGTGGTGTCAGTTCATCGGCGTAACTTTGTGCTGAACATTGGGGGGGGTCAGAATCTCTATCTTCTTCTTCTCTTCTTGTCCTTTAGTGGGCGACCAGCGGCGGTGGTCGGCCGCGCAACCAGTGCGCTGCTGTAGGTGCCGCAGGTTCTCTTGCTTGACCAACGATTATCTTCCATGCTTTTCGATCTAAGGCGATGGTTCTTGCCCGCTCGAGGTCAAGTCGAAGGGCTTTCAAATCATCCTGGATTTGTTTCATCCATGTCTTTTTTGGTGCATTTCGATGCACCCTCAGTTGGGATTCCATTGGTTTCGAGCCAAGTTTCCCTGATTTATCGGTTCTGGTCGCCTCGGCAGGGCGACCACCCTCCTCCTTTTAAAGCCGGGCTTGGGACCGTCCTTGGCGGAGTTTAATCTCTATCTAAAAAAATAAATAAATCTGGGTAAATTCCCAGATGAATAAACATGAAACTATTTTGCTGGTAATACCTGTATGCAAGATAATTCAAAATTTTATTGGGGGGGGTTATATTGGTTGGGTCTGATTACTGAGAGGGGGGGGGCATAAACCCCCTGGAAATTACGCCCCTGTGTCAGTTACACAATGGACCCGGAGCCTGCACAACAGAGCCAGCAGTGCACAGGCAGGAATGCATTTCTTACTTGGAAATTCCGACACCACTTCAAATTTAAAGCAGAAGGGGACGGGCAAAATCTGACCGTTCAATGCAAAACAACCAGCAACCAAGCTGCAGTCGGCATCAAAAGACTCCACCTCCAACCTAAATAAACATCTGGAAGTAAGTTCTTTTTTAAAAGCTAACATTAGCCTATTGCAACTACCTTGTTTTAGTTTTGGCAGCTACCTGGGTTATGTGCCACTTCAGTATCTTCGATGTACTATTGCTGTTCGATTTATTACTATTACTGAAGGCTGCATTACAACCTGCTAGCTGCAAATAATCATGTGCAGTTCTGAAAGCAGACAGAAAGAAAACATATTACTGATACAGAAATAGTTTTCTATACGAGATCACTGCAAAAAGTGTAGCCTTACCTAATGCCCACTCTACTGTTACTCATTTTATATTAAGATTTAAAAATCTAGTAGGTATTGCTTTTAGAACTGTACATGACTATTTGCAGTTAGCAGGTTGTTTATGCTATCCATAAAGTCTAACAGCCTGGTCTATTAACTAACCTCAGCTAACGCTAGCTAACAATGTTAGCTTGGTGGCGAGTAGCCTTCAGTAATAGTAATAAATCACACAGCAATAGTACATTCATGTAGTTGTAAAAAGCATGACAATATATCAAGAAATCCAAGGTATTCAGAATACGTTACTCAGATTGAGTGATTTAACAGAATACGTTACAAACTACATTTTGGGCCATGTATTCTGTAATCTGTAGTGGAATACATTTAAAAGTAACCTTTCCAACACTGCATACATGCATCACAGATTGAGGATTGCACAGGGTTTTTGATATTGGGTTGGTTCATATTGACAAAGGCTGTAGATAGAAGTAGTGTAATTCATCAAAAAATTAAGAACCCACCCACTGAGTTCATTTACTTGCATGACATTAAAAAAATGCATTCCACCCTACAGGACCACAAAATAACAAAAACCGGTCTTGTATATTTTTACAGTGTGTGTGAAAACCTTCCTAAAATCACTTTTCTTACTCGTCTGTTCTTTTCCCCTTCATCTAATGTCATCTCCTCTTCCAATCTTGTCTTTTCACCCTCATCACTGCTTCCCCAGTATGCTCTTTTACTTCAATAGAAGGACAGTAAAAAGGCAAAATTCTAGATGGCCTTTGATGTGCTGGCCAGGTCTGGCTATCTGCTCTCAAAGTAAAACGGGAACGGGATTGGGAATAAGGAGGAGAGTTATCACTTGTTCGTTACTCCCTTCAATTTAAGTCGAGATATGAGCATTGCTGGCCTAAGACCATACTTCTGACTTATTTCACTGACTCCTGCTTCCTTCCTTTCTCACTTTTATTCAGCGATCCTCTCATCCGGGCTGTACAATCGATCGAGTAGTTCTTACTGCAGATCTTGTTGATGTACTAAGACTCACTCTACTCATCAATAGAACCAATGATCACTAGGGAAGAGGAAGATCGAGTGAGACAAACAGAGGAGAAGCATTGCAATCCTCACATTTTCTGCAGCACACTCATGGTTTAAAAGAAGCTTAAATATAAGTAATTGCCTACTATGGCCCGAGTTACATTTAAATTTGCAATCGACTGACAACGATGTTGCACCCAGGCTATGATGGGTCTTTTTAACTGGTCCCTAAAGTCAGAAGAGGAAAATATAGTGCAGTCATTATGTATCTGTGGTGCTGAACTAATAGATGTGATGTAGAAATATGACAGTTAAAGAGCTTTGTAACATTTACTCAGCGATCAAAATCAAGAGGAAAGACATTATTTAAAATGCTAATTAAACAGATTGATAATTCTACCATTCACGATACAGTGTCTGTCCTGGTAGGATAGCATGTGTGAGCCTTAAAAGGGGCGATATTTCACTTTAAGTAAATCAATTCACTTATAAAAAAGTTACACTGGCAATGGCTGGAGTGGACTGTCTGTAGCTTCATTCAGCTGCCTATTTTTGGCGACAACTTTAGAGCCTTTAATATCCTCTGTAAAAAATATTCTTAATCGCTAACAGATTTAAAACACTGTTGCTCGTTAACCCTATAATTAACAATTGACACCCGAAAGTGTTATATCTATTAAAAAGTCAGCATGTTTAGGGTTAAACACTTCATAAGAGGGATGTTTCCCACTGAAAATAAGCTGATGGCCATGTTTGAGATAATATCATGACTATAGCATTTTTTTTTTTTTAATTTATTAACGTTTTAGTGAAAGCTCATACCGATGTCGCTAAACTTCATAGTACATAGTAGTAAATATTTGACTTTGGAGAGAAATAGAAAATAATTTCATGTATTGGAAGTTGCTGTCATTCCTCCATCATAGACTGTCATGCAGCACCTGCTCTTCATCTAAACTCGCTAATAACTTACTTTTATACTTTTAGTGGTCAGTGAATAACTATTCTCATAAGCAACTTGGCTTTCAAAATGAACTCCACAGCCATGTCACAATAAACTGTAAACAATAAAAGTGTCTTTCTCAATTCAATTCAATTCAATTCAATTCAATGTTATTTACCTGTCACTAAATCACAACAACACACTCAAAAAAATGAAATTGGGTGGTTGTTAAATTTACAAAATTCAAACTTGTAATGTGAACAAAATAATTTCATGTTTCTGTGGTGAACGTAATGAAATCCTGTAGGATCTGCATGAAATCCAGCAACTTAATTTATTCTTGTTGAGATGACATGATACAATCTAGTAAGAGTGGTTAGTTGCCTGGATTCACAAAATTCACAAGATCACACAAGAGTTCAAACCACAGGAAAATCACTGGGGTTAGAAGAGAAAGATAACCCTAAACACGCTACGTATATGCCTTACTGTGGTTTAACCTGTAAAGGACAAAAACGTACAGAAAATTCTATATAAAGCCTTGTAATCATAGTTTCCCTATTTTTTTGAAGTCTAGATTGACAGCTCAGTGGCACAGGGTTAGCACTGTTGCCTCGCAGCAAGAAGGTCTTGGGTTCAAATCTGCAATCTGGCCAAGTTTGCAGTGGGTTCTCTCTGGGTACTCTGGTTTCCTGCCACAGTTAAAGTCATGCAGTAATTGGGGTTAAGTTAATTGGTGTTTCTAAAATATCTGTGAACATGAGGGCAAATGGTTGTCTGTCTCTCTGTGATAAACTGGTGACCTGTCCAGTATTCTGACTCCCACCCTATCACATCTGGGATAGGTCCCAGCCTCACTGCAACCCTGGTAAAGATAAGAGGATGGATGGAGTGCAAGTTATTATAAATCCATTAACATTTTATGTTAACCAGACTCTAGACTTTGTTGAACACTCCAAAAAAATAACTCTTTAAATGAACTTAAAATGAATGGATTAATAAATGGATTTCTATTACGAATAAGCATGTTTTGTTGCACTAACGTAATTTGCATGGGTTGGATCAAATCAATTAAAATAAGTTGGACACAACTGTAGTAAAACAGTTGATTCATCATTAATTAATCACGTTAGTCCAACTCAAGTACATTAAGTTGGAATAACAGAATTGCATAATGCTAAAATAAAGCAATTTAATTACGTGGAAATTCTGTCCATGATTTTTTTTATGTTCATTCAAAGAGTTATTTTTTTGAGTGCAGTTGCCTCAAGGCACTTTATATTGTAAGGTAAAGACTCTACGCTTTCTGCTTCGGAACCAAGCCTACTACATATATAATGTGCAATACTGGTGTACACGCTCATGACTTACAAAATTATAATATAAAACTACATGTTTTAAAGCAGAAATGAACAAAAATTACACACAGAACAAATGTGCATATTTGTACAATGTATGTATGCTGAAAGGTAAAAAAGCTTTTGTGCGTTTTCTATTTTATGCTCAAAAGCTGCTATATGCACATTTGTTCAATGCTTTGTTTACTCGTACAGTTAATAACAAGAGATGATATGTGCATGTATGTCAAAAATCTGTTAATCTGCTTTGAAGCATCGAAGTGGCTCAACAGGTTTTGGAAACACATGCACATATGCAGAGCTCTGTATGTGTGTAAGAGAAAGTTTAACCAAAAGCACTTTCCCCAGTTTCCAGTTTAGAAAGAGATAGAAAGCCTACATCAATACTAAGAGTCAAAGTGCTGAGTGCCACATCACACGTGCACACACACACACACACAAATATGTGCATGCACAAACACACACATACATACACACGGCTCTGGATCTGTACACAGCATAGCGAGCTGTCACCAGTAGACTGTAAATAATAGGCTGAAGATGAAACCGTTTCCAAACAAAAGCTATATAGTTTGTGTGTGTGTGTGTGTGTGCTGGTGTTTGTGTTCTGTATGTCTGAATACCCTGTAGAGGCCCAGGCATTTGCCCAGTCCAATGCTCTTTCTTCCAGTCTGGCAGGCAGACAAGGGGAAGTGAAAGAGATAAGTTGAAAGGAGAAGTTCCTGGAGTCCTGTATGGCCAGGATATGGTCTGATTAAGATAGACGCTGACTGATTGCTATTTGGACACAGCTTACATCATCAAGTCAGTTCTCTGTCTGGGGTCAATTCAATCAATTTGAAATACAAATCAATTTAGGAGCAGCCAGGAAGAGATGAGATTTGCAAGCTATATTATGTATTATTAGTATGAAAGTTGGGCAACTGTGGAGTATGTGAGTCTGCACCCTTGCACCTATTTCTTTTATGACTGACAGTCAGTATAATGCTATAGTGATTCAGCTCTCAGACACCTAATATGGAAGTCTTATAAGGAGTCACAGCCTTCCCGAAGTGTCTCTGTTAGTCAGCGTATATGACTATACACTGCAAAATTTATGCGGCTATTACCTGATGATTTATGCATTTAAAATGCCTCCAAAATACTGTACGCATTTGTGCCATGATGTATAAGGTATGTTATACGTTATATGTACATGTTATATAATACAATAGGATATTATAAATACAACTAATATACTCATGCAAATGTACTCTTTTAACTTTTTAGCTAACAGTTTAAAGTTGTTCAGTCCTTAGAGCCACATGATCATCTGGGAGAAACTTAAAAATAATTACATTTGTAATGACACACAAACAGGAACAGCCCTGTTTGTTGTTTCAAACTCATCTAATTACCTCTAGCCTTACTCAGAGAAAAAATGTTCATGGAGAGCTTATTCTTCTTTAGACTTCTCCTTTAGGGGTCGCCACAGGGGAATATCTGCGCCCATCTCCCCCTATCCATAGCATCCTCTTTTGTCACACAAACCCTCTGTGTGTCGTCCTTCACTATCCATGAATCTTCTGTGTGGCGTTCCTCTTTTCCTCCTGCCTGGCAAAAAAGTTTATCTTTGAAAACCAAATGTTGTTGAGGATTTCTTTAGACAGACCGCATCAATTAATATCATTATTATAATAACTTGTGTTTCAATAGCAAATGACTAATATGTTATAATGCATGAAGTTTATGTAACTTTATTGAATGTTTTCTAACTTAACAGAACTACTGTCAGCAAGTGATTCAGATTAAGATTCATTCATGTAGTTAATTGGCATTTTTTGAAGGTAAAATACATAGTGGTGCTAACCACATGAAGTTATGTTCAAGGTTACTTGTGGGTCATTTAAAAGTAACAGACAATAATATGACAGATAATGATAGCAGAAAATAACATTGTTATGTTTAAAATCTTTACAGTAAAATATGTGCCTTCATTAATTTGTTGAATTGTATTTTCTTGTGTGGTGTAATCCCATATCAGTTCTTATTTCTTCTGATTGTCACAAATAAGAATCCATCAAATGAGCCATGTATTCTTTAAGCTGCACCTGCCTCTCTTTTGGGGCTGTAGAGGTCATATTACACAATTAAAAAGTAATATAACAATCATTGAATCATCACAGTTTTGTGTTTGCTGTAAAACAAAATCTATTTAACATGTATTTGTGTGGATTTTTTTTTTTTATGTTTGGAGGTTTTTTGGTTGGGTTGGGTTGGGGGTTATTAGGGTAAGATGCACAGTGCTGCTGGTGGTAGAAAGTCCTGCAGGTGATCTAACTAACAACATGCAAAATTTATGAACAGCCTTCATTTGAATAATGAACAAGGGCAAGCACAAATTAGCAGGTCACAAACAAGCAGACCTGATGAGAATATATTTAAGCTGGAAAAACGTATGAGGGCTGGTGCTGATTCACAATGATGCTGAATACTTAAGATGACCCACGAGGACTGACATAAACAGTAAATAATACGGAACTAAAACTAAAGAAGAAAAGATACCAAATAATGTGATAGGTGTGTGTGTGTGTCTCCGCACGTGTGTGTGTGTGTGTGTGTGTGTCTGTGTGTGTGTGTGTGTTTGGTAGAGTTATGATAAGTCTTGACGCAACAGTTTAAAGCCGTGTGTTGTTACCAGTAAAACTGTGGAAAGAACAAGGATGAGTAAGTGAACCCACGGGTGCTGTGTGGTCAGTGATGGGTGAAAGTCTATAATCTGCAACACATGCTGACACACAGAAGTACACATATATTGGCAAAACCACTTTCCTACATGTGGGTATCTCAACACACACACACACGAGAATATCAAATCTAACACTGAAAGAGCTGCAAAGCCACCATCAGGGGGGTTTGAGGAGTATCGGTGGCATGAGCCTTATGGCTGTGATGTTTCTTTTCCACTTTGTAGACTAAGGTTTAAATTGTAAACTGGTAATTATGTGAAAATGCATCTACATAATCCATTACTTACATTACTTTTTTTTTTTTTTAAAAAGCATCAAGGAATGTGCATCAAATTACTTTCTCCAGTATAACGACCCTAACAAGAGAGATGACAGGCTTGAAATTAAAATCGCAATTAACTGCTAACTCTTAGGGGTCAAGAAGTTAAGTAGTAAGGATTTTTACGAGTTTCCTAACTTATCTTAGTATTATTCTGGTGGTAGTGTGGCTGTGAGAAAACGTTATGTAAGATACACAATCGCACAATTACAAGATCAGAAATATATTCGCACATACAATGGGGACTTACATATGCATGTGGAGGTGTCATTATTTTAGGTGCATAGGAGAACAGCTGGACAGCGCATAAATGAAATTTTAATGTGTGTGTGTGCGTGTGTGTGTGTGTGTGTGTGTGTGTGTGTGTGTGTGTGTGTGTGTGTGTGTGTGTGTGTGTGTGTGTGTGCGTGTGTATCCTCCTCCAAAAGAAAGAAATGAATGCTGAGCTTCCACATCTTTCATTGGCTCAGACAAAAAAAATAAAATAAATATATAAAAAACCTAACTGAAGTCAAGTCACAGTACAGGAAAGAAAGCAACTGCATGAGAGAGGGCAAGAAAGAGAGAAAGAGAACATAGTAGTGTTACAAGGGCAAGGTATGAGGACATAGGCAATTCACTACTTATTCATCTGTTTTTCAGTTTGTGTCACAGGAATTTTTGTAACACAATGACACCATTGTGTTCAAGTGTTTCTGTGTGTGTGTGTGTGTGTGTGTGTGTGTGTGTGTGTGTAATCTGAAAAAGCAAGATGTCTAATACAAGTTCTACACATGTTTTAAGGGGACCTGAGAGGGTATTCTACAGCAATACCCATCACACATAAACAGGCAAAAAAGGCCGACTAATAGGAAATCAAATTGAAAAGATTAAATATAGCTTCTTTGTTTTAATGTTATAGGAGAAGTGCCTTGCTGCAGGGAGCATGGTGGCGTAGTGGCTAGTGGTGGCCTCAAAGCAAGAAGGTCTGGACTTTACTCCACCATCTGGCCAGGGCCTTTCTGTGTGGAGTTTGCATGTTCTCCCTGTGTTTGCATGAGTTCTCTCTGGGTACTCCCGCAGAACAAAGACATGCAATTAGTGGGGTTAGGTTAATCAGTGATTCTAAACACTTACATTGTGAGTGTGAATGGTTGTCTCTCTTTCTGTCTTAGCCCTGGATCAGATTGGTGACCTGTCCAGGGTGTAACCCAGCTCTCACCCTATGGTAGCTGGGATAGGCTCCAGCCACCTGGCGATCCTGATAAGGATAAATGGAAGAGAATAGATGGATGGAGTGCCTTGCTGCTAATTTCATAGAGGGAGGGGGAGATGAACTGTAAGGTAGGGTGTGGGATGGATAAAGAAGGAGAAGATGGAGATAGTGATAGAGGGACAAAGGAAGGTTTACGAGCAAATGTCAGAAGCTATGAAACAGCAATCAAAGGTGATTGATTTTAATTTACCATGGCTTTATTGCATACCTCCCCTGATCCCCAACTTCTATGAAGCGTGCCTGCTGCAGAGTGACTACTTCCTTCCAGTATAAAGAGAAGTCATTTTAACGAGATGTGGATTTCCTTTATCATTTGAAGCCACATCCTTCTTCATTACTCCTGAAATAGCACCCTGTGGATGCATTGAGCCTCTTTTCACAAACAAATTGATCCTTTTGTCATCAAATGCCTGAAATTAGTTTGACAATGCAGGAAAAGTGATGGAGGCATTGCCTGGGTTCTATTTCCTGTGACAAAACAGGACAAGACTACAGCTGCACTTGATAAGCTAGCAACCAGAAACAAAGGCATGCTGACACGCATTTCGTACAGCTAATTAAAAAGAAAGCATTTTATGATAAATGTACTCACCTCCTCATGGAGTACCGCTGAAGGAGTCTGAATTAATGTGTCTTCTAAAACAGCTCCTTACAGCCAGGAACCTTAGTCAGCAGCCGAGTTACACTATTCCCCCGTGTGCCTTTTTACACCACAGACTCAGCTGTCTTAATCAGGTGAAGGCCAGAGAGAAATGCAGCATCTGCCATGTCAAGCTACACTGCTTAATGAACATCAAGTTGGACCACATTGTGGCGACAGCACAATGTAGTTCACTACATCAAAATGGATATCACTCGCAGCATTTTAACATGGATGTCCTACTTTGCAATAAGAACTAAGACACAGATTCTCAATATGAGACTCAGGGTTTTTCGAAAAAGGGTCCAGTCATATTTGGCTGCCTGCAGGTTTTTCACAACTACCATCTTAAATGTTATGTAGCTGAAATACCGTCTAGATTACTGATGAAAAATGCCTTTAAAATTGCCTTTAATCTCAAGGCCAGATCAACGTGAGCTGGAGTATAGAGTTGGTTGCTTTGATTCAGGCACTGCAACAAAATTACCACTAAAAGTTGAAAAACCATAAATATGGATCATACCGAGTTAAGTACACATACTTGGAGGCTGTTTTTATGCTAACAATGTAAATGGTATATTTTATGTTTAAATTATAAAGTTCTGCCGTTTTACACCTCATGTTCCAGAACCCTGCACACAAGTCATGGATTTAGGTTTTCCAACAAGAGAACGACTCTAAGCATAAAACCGACACATATTATTATGTGTGTATATATATTTTTTAAGCATTTTCCTAAATTTAAATTACCCGTTTAGATAAGTAATACTACTGCTTCCTGTAGG
The DNA here is from genome assembly GCF_051167445.1 of Perissodus microlepis. Taxonomy (NCBI): domain Eukaryota; kingdom Metazoa; phylum Chordata; class Actinopteri; order Cichliformes; family Cichlidae; genus Perissodus; species Perissodus microlepis. Next base: position 12,892,599 of record NC_140466.1, read on the forward strand.
GTGAGTGCGGCACAGCTGCCCAGGTGCTTTTGTTGGTATTTGATACTGAGGCAAGAGGATGCTCTGTGATTTTTAGCTGAAGTGAGCAGAATATTAATTAGATTGAAGACAGGACTAAGATGACGGAGAGTTGTGAATTCATTACCTCTGTGTTTCTGCTAGATTTTCTTTTCAGTTCTTGTAAAGACACACTTCATAACATTGAGCCCAAGGACACAGAGAAGCATAGAAGACCTGCAGCTGTTTGTGTATGAGGTAAACATGATATTTTAAAATGTAAATAATTTCAAAAGTCCTGTCTGTGGCTTGGCACTCAGTATGGCTACTATCAGTGTCTGGGTGATTGTCTTATTGTTCAAATAAATGGTTTTCTCCCTATCACTTGATAAATGCAATTTCCATTTAGTTTTTCTTTTTAATTACTAACAGAACAAGAATATGGAATGCTATTAACAACATGTCTCTTTAAGGGATTTTTTTCATGTCGTATGTCAGGAGGACTAATAAATTCAGAAAACATTGCCTAAGGCTTATTGGAATTAAAAAGCATAATTAAAGAAATGAGAGGTGGAAGCTCTGTCCCGCAGGAACAGAATGAGAGGGAAGAAAACGAGCAGAGAAGGAGATGAAAGCCAAAATGGAAGAGAGTGCAGCCCTGGAGATGCCTAATATGAGACTAGATCATCATGGTCACATGTGACAAACATACACAGACACAGGATGCTAGTTTATGCACACAAACATGTTTGTGAGCATGTGTGCATATGTCAAAATGTCAAAGCGGGGACCTAATCATAATGAGAGAAAAGTAAATTGGAGGGGATGAGATAGGGGATGAAGCGGTCACATGCAGAAAGTTACCAATTCAATAAGTCAACCCATGGTTTGCTAATTTAGCTACAACTGTGAATGAAGAGGTTACACACACACACACACTACCAGACCATTCATATGAATGAGTGCATGTGTCCGCACTTTTGACTGGTACTTTAATACAAGGTGGAAGTGGAAGTGAACTAAATTAAAAGGTAGGTCTACATGCAAATGCAAAGGTTCAACCCATGGGTTAACCATGAAGTTACCTGGATAATCCCAAATCCTGCTTCACAGTACAGATCTCTGTCAATATTTGCCTTGATGACCAATACTGATCTATCAAAAAAATGTCATAAAAATGTTAAACGTTTTCAGTGTAAGTAGCTAATGTTTAGGTGTTGTGTCACTTTAATTTTAAACTGGCTACATGTGCAAAAGCAATGAGACAATGAGCTGAAAGACTTTGAGCTCAGCTTTGAGTGCTGCAGGTAACTCATCACACAGCCACTTCTATTTATGCACGCTGTGGCGATGCAGGTAGCACTTGTCGTTCTCCTGAATGAAAGGTGTCACCACTCAGACAGTACTGCAACATCAGCGCTGATACAGGAATAGAAGAAGAATAGCAAAGAACTCAAAATCCGAATCAAAGACAATGTTGAGCCTTTTTTGTTGTTGTTGCAACATCTCCCTCTGTATAATCTGTGAATTTCTGAATGTCTGCATAATGTCATTAAGATAGCATTTAAATTCAATTTGATTCAATTGTATTTATATAGCGCCAAAACACAACACAACAGTTGCCTCAAGGCGCTTTAAAAGGGACATAATCACACAAGCGTATCATCATCAGTTTTTAGCTGTGGCTCCAGCAGAACAACGTGCCAGGCTGAAAAAAATTGAGAGATGCAATTTTGGCTAAAGCAACACCAACATGGCAGCTCGCGTAAGTGGATGTAACATCATTATTGTCCCACAGCACCGTACAACATGATGAGTGGCAAGCATATATAGACCTGCAAGACCTGCAAGACCAAAGACCTGGTACCCATCTTTTAAGTTCTTATTTGTAATAGCTTCGTATTCTTGACATTGTGGTTTCCTAGCTACTATCATCTCAGATAGAGGGCCCGGTGGCGCCAGTGTCAGTGCGCCCCAGGGTGGCTGTGGCTACAATGTAGCTTGCCATCACCAGTGTGTGAATGTGTGTGTGAATGGGTGGATGACTGGTTGTGTAAACCGCTTTGGGGTCCTTAGGGACTAGTAAAGCGCTATACAAATACAGGCCATTTACCATTTACCATAATTTTTTCCTATTTTAATATTATGAGCATAGAGGTCATCAAAAACAAAACCCATAAAAAAGGTCATTTGTTCTTACCTATGTTTTCCTAATGCTGCTGCCTCTTTTGTAAGTGTATAATACGCACGCTCCTTACAACTGTTCATGTAATCTGCCCTACCTATAGTTAAAGTTTAGGTTTCAGGTGAGGAGAATATTGCAGCTCTGGGTAAGAGGAAAAATAAAAACTACCAGGAAATATAATATGAACCACAGCCTCCTGTGTCAAGGTCATAGGCGTAGTTGCTGACCTCTGTATTAAGAAAAAATATTCACACTAGTTCTGCAATTGTTTTAACAGACTCATGAATCACACTGGCATAGGCAGTTCTAATCATTTGACCCAGTGAACAAAAAACTGTTATTTTCCCTTGATACACACAATAAAAATGAACATGTTGCGTATTTATCAAGTGATAGGGAGAAAAACATTTATTTTCATGTTGATCTCATCTTACAAACTACTGGCTCTTCGATTTGTGCTAATAAAGTTATAGACCTGAACTAAGGGAGAGAGAGGACAAAGACAGAAGAAGAAAATAGAATATGTCTTTTTGTCAGAGGGCAGCAGTGACAGATTGGGAATGCACAGGAATAGACTCCCGCCTTCGAGAGAAAGCGAGTGGGGGCGAGAAGGGAAAAAGGAGACTGGCTGTCTCAGTAAAAAAAAAAAGAGTGAGAAAGAGTGCTACATGATGATGAAGACGTTGATTTAGAATGAGAAAAATAAATTTGCCAAATGGGGAGTGGTCATGGGGGAGGAATCTGGGGAAGGGGGCTGGCAATGAAGAATCATGAGTAAAAGGGGGGGGGGGGGGAATGAGGTAAAGAAGCAAGGAAAATGATCTACACACCGAGAGCAGGATTTGATAAATGAAAGGAAAGATAAAAAATGGGAAGGGGGAGAGTGTGTAACGATAAAGAGAGAATTCAAATGAGGGACTGGTTTGGATGCAGAAGTGGGAAGAGCCAACTGAGAGAGAAAAGGTGGTACAAGGGGCAATCACAGAAGAAGGGAGGAAGATGGAGAACAACTATGCATTGCTGACATATTGATCCATATCGTCACCACCCTCCCCCCCTCCTTCGTCCAGACCCAACACGGATTACTGCTACAGGCCTCAAACCACATAGGTCACTGGTCACACGACACACAAACACACACACGCAGACATATGGACACTCACAAAAAACACGCCAGCAATTCCAACTACCACAGAGTTGACAGGAAATATGTCAGATACACTTGTTTGGGGAGTTCAATCCAAACAAGACACGCACCCACATGGGCACACATGCACACGCACACAAACACACGCGCACACACACATACATGAAAGTGCATACAGACAGACACACACACAGATTCCTAGGGGCAGTGTGGGACACCAGTCTTTGTGTTCATTGATCCACAGCAAGAAAAGTCAGACCACTCAAGCTGTGACAGATTCTTGGCTCACACACACTTTTACTTACACACACACACACATACAATACACACTCACACACTTGGCCTTCTCATCACACCTTTGTGTATATGTGTCGTGTGCCCAGGGTGGGGGTGGGAAGATAAAGGGATGACAGGAAGACAGAAAGGTGGTGGAATGGATGAAAGAGAGATTAGATCGGAAAGGAGGAAGCGGTGGAAGAGAAAGCAAGCAGGTGGAGATGGCTGGGGTGCAAAGACAGGCATAAGGGTGAATTAGAGGACAGAAAAGAAGAAAGTCTGCAAAGGATGAGGGGAGTGTTGTAAGATGCAGAGCTGGACCAAGGAGAAAGTATAAAAAGAGAGAGAGAGAAAGGGAAGTAAGGAGAGTGCTAGCTGACATATTTAGAGGACAAGACAAAATAGTCTCTCACCTAAATGCACGTTAGATTAAAGTGTGATCTTCTCTCCCTCCCACTGTGTGTGTGTGTGTGTGTGTGTGTGTGTGTGTGTGTGTGTGTGTGTGTGTGTGTGTGTGTGTAACAACACCAATCCCTACTCAAGGCCAAACCTATATAGATCATATCCCAATCATCATATTATTGCCTTCAGCCCAAGATAGAATAGAGAGGGAGATAACATACAACAGTTATCTCTCTGTCCCTCACACAAACACACACACACACACACAGACACACACACACATTCTCTCCACCCTTCTGATATTTTCTCTTTTATTGCTGTTTTCTTTTTCTTCCTAATTTTCATCACCCACTGTAAATCTAAATGTTCTTGTCCCTTCAAGAATTTGAACTCAAATTCAACCCATACACTTACAGCAGCTGATCACAGCTGAGCTGGAGAGACGCAGGAACTGCCAAAGACAAAATCTCTGGGTGGTGAGCAGCTTTGAAGTACAGAGAAACTGCTTCCTTGTGGTTCAAAGTATTTCCTGTTTTTTGTTTTTTAGTCACATTAAAAAATTTCTAAAAATTATTTCATGGGTGAAGGCATTCATAGACTGCAACAGAAAGTTCTGTTTATATTGTAATATGGTATTGTATGGTATAACTACAATGATAATTTAAAAAGAATAACAATAATGCTGAAACTAATTAAAACTAAACCAAAATGAGCAAACATATTGTAAAAACTAACTGCAAATAAATTGAATTATAAACAAAAGCAGAACAATATAAAATAAAAACTAACAAGAAAATACAAAAACCTATATATAACCTGTGATTTACAAGTTGATATGAGTGTGGGATTTCTACTGTTTTTCTCAGCCAGGCCCACTCCTCAATCATAATAGGAAGAAAAGAGAAAGATCACAGTGTGAGTAAAAATTACTTTATAAAGGTTATGGTAGCTTAGTCGTCATGGTTACCATCATAATCACTTTTCATGAGTATGTTGGAAGTTTCCCGTCAAAGTCTGATATTTTGTTGACCCATCCATCTGCTGTAACCTTGTCTTTCTGTGGACTTCTTTGTCATTTTTTAATAACACCGACTCACTTCCTCCTTTGCTCTCAAAATAAATATCATGGCTGCTACAACTTTTTACCATTTAAAATAAAAGTGTGTCAACTTGGTGCACTAGCGAGAATATCCATTGCTGTCGCACTTCCAGAGATAACAGTCTAAAATAACCAGGCATTTGGTCCCCAAGGGCAACACACAACAATTGTGGGTAACATGTCACAACACCCCTGCCTACTTCTCCTATGCAGGCTCACACACCAGCAGTGTCTTAATATGAGCTGACAAGCGTCAACACATCAGCATATGCCATCATTCAAGATCAAAGAGATCGGGTGTGTTCAGGGTGGTATGGCCGTAAGCAAGGATATGCCATATCTATTTCACAACATCAGTGGATGGTAGCTATTCAGAGAAGTAGCAAATGCATTTAGTTACTGGAGTGGCGTCACAGCTACTGTATACAGAATACTTCCTCTGGCTACATGGTCACTGTGTGTTGCACTTCAGAAATATTTTTTTTTTTCCTTTCTTCCTCTATAATTTCACACAGTTTGCTAGTATCACTTTGTGCTCAGGCCATTCCCTCGCTTCCGCTTCTCTGTCCTTCCTACCTTCACAGAGTGTTTCTGTTGGATTTGTTCCCAAAACAGGAGGACAGCGGTTTGCTTTCAGTTTGTAATTGCAGTTGTAATTGCTTATATAGACAAAAACCTGAAATACCAAGCATGGATCCATACCATTAACAGAAGTTGCAAACTAGGCCTATACGGAGGCTAAATGCAGGTAAAATTAAATATTTTGAAATGTTAATAAAATAGCTAATGACACTAAACGGCACAAATTACCTCTTATACCACTTTTCTTCTATTATGGGTTAATAGGAACACCTTTTATATATTTTATGTATATTTTATTTTATATATAAAATAAGGTCAATCTATTACTCTTTGTGACAAAAGGAAAAACTGACATGTTTGTGTCTGAATTCACCAACGGTGACAGGTTTGATCTTTAGATTTTTTTAACATTATATGTTAGAGTGGGGGGAAAAAAACCTAATGCTTTAAACACCTACTGTAACTAAATAATAATTAATTCCATTTTCATAGTAGGCCTCCAAGAAAAATGATTGCCAAGAACTTTCAAAAGTCTACAGCTGGTCCTGCAAAACCCCCCTCTTCCTCCTTATTGCTCTCTCGCCCCCTCTGGTGAGACCAGCTGTCTCATAGCAACAGGATGACACTGTTCCTGATTGCCTGACCACCTACACACACACAAACGCATTGTACACATAATCATGTATCCCTGACAACATTAAATTGCCTTACATTTAATTCCTGAAAACCAACATCAGCATAACTACTGCTCTCACTTGAAACCAACCCGACAGATTAATCTAACCCTAACTACTGAATTTAAATTGCATTGTTAAGCAGAAACTGGCTATAAGTTTAACTCAAACATGGCCTAAACTATACTGTCACTAGTTTAAAACAACTCTAAAAAAACAAACCAACTTAGTGTCAGGCAAGATAGACAGTTAACTCCAATCAGTTAACGTCTTCATCAAAACAAAATTATTCTGAAACCATTGATGTGAAGCAACACTGTTCCCCATCTTAATGAAGATGGATATAAAAGACAAAAAACAATTCAATGGGTAACATGGGCTGCAGATAAGACACCACTGCATTGCCTTTGACTCTCCAGTTTACGACTCACTGCCTGGACTGGGAGAGGATGAACAAGGTTACACTGTCTAACTCTAAACTCACTCCAAACTTAAAACATCAATCTTAATTTTAAGGATCTACGTGTTAGGGACTTGCTTTTCGATGAAGACATTATCAAAATGTCACAGTGCAAAATTGTAATGAATACATGTTCCTAGCTCTAGAAAACATATTTTTATGTTTCCATATGAATGTATTTTCTGTTTTGCCATTTCAGCAAACTTTCATGAAATACCCACATATCTAGAAAAAAGTGTGAGGTTAATGTGCTTACATGTGTTTTTCTGTAAATGTGCTTTTTGTTCTTAAGGTGGACTGATAAATAGATTCAGCAAAAATTCCTTTACAGCTAATACAAGCTGCAGATCTATTTTTCAACCAGACCTTGGTCTCCGAGAGGCAAGTAAAGCATGCTGCTGTGATCAATGCCCATTCATAACAGCAAAGTTAAAAATAATAATAATAACAATACTCTTTGGGCTTTTTCCAATAAAGTCTTTATTTGACATTACTTTTAGCTGAAAAAAGGCAAGATGGCCTCTTCTTGGTGAAATTACAAAAAACTGTGCGCATAAAGATCTTCAAAGTGCAGGAATGCAGAGCATACACACATACTTACAGATGTAAACTGAAAAAGAAACACACACGTCGAAGCATGCATGTGCCAAAATCCATCTAAAACAGAAACTATCTGCACTTTCTTTCATGTCTTTGGAAAAGTCAACACAGACAAAAAATATGCAAGAGGAAAAAAATTAAAAGAAAAAGTTTGAGAAAAGAATCCTTTTTTCTACTGAGCTGGTCCTCACAAGGAATAGCAGAATATCTATTACACATCAAAGGCGCAACACACAGTTTTTTTCTTTTGACTCTGTTTCCCTTCTAATAAAGAGAAAAGGTTTGAAACTAGCAATGAAAAGAATAAAAAGGGGAATGCTGTGGTAAGGAGCTACGGTGGAAAGAGATGCTCTTTAAACTTTAATAGATTGTTTCTCTCTCTTCCAGGTAGCTTTTTTTGCTGATGACTTTGTTAAGATGATTTCTTTGTATAGAAGTTGGTAAAATGTACTCTGCTACACTGTTGCACCCTCAAAAATAAGGGCATAAAGATTTTTTTAAAGGGTCTTTTGTAAAAAAAATAAAAAAAAATAAAAAAAGACAAACACCTAATATCAAACTATGCAGACACTGGCATTCCCAAAAATAAGCACACACACGTAGCCTGATACCATCAAACATTAATATTGCAGAGACAAATGCACACAAAGCATCAAAAGCAGGTAGAATGACAAGATCAAGAGAATCCCTGCATGGAAAAAGAAATAACATCACAACAAAATATCAAAAATAAGTCTCTTTCATGTCATGACAAAAAGGAATAAGTAATTTTACCCACAATGCAGTTTTTAAGTTCAGGAATGAAAGACGCATAAGCTGTCCATCTTCTTTTATGACATGAACAACATGTAAAGCTATTTCTGAGCAAACAAGTGAACAAATAATGAGCTCAAGTCACAACATATGGATCAGGCTCTGATCAACACACTGGAGGTTCAGTATATTGTTGTAGTTTTGCTTTATTTGATGTTGTATTGATGATAGAAGAGAACAACAATCCTTATAGTTCTCTCTATGAGCACATGCGTACACACAAAGACGTTAATTTAGGCCCCAGTTACACAGGCCTAGACCATCTGATTAAACCAGTTACAGTGGCATAACGTGCATTCTTCGACTGGTTGGTTGGTTATTGGAGCTTGCCGGCTGGTCCATCCGGGAGAACCCTCTTGGCATTACTTTTAGTTGGAAGAAAAGAGTAAAGGTGGCCACTTGTTGGTGAAATTATAAAATATTTGCAGACGAGTTGGCATGGAAGATGCTAACTTGCCAACTAACCTTGCCAACTACTTGGCAAGTGATAGTCAAAGTGTGACACAAATCAGAACCAGTCACATTTCATAGTAAATTTCCTTTTGAAGTGTGTTGGCACAACAACTGACTCAGTGTTCTCTTTTTCCATTTTGCATTTCGCATTATTTTTAAGTTTCACTACAGAGTAAATGGCGAGAAGTTGCAAGCCTTGGGTTTCATCAAAACTAAGGGTGACCACAGGTCCCTACGACATGAGCAGACCTAAAACTGGGACTTTTCTCTCTCAAGTAGCTTTATATTTAAGATGCTAAAGCATATCGTTAGGGCTGGATCGGGTGACCCTGAGTCCTTCCTTAGTTATGCTGCAATAGGTGTATGCTGCTTGGGTATTCCCATGATGCATTGAGTATTTCTTCTTCAGCCACCTTCTCACTTACTATGTGTTAATAGACCTCTGTCCACTGAATCATACTTATTATTAATCTCTGGCTCTCTTCCACAGCATATCTTTTATCCCGTCTTCCCTCTCTCACCCCAACCGGTCGCAGCAGATGGCCGCCCCTCCCTGAGCAGGAGGTTTCTTGCTGTTAAAAGGGAGTTTTTCCTTCCCACTTTTGCCACAGTGCTTGCTCATAGGAGGTCATATGATGTGATGCCATTTGATATTATACAGCAATTTAATTCACTGGCAACATGCTATTAATTTGTAGTTATCTTAACTACAAAAAAAGACACACACGGTTCTGACATTCGAAATCAAAGATGTGATGCCAGAGACCTCCGTGGGTGGTCAGATCTCAGCCAAGAGTGTGTGCACATTCACTACTTGATGTTCTAATTTGTGTGAGAGTCCTGCCTTCTGGGTAGAAGTCTCACTCTGAAGTTTGCCAGCCACTGAAGAACTCCTGCGTGATCTGCTCCCATAAGTCACCACTACTTTCCTTAACTATAGTGAGGCAATTGTGCGTCTTTTCTCCTCACGCCTTCCTAGGAATGATAAAACAGAATCTATTTGTCAGTCACACTGAAGAATATCAATTGTACATATGTTAACGAGCATAAGCTGCAAATTCAAAGGTATTGATTTAAGTGATTATTACCCTGATAGCGCATTCAGAGACAGATATCAATTAGATAAGATATATGGCACAAGACGCATGGTTATCTTAGCTGCCAGTTTCAGGATCTGAATCAATTTAGCAGATAGAATCAGGCTTAAATCTGGCCAGCAGCCAAGAATATTTTTACAGGAGTTTGGGTCAAGAAGTTAAAAACTAGCATTTTTAAGTCAATTTTACAATTTTAGGTAGCATCCATTTTCTTTGTTTCTGGCTCTTTTATGTTCATTCTGACCTTCACTTTCTGCCTTTAATTCTTACACTCAGCTCTGACTTTCTTTTTTGCATTCTATATACCTTCCTCTACACTTCTTGCCTCGATCTTGCTTTCTTCTTCTGTTTTGCATGCTCTTCTCTCTGCCCTCTGTCTATTGCTGCATTATCATCCATCTGTAGCTCTCTGAGGTGAAACACAGTCCTCTGTCCTCCTTTCCATCACTCCATCTCTTTCTGTCCTTCACTCTCCCACTTCTGAGTTACAAGAACAGACAGTGACAAGGACCTTGTCCTATTCTGCTTCATTTCTCTCAATTTATTTTCTCTTCCCCAGCCTTTGGGTCCCCGTTTTTTTATTTAGAAATAACATTGGCTCTGGAAGATCACAGTCATAATCACAAACTATAAATACTCCAGAATTACTTTCAAGATTAGTTGATTCGTTAGTGACATGTGACGGTACATTTGGCCACATTTAAACCCAGCACATGCACAAAGCTCAAGACTATATCAGTATTTATATTAAAGCAAATTGCTAATCCAAATCAGGCAGTACATTGATACATGCATAAGAAAAATAACATTTATTCACTATATGATGGGAAAATTGTAAAGTAGGTGGCATCTACATTTTGTAAAATGGAAATGAAATCCAATTTTAATGAGTTTAGAAAAGGCATATTTTTCAGCTGTGAATGTAATCCAAGCAAATTGAAGGAGAAGCGTGGTGTGGAAAACATGTTAATGTTATCTCTCTCCTTTTGTCACACTTGCTATCTCAATTAAACTAAGTTCCCCACAGTCTTCAATGAATTACTGCAAAAGCTGGCACAAATAAGAACAGCACATAAAGGAAGCGAGAGAGAGAGAGAGAAAGGTGTCTAGAGGTGTCTGTACCTGGACTAGACTGGACACTTCATTCCCCCCATCACCTCACTTTCTGGCTGTCCCTCTACATTTCCCAGAGCTTATTTCATGCCCCTGAAATCTAGCACCAGGTGTTGGTCGCCTTGCTGGCATATAACTCAACTCAACCTCCTCCATATTACTCTGTCGTTCCGCTCCATCCAGCCCTCGATCTCTCCTCTTTCCCTCCTGTTCTCTGTGCTGCTCTTGCTTCATTTGGCTCATGATGAGGTGTCACCACTCTGTCCTTGAGTAGACGAGAATCCCCTCTGACAAAAAGTGTTTGTGTGTGCGTATGGATCCCAGCATGTGTGTAATGTGTTTGCCTGTTCCTGCCTTTCGCTGCAAATGTGTATGTGTGTATGTGTGTGTGCATGCGTGTGTGTGTTCAACATGTGTGTGGCCTACCCTAGCCTGCAGAAGTGAAAGACATCAGGATTGTGCTGTCACAGCAGGAGAAGAGATGATTTACTTGTCAGGGGGCTGAGGGACAGGAAGGCAGATACAGCTAACAGATAAATGCACTGCTGCTGGTGGGATAATGTAAAGATGCTAGGCAATACAGCAGGGACAGTACAGCTGAAGGACCATTGATGCAGAGCGAGTTGGGGCACAGGTTGTCTGGCTCCTGCAGTCATGTTTGTTTCAAATTATGATTCATATGGTGTCACCTTCGTATCTTCAGCATTTTTGGCTGTACCTTATTTTCCAGCTTAGAGAGTTAGAACGTCCTGTGGTCATGTGGTTCTAACACAACACTATCCAATTAGGCTGAACAATCTTCAATTCACAAATGCATATATTGGATCTTAGGGGCAATCTTAAGGCAATGCCCTACAATGTCAAAAGTCATCATGTTATATATTAAAAACAGGCTGAAGTCATCATGTTGTAATAAAAACATCATAAAACGTTCACAAAACAGGGAGCGTAATTAAGCTATTTTAATATAGGCTTTGTGTTTTGGCTGTTGTGGCTGTTTGGCTGTTTATTCATCCCACAACTGCTGGGATGAATAAAGTATAACATGCCTTATTGAATCCTATCTTGTCTCATCTTAGAGATTCAAACTTGTCAATGAAAAAGCAACCCAACATAACCCATTTACCCAAACAGAGAATTTTGCTAACAAGATTGAAGTATCGTGAAATTCTTTAAATAAGATTTGTTCAGTACTTTTACTGTTTGTTAATAAAATTAACACAACTGAACTTTTTAGAGTGTTAACAGTGCAAAGGCTGGTATTTATCAACCTGGGTCAAAATCATTTAACCCTAATATTTAATTCAATTGTAATATTGAGCTAAATTTATGTCATAATGGCATCAAAGTCTATGCTTTGGGACGTGACAGACAGGACAAGATGGTGTATAAGGAGACGAATATTACCCTGTCATTTCAGTGTCAGTTCCACAGTCTCTGTAAATGATAACCAAGCTGAGGCACATGATAGCTGGCTTGCTGCAGGGAAATGACAAAATAAATGTTATCAAGGAATAAGGGTTATGCTGCATGTGCAAGTTGGAGGCTGAGGATGCAGGGAGTGAAAAGTCCATATCTGCTTACAGCATTTGGAGGTATAGCCTCCTGCACAATCATGAGGTAAAAATTAGAGAAAAATGTTTTGTCAGTATAAAATAATCAGATTTTCTGAAGAGTGGCTAAGCTAAATACTGCACTACCATTTAAGTTAAGTTTAGTTTATGGCCTGTGTGCATTACAGAATATGACTCCAAGTGCAGCCCTAAGGCTTGCCCAGTGTTAAAAATGTTATCTCAGCCAGATTTACACTAAAGCCACAACAAAGAGCCACTGATTTGTGTACCTGACAAAACAGGTGATCATTAGCTTGTCATAGCTGGACCACATATTTACCAGATCATGATTACCTTGTCATTACAACATAATTCAATTTTGAAATAAAATTGTTGTTGAGAAACAGAGTCATGTTGCAATAAGCTACAAATGATCATAGCAATTTGTGAAGAATTTAATGACTGAGATCTGAGACTGTTTAGCACCACTGTGCAAAGCAGCATATTAACTTGTCATTGCTGGACAGGGGGACATAGCCTGCAGCAGTGCACATGATGACAAATGTAAAGGTCCCTTCATGGTGAGCTACACCTCAAATTAAAATCTAATATTGAACAGTGAACAGCCTTGTGACATTTATGCTGCAGATGAAATGGCACCACATCGTTTCATTCTTTTGGACAGAGACAAATTTGTACATCTCTCAAAACCACTATCTCTGAAGTAGTCACAGTGGACAGAGGAAAAATGTACAAGTTAATGAAAGTCTGCAGAACAAATGCACACCCGCTATTTCCTTGATTGCAATTTTCAGTGAATTAAGGAGAGACTGTTGTGGTCATTCACAACACAATTTCAATAGTGTTGCAATACTGAAAATAATTCATTCAATATGTCAGTTACAGGTCAGCTGAAACAAGCATTTGAGCGTCAATGCCAGAATCAGGGGTATAGAAAACATCAAGGCCATGTAGTCGAGCTATGTGACATATCCAGGATGAACTGTGCCATGAGCCTTGATCATGATGCTGATACTGCAATGTATTTTTCATATGCCACATTTCATGGTAGAGTGCTGATAATACTGCTCCTCATAAAAATGTTTCATTAAACTGAGGAAGGATCCTTTATGCACTGACATATCATGGCACCTGTTGTGTCTGCTGTATAACATTTAAAAATTATATTGATATTTACACTGATACAGTGTTCAAAGTGATATTTTGCTTTTAGACATTGCGGTGTACATGCTGCTAGTATGGGCCACTACTCTGGCCAAGACTAAAAATGCAGCAACAACTATTAGATTATTTAATATGAAAGCTTGTAAACGTATTTCCTTTTCTCCCACTGGGGCTGAATCTTAATCACTTTGATGATTACCTGATTTCCCCCTTGCATCACAAGTCGGTCAGCGTTTTCAGTTTACCAGTGAAATATGTCTACAAAAAGCAATAGATGAATGTGATTGCTGTTTGAGGTAATTCTGGATGATTTCACTAAATTCCACTCAGCTCAAAATATCAAAAAAATAAGAATGATGAATCTGGTGTTGCTGAGCCACTCTTTCTCTGTTTGCTGTTCTTGCTTAATGCTGTGTGCAAAGTGACAGGTTGTGTTTTTTCACCAGTTCTTATTATTTCACCTTTTCTCAGTTATACTTTGGAATTTAGACAGATAGATATCAAGCTGAAATAAAAGATTTTAGTAAACGGTTTCAAAGAAGTAATAAACATACCACTGCACTACAAGGTTTTAAAATTGTTTACTGTTATTAGTGCTCTTATTTCAGCCTAACTGGAGAATAAGAAGAATTTTTTTTTTTTTCACTGTAACTTTGGAGGCATTGCGTATGCTGTAATGCTGCTGCAAAAATGTGTATAGCTTTATAATATACACTCATATTATTAACGCAGCAAAAACCCAAATTTGCTTGCTTTCATTCACACACTCTACAGTAAGTGCAGATGTGATTGCTGTGGAAAAGGAAGAAATTAGTTGCAAGAGTATGAGAGAACATAAAGTGGACAGAGCATTCCCTTGTGCAAAACTGGCTAACATAGGGTATAAAGGTCACACAATGAGAAACAAATGCACAACACTGTCACGCACCCCCTGAGGCTTTCACAGGAAAGGTTGAGTGGCAAGTAGCGAGGTGCGGTATCAGTCATTGTTAAGACTGATCGCTCGTTTGGAAGCTTTAGGCTCCACAGGGATATGTGTGTGTGTGTGTGTGTGTTGTGTGTGTGTGTGAGTATGTATGTTAGTGATTACTGCCATGAGTGGTGATCTGGGGACAAGTACACAGTAAATGCACCACTGGCAAACACAAATGGATTCATTTTTGTATCCACATGTGGATGCAAAGGGTTATATAGTAATGCATTCACACATTTACACCTATTTCCTCACTGGTTATTATATGCATAAAGTGGTCGTCTGCAGGACTCTGTCTGGCCAACTGTGTGTGTTTGTAATTGTTTAAATCATATAGTGATGCGGACCCTAGAGTCTCCCCAGGGCCAAGATCAACCCCACCATGTTTTCTCTCTGCTAACAAAACATGTCCGCAGTCCGCTCTGCCTTTTTTCCCCATGTATCTACTGAGTAATGCATCCCCAGACAACTCCCATTTCATGATTTCTTGTATATCGACGAATGTGACTTAGGTATGCTGCATGCATTCTTAAAATATCCCTGATGCTTGATTAAATTCTGCAGGCCTCACTTGCCTCAGTTAAGCTTAGTGATTCAACAAAAGGTGAAAACCACTGCTGACCATAAAGATCTCACATTTAAAAAAAAAAACAAAAAACAACATCTTGATGATCTGCAAGGCTTTTAGAAAAATATACTGTGGACCGAAGTTGAACTTTTTGGAAGGTTTGAGTCCCTTTACATTTTGTGCATTTCGTGTAAATTTCTTAAAAAGAACATTGTGCCAACAGTCCAACATGTTCGTCTAAGGCTGTTTTGCTGCTTCGGGACCTTGATGACTTAAATGATGTCGTAACTGATGGAACCATGAATTCTGCTCTGTAACAGAAAATCCTGATGGATCTGGCCATTAATTAAGTTGCATAACCCAACTCAAGCACAGTTGGGTTATGCAACAGGAAAAGGATCCAAACCGCACTAACAACTCAACCACAAAAAAAATACAAAAAATCTAATAAAATAAAGAAAACAAAATGAAGATTTTGGATTGCCCAAATCAGGCACTCCTAATTGACGTCCAATTGAAATGCTTTGGCATGATCTTAAACGGGGCATTTATGTTTGAAAGCTCATCAATGTGGCTGAAGTAAAACAAAGAAGAGTGGGCCAAAATTCCTCCACGCCAATATGAAAGACTCAGAAGATTGCTGTTCTTGCTCCCAAGGGTGGCACAACCAGTTATTAGATTTAGGGCTCAATTGCTTTTTCACACAGGGCCAGGTAGGTTTGGATAACTTTGTTCCCTAATAAAAGAAATCATTATTTAAAACTGTATTTTGTATTTACTTTGTTTTTACAGGAAAGAGGGAAATACATATTGGTAAGGTTCTCTTAGGGAGCCTCTGATGGCGCTAGACCAGCTGTTTCTAATTCTTGTTTCAAGAAACATTTTTTAAGAAACATTTTTGCTGAGAAAAAACAGTCCATTTTAAGTCTAAGAAGAAAGAAAACAGCATTACTTTCCAAAATACAAGTGTATTTTCCTTAATTATTATGCAGCACAGCTGTGCTAGCTCACCTTCAAGCAATTCATAATGTTGGGTGGTTTAAAGTTCACATACTCATAGAACAGAACACATACATGCCTACAAGCAATGTGAAGGAGAGGGGTTCATACTGTGAATTACTTTACTGCTCAGCAAACATAACAAAACTCGTAAACTTCAATATGCACACACACTCGTGAAGTCTAAACACTGTAAATTAACCTTTAAAAGGCCAATTCTAGCCCCATAGCTATTAGACCTTTAAACACTGCTACCCAAGCAGTACACACATGCACACCCACCCCCGCACACACGCACACAAACATGAATAAACATAAACACAGAAAAGCCATGATTGCGAGTGAAATTCTATTTATGTAACACACACACACATGCACAACCACACTATGTTGTGTAAAGGAAATATTCTTTCTGCAAAATTGGGTAATTAACTGTAAAATGAACTGATGTGGATAAAGAAGGTTACTGACTACTTCACTCTGCAACTTACCTTCAATATGGCACACTCCTGCTCCGGGCCATCTCTAAGTGAATGTGTGTGCATGTGTGCATTATTGAATTTATAATGAAATTAAAAAACACTGTGGTAGGAGTAAGAAAAAGGTTAAAAAAAAAAAAAAAGGAAGCCTAGAGTAATTTGGGAATAGTTTTAACCTGTACTCATTTATATACTGTAATGCCAAGTATTCACAAGTCTGCCTTTACACACATATGAACATGAGTGAAATCCCATTCTTAATGCATTTGGTTTAGTATGATGCTGGCCCACCCTTTGTAGCTCTAACAGCTTCAACTCGACCATTCTTCCAGAAGTGCATTTGTGGGGTTGAACACTGATGTTGGACGAGAAGGTTTGGCTCACAAATTCCACTGTAATTCATCCCAAAGGTGTTCTGTTGGGCTGAGGTCAGGACTCTGTGCAGGCCAGTCAAGTTTTTCCACAGCAAACTCACTCATCCATGTCTTTATGGACCTTACTTTGCGCACTTGTGCACAGTTCTGTGTCAACAGAAAGGGACCATCCTCAAACTGTTCCCACAAAGTCAGAAGCATGAAATTGTCCAAAATGTCTTGGTATGATGAAGCATTAAGAGTTCTTTTCACTGGTACTAAGGGGCTGAGCCCAGCTCCTGAAAAACAACCCCACACAATAATCTCCCCTCCTTTACACATGACACAGTGCAGTCTGAAAAGTACCGTTCTCCTGGCAACTGCCAAACCCAGACTCGTCCACCGGATTGCAAGCCACAGAAGTGTTATTCGTCACTCCAGAGAATCCAGTGGCAGCATGCTTTAAAACATTTAAAACATTTCATTTGAGTTGCTGCTATTCCCAATCACTTCCATTTTGCTGTAATTCCACTAATAGTTGACTATCTTTTTCAATATTTTTTCATTGTTACTCCAGTATTGCAGGTGTTAGAAAGTAGGGGGGAAAAAAGTAGACGACTGTTCAATACAGAGGCAATGGTGATATTAATCAACTGAAATACATTTTTAACTCTGCATACATGAGAACCGAAGTACACTGGCTAGCTACTAAAGGTTGCCCCTGTTAAGTGAAATTAAAATACATCAGTACCTTACCAGTCAACACTGATTATCACTTTAACCCCAAATGTAACGTAAGTCCGTGTCAAATTTATCAATGAATGATAGAAGGGAGGGATTTATCTTAGTTCAAAATAGTATAGGTTAATAAGTTACCTTGATTTGAGCAAGTGTTGATTAGTTTAATTACACAAACAATTTTGTCTAAATACCAAAAGTGAAAAAAAACCCAGAAATATTAATATGTCAGTCTTGTGTTTTCTATTCATTTGCACATTATGCAATGCCGTGTGATGTTCCAATTCCAATGGCTAAGAAACTTCAAAGTGGTTAAATTCACATTCAGCTGCCTATTGCAGTGGAATAATTTGCCACCCGGAAAGGCTTTGTTATTAATGTGATGCCACAGTCAGGAATCGTAATGCATCACAGCCTATCTGTTATGGATTCAAAACTGAAATGAGGATGCATGCAAATGTTTGGGAAGTCTCCACTACAATAGGAATGAAGTCAGTGTGGCTGAGAGTGAGGCCCCCATTTTCAAATTGTGCAGCTGTCACATTGGCAACCTCAACAAACATGACTGTCACTACAATATAATGTATTTCACACTGGAGCACATTGAGTAATCAGTTCATGTGTGTTTTTGCACTTGTAACATAATTGAACTGAAATGGTGATACACAGATGAAGAATTGCACTCTCTAACTTGGAGGTTAGAGAGGCAAGCTGCAGCCCAGCTCACTTAAATGAATGAGTAATGTTCTCCCATCCCTCAGCAGCTACTTTTGAAGTGCCCTTGGAAAAGGCACTGAACCCCCAATTGCTCCAATTGAGCTGCTCAGTGGCCAGAAATGCAAAACTGTGGCTGCACTGGGTGGTTACCAAATGGATTTAAGTGAAAGAGTGTAACCAAGGTGGGAAAACAGCCACATTGCAAATGCTGTTTCATTCAGTTTCAGGCTTGTATCATAAGTTGGTTCATTTGGCTGTCCACTTTGTGATTAACTAACCATAATTTAGAAGTTATGTTCTATGGTGGCTAGAAAAAGAATTACATTTCCTTGTTTTTTCACTAGTCAGAAATTTGTAGACACTATTTATAATGTATAGCTATAGTTATATCAGTGTTAACTCATAATCTGTAGACTTACGAAAGATAAGCTCCAGGTTTCCTTTGCCTGTTACAAGTCCAGAGCTTCTGATCTAGAGGGTCAAATTCAATCTGACTGCCCTTATTATACTGTATATAATTTATGGTGCAGCTATTACTAAAGATCAATACCACTTAAACTGCTCTATTGATATTGAAACCTGCACTGATTTATGACCCCATAGGTCTTTGGTTAAAAACACACACATTCACATGCACACACAAACACGCACACACATACCAATTGTAGATTTGATATAATGCAGTGTCTTATCAATGTCCCGGTGTTGTCCTTGTTCTCTGTTCATTTCCTGAGAGTGCTTTTTGAAACACACACACACAGGCCCTAGACACACACACATTTGACTAACTGAAGAAAAAAAATCAGGTTTTTCATTAGATTGGATTGCTGTGTGTATATACTGCATGTGTTTGTCTCCACTAGTCCAGAAGGCTATGTGGTCAGTAAGCCTGTGCAGTTTCTCTCTCTCTCTCTCCCTCTCAAACACACACACACACACACACACACACACACACACACACACACACACACTTTTGCTGTATTAGAAAAGCCACTATATTCATTTGCAATTCCTACGCTTTTCAGCATTTAATCATGAATTATGATTTCTTGCATATAAACTCAATCAGATGTGCATACCTTCTAACCTTCACTATACAGAGCATACTGCAGGAGTGTGTATGTGTGAGTACTTCTGAGTGCCAAAACCCAATGCACTCAAACTTAGGGACTGTCACCATTGCCAAGGATATGACACCAGCTCTGCAGAAAACATCAAGCAGATAGATAAAGAGATGGACGTAGCAGAACTAGATGGAAATGCTTTAAACTCAATATGTAGTGTGATGTACTAACACCGCTAGGAGTGAGATTTGATTAGTTACCAAGCGCTCTTTCGTGGGATGGGAGGTACGGGTGATCATTATTTTTAGGGAATAACAGCTGGAAATCCTGCATGGTCATTTACTTTTTTAAGGAAAGGAAAGGTCATTATTCTTTTAACATAGTGCTATAAAACTAGGGCCACCAACTTTTAATATGCAATCACAGTAACATTCAGTAACTTCCACTGTACAGAGATTAACAAAACATAATCTAATGACAGCAATGACAGCTTAACTTAATTATTTACCTGTAGTCATTCAGAGAGAATGGGAATAATTCATGCGATGCTGAATTTTATTCAAAAAGCTCAGTTGCATTAGCGACAACCACATTGCTGTTTTAATGTTTTAAAAGTTTTAAAACTACACATTTGCTTTTGCTGTTTAGGTGTGTATCCAACACAGTTGTGATTGTTGGTGAGCTGGGCAACTTACAAAGATTCATAACAGAGATGCACATATATATGTCTTCATATATATCTTTGCATAAATGTAACTATCAGATTGCCATAATATTTTTACACAAAGTGCCCAGAGTTCTTATTTAAACTTGTTATCAATAATTACCTTTGCCGATGATTAATAAGTCGGTAAGTGATTCATCAAATTAACAGAAATGCGTGCATGTCTAAAAGGAACAAACATCAAAAAGACACCAGAAAATAGCAGAGACAAAAACATTAGTACTCACAAAATTCTGCAGGTCAGTTTCATTGGCTAACAGTTAAGGTCATTTTAAAATCCGAACGCCAATTTTGATCTTTTAAATCAGCAACCAGCCAGCTGAGTCCAAGTCCATCTGGAGCTCTGCATCAGTGCGGTATCAAGGTCCCCTTCTCAGAAATTTGATCACATAAAATGTTGCTTGAAATGTCAAACCTCGGAGGAATTTTATTGATTTGTTAATTTATCTAGTTACTGGTCACCAATAAATGCAGCAGCACGCAGTAAATAGACATTTCCACCCACAGTCTGTGTCTACATTGTATTCCCTATTGAAAACTCAGTGGTATAATAGGTGTACAATGTATGTGGCCATTATTGGCCATTAATGTGTATACTACAGTGAGCTTTCTTAACTACTATTATTTACTTATCTTTCAATACATGTCCATGACTGCTAACAATGACCTACTCTAGAGTTAGAGTGAATATATTTTCATTATATAATTCAAATGTATAATGAATTGAATTACCATATATAAATAGAGAACCGCATTAAAAACAGACAAGATACTGAGTGAAAGTTGAGTGATAAATGACTAGCAAACATTAACGGAGGTGGCAAAAGTACAAACATTCTTCACTTAGGTAGAAGTACAGACACTTACACATGCACATTGTTTAAAAAAATGATCTGGCAAAAGTAAAGTACTGATTCAACTTCTTTATTCAAAGTGGAAAAAGTTCTGAAATTCACTCAAAGTATAAAAGTAAAATATAGTTCTTTGGAGGACATCAGCTACCAGCTATTTTGTTCAAACGTAACTGAACTTCATGTCATATAGTTAAAAAATAATAATACAAACTTTATTTCAACCCAAATTCTAATTCTAAACTATTTACTCAGCTTGAACAGGTGTTATGTAGAACACACAGAGATTAAAAGCAAATGGAGTTCATCTCTATTTTCTGTTTCCTACAGTGTGAGTGACTTTTCCTCTGCACCAAAACAGAAAAATGAGTAAAATCGAGTGTAGTGTTGTAAGGTGGTGAAAAGAATTCATACGGACAATATTTTCGATATTTTCTATTCTGAGCTGCAGTGGATTTTTTTAATGCATCAGCTGCCATGTACTGGAGCTGCTGCTCCAATATTCACTGCTCTTTCTGGATTTACCAAACAGAATTCAACATAAATCGATGTTACATGAGCAAGTGTAGCTGATTTCTGACACCTAAACATAAGGCTGGTATAAAGGTGGAATTCAGTGAGTGAATCTAATCAGCATCCCAATCGTTACCTTAAATTTAATTTGAGCTCTCCTACCATTGATGTAACCTAACATTGACCATGAACATCTCAGCTTCTCTTCACCAGTCCAACATAGCTAAAATAAATAAATAAATAACTTCACCCCTACCATCCTGTTTGTTTTCAATTTATTTTACAGGGCATTTCAAAATATGAAAAACCATAATTCTACATCACATGCTGATCTAATATATGATTAAAAGAACTATAAAACACTATTGCCGTGTAAGCTTTGGAGGTATAGTTAATCAAATATCACTGAGCAGTCCTTACAGTTAAAAAGTAATCTCTTATCTATCTTGATGCATGCTCAATCATCCAGGTAAGCAAATCCCCAAAGGTTGATTCTGTTCATCTGGACAAAATCAGCCTTTTGGGATAATCTCTTATCTCCTCTGTCCTGTCTTTTTCACATATTTCTCCATCTCCATGTAAAGTTACCTCACATTTTTTTCTCTCTCTGGGAAATACAGCAACTGTACCTTTAGCTAGCAGACACATTGTGGTCGACACACCTTGTTTGTTTGCTGATATTTGTTGAGCTGTTAGAAATGTTGCATTTGAAATTACCTGCTGCTTCAAAAAAAAAAAAAAAAAGTGATTTCCTTCACGGGGGAAAATAATTATTTGATCTCTTTCTCAATTTGTAAGTTTGCCCACCATCAAAGAAATAAACAGTCTTTCATTTTCATGATAGTTAATTTTGATGGCGAACCAAAAATCAAGGGGAAAAAAAACTATATGTAGAAAATCTGTGGAGGGAGCCAAAGCTTTGAGTTGCCAATCAGCAGCCAAGAAATCTAAAGGATTTAAAGTTTATTTAAAGAGGAGTGAGCCAAAATTCCTCATTTGATGTGCAAATCTGGTGACCAACTTCAAGAAATGCCTTATTGCTGTGCTTGCCAACAAGGGTTTCTCCACAAAGTACGGAGTTATGTTTTGCTTGAGAATCAAAAACTCACTTCACTCAGTGACATCCATGACAGGATATAGAATTTATGTAATGTGCTTTTTGTAGATTTTTTGGTTAATATTCTGTCTTGCTCCATTAAAATGAAACTACCATGAAAAGAGACTGCATGCTTGGTTCTCTTCTGAATTGCTCGCTCAATAATATCATGAACACATCTTTTAAACTTGTGCCAAAAATGGACTGTTCCAGACTTTAACCCCTGAATATAGTGACTCCAGTTTTAATTGGTTTGATACTGGGAATTCACAGTGATGTGAAATAACAACACCTGTCAAATGCATTAAACCTAAAGTAATGAGCCTGTTTTGAAAATGTAACAAGCAGCAGAAAGGAAAGATATCTGTGTTAAAATATGAGGAGTAAAAAGTAAACAATTGTCAGAAAAACAAATATTCCAGTAAAGTACAAATACCTGAAAAGTCTACTCAATTAAAGTAACAAAGTAGTTGTACTTCATTAATTCTTACCTCTGGTCAAACGTAACTATAGATAGAAGCAATGTCTTATTATTGTTTTTTTCCATTATGTTGCTCTCATTGTTTAGTGCAAAAAGATTCATCCCACAAAACACCGAATTTGACCTACATGGACATGCAAATGCCTAGGAAATTGGACAAAAATGTCAACGGTTAGAATAAAAGGATAGCACGAACTATATAAGCTTCCTCCACAAATATAGTCGGGAAAGCAATGTCTACACAGCCACATAGCCTAAATCTGTGGGCACAAGTACACACAGGTATTTATTTCTTCCCCTTGACATTTAGGAATCGCCAGCTTCACTTTTAAGCCAGTAAAAACCCTGTATTACACCGAAGGAAATGAAAAGTAAGATTAATAACTCAAGAAAGGGGATAGAAATGACAACTCTGGTGGCAGTCTTACTTCTCTATCTGTTTCTATGAATGTTTGCTAATTCATTTACACGTCGGGCGCATTCGTCCCATCGAATGCCCCAACACCGCACAACAGTTCACTGCAACAAATCTTTGTGCAAGAAAAGCTTAGTGAAATTTACCTTACACGCTGAATGCTGACACACGCTCGCCCTCACACTCCTCTTTTAACCAACATGCACGAGTGTGGTTTTATACTTAACAGAAACAGAGAGAGAGGGGGAAAGGATATCTTCGATAGTGCTGCAACTACATCCGTTTACTCGACCCGAATGTTAAACCCCATTTGATGATTGTACCTCAAGACTTTCAGATACCAGTTAACCTCCCAGCATCGAAAAGTCACTTGGTCCCCCCAAGAAGAACAAACAACCTGCTGGCCGCCCATCCAACTAACCAACAGTTAACAAGCATCGTCTCATGATATCAGCTTTACCCTTCAGCACCAGTCAGTCATTTGCGGATTAATCCAACCAGCCAATAACAGCCATAAGACAATTCACTCATCATTCCAAGTCACCCAATACGCCACCGGTGTCTCCACTCATCCACCCATACAGAAGGGTATTGCAACTCTCTCTGCAGGAATAAGTGCGCGTCTCTATGCTGCGACTGTCTTACCTTGAGCGCTTCTATATCCAAAGACGTCGAGCGGTCCATGACAGAAAGTAAAGTAGCTTACTGCTAATCAGTCACGAAAATACAAGTCCCACAGGCGGAGAAGATAAGAGGGAAAGAGATTAAAAACGGAAACAAAAAAAAGGAAGAAAAAAAGTTGGGGTGCTCTCGAGAGTCCCAAACTCTGCTGCGATATCCCCTTGATTATTGTTAGAATTTGGCTATTAATATTCCAGCACGGCACGACGAATTTTCTCAGTTTCAAGCCTCCCTCTGGGTCGCTTGGTAAAATCAGGACTCCATAGCATGGAAGTACCCCCCGCCTCCAGTCCCCGGTTTGTCCGTGCAGAGAATTGATGGATGAATTTGAAAATAGATAGAAAAAGAAAAGAATTCGCCGTGCGTAATGTTTTAAGCTGCGGCTTTTGCGCACTTGGTGATCCGTTACGTGTTTTTGTGTTGTTACATCTGAGTATGAAATATCGCCCCTCTGCTGGAATGAAGCCGGGATTTAGACTCTCCTGATAGTCGGTCAGCGGATAAATGCCGTTATATCCCGTGGAATCCCGGTAAATGTGAGTGTGCTGTGTCTGCTCTTGCAGAGGTGGGCAAATGGAGAGAAGACGTCCGGCTCAGAGAGATGATATTCTGCCTTGCCTGGGCGACTTCCATGCGGCAAACCGCCAGAGATATCAGCTCTCCCTGAAAGAAAAGGGAAAGAGAGAGAGCGAGAGAGAGAGAATGGGGGAGAGAGAGTGAGAAAGAAACAGAGAGAGAGACCCGGTGGAAGAAATGCTGAAGATAGGAGATGGAAAACTAGAAAATAGGCAATGATGTTGACGTATATAATTTCAGTGTCTGACGCCCCAGAGTGTGATGTTAGCTGTTTCTTCTCTCTCTGTGTGTGTGTGTGTGTGTGTGTGTGTGAGTGAGTGAGAGATGGATGGAGGGGGGGGGGGCATTCTAATCAATTAGATGAATGGACAATGCTGCTTGCCACAGAACTCAAGAAGGGTATTTAAATGCAGAGGCTGTTGGAAGAGGGTTGTTTTAGAAAGTCTGGGGAAGCTTGTGTGTGGTTTTGTGTGTGTCTGCATTTGAAGTGTGTTTGTGAGTACAAATGCAATGCAAAAGCATTAGTCTGATACACTATCAGTCTTTTGATATTGCAGAAGACGAATCATACTGTGATTGCCTGGGAACAGAAAAATACTGTAAAAGAGTCAGTGAATAGATCATATTTATAGAATGACAAAATTTCTTTCTTTTTTGTTATGTTATGGTGTAAACTGTCCTAATTCCTTTACTTAATAGTAAATTGTCGCCGCCTGCTGACTGCCTGGGCTTTTCCTCATCCATAAAACACCTTTTAAAAAATGTTTGCAAGAAGGTGTGATCATAAAACGAGGTGAGGAAAAGAAAGCGAAGAGAAGATGATGACCAGAGGAGAGCAAAGCAAACTAATACAGAGCTGACGGGGAAGAAGAGCAATGGAGTTGGGTACAAAATAATGAGAGGGATGTTTAAAAGAGGTGACGATAAAGGCTTGTCAAGCACAAAGTTGCACAGAACAGGAAGAAAATGGGAAACATAGGGTGACAAGATGTTGGGAAGAAATGTCAGAAATGCTGACTATTCAGTCTAAAAATCTTCAAGACCTGTGCTATCTATAATTGACTTTAGCGTCTATCACTAACCCTAAGAGATGTGTGGTTATGATACATAATATTGTCACAGAACGCATTCCCAAGTGAAGCAAAACATATAGCCATACGGTTACAAGAAAGGTTTGTTTATCATTTTGCACAGTCATATCATATTTAGCAGTAGTGCATTATTGTTGTACAGAGCTAAAACTGAGAGTTGATGAACACATAATCAGAGGAAAACACACAATAACTCCCACTCTCTGTTTCTCTGTCTCACACACACACACAGCCATAGACTTATTGAATGGCACACTAGAGAACAGAGGAACATTTGTTGAGGGAGTCCGTCAGAGATAACGAACATCATATTAATGAATGCCTCAGTCAATCTCTTTGCTCCTCCCTCTCTGTTTGTCTGACTCTTTTCTTATGTACGCTTATTCGATACATGACTCGCTCTAACTTCCCTGCTGCTATCTTTGCCTCCAGTTCCTTCATATTCCAATCTCTCTGTCTCTCTCGCGCCTCCATTCTCTCGTTTCCCTTTTATTGTTGCATTCTCTCAACCTTTCTGTTGGCTGCACTATTTTCCTTTTTCCTGCAGCTCTGCAATTCAGAGACCACAACCACCTCCATCTAGCTCCACTGTTTCTGTTTTTTTTCTGTAAACTTTGTGTTGCAGAGCAATTAATCACTTTTCTTAGTCCTTGTGATTTTTCATATGGGAGAGTCTGACCCTTGTTGCGGGTACTCGCTACTGTGCTAGCTGGAAATGCCATCACCCATCTTTCCCCTCTCCTGTCTGTGCTTCCAGGCTCTCTCTTTGCCTCTCATTTACAGTGGAGGACATAATTATTTGATCCCCTGCTGAATTTGTAAGTTTGCTCACATACAAAGAAATGAACAGTGTCTCATTTTTATGGTAGCTTCATTTTAACGGAGAGAGTAAAAATTTCAACCAAAAATACAGAAAAGAAACCACATTACATGAAAGTTATAAATTCATTTGCATGTCACTGAGTGATATAAGCATTTAATCCCCAAGAAAAACACGACTTAGTACTTGGTGGATAAACCCTTGTTGGCAAACATAATGGTAAGATGTTTCTTGTAGTTGGTCACCAGGTTTGCACACAATTCAGGAGAAATTTTGGTTCCACTCCTCTTTACAAAAACATTCCCAATCCTTTAAATTTCTTGGTGGACACTTGGCAACTCAGACTACCATTTTTTTCCACAAATTTATATATAGAACCTACGTCAGGAGACTGACTGGCAACTTCACGTTGGCCTCTCCTCTCTTGCCTTTGTGGCCCTATGAATTGGGCTCTCAGTGCAGCAAATGCATTCTGTGCAGATGTCTTGAAATAAAAATGAAAATGGATTAGTACTGTACTGAATGCAATTTTTACTTTACAAAAAATAAGCAAAAAAAATGATTTATTTATTTAAACTTAGTTACAGCACACAATCTTTCCTTAAATGAGATGGAATCCATTTTTTCCATCTTTCACACTAACCTCTCTGATTCTATGTATCCCTCCTTGTTGCTTTGTGTCAGTACACAACCCCCCCCCCCCCCCCCCCCCCCATCCAAAACATGCAGTGTGTAATTTTACCTGTCACACTGGTCTAAAGAAGCATGACTGAGTTCTGCAGTAGCAGTAACTGACTTAACATGATTCTCTGTGTCTCTCTCCCTCTGCTCTCCCTCTGCTCTCCCTGTTCCTCTAGCTTCAGATCAGACAGGAGTTTTATTCTACTTAAATGCAAAGTGCGGCTGTTTGCTTTGCTAGATGCAAAGAGAGCAAAAACTCAGGAGAGGGTCACTTTTTTCCCCTGCCTCGCAGTATAAAGTTTGACAGCAACTTATAGGTCACTGCTGAGTGCTAGATACTTTGAGAAAAAATATAGAGGATTGACATGAAAATGCTTCAGTGCCCCAGAGAAGAATTATGGGACAGTGAGAGAGTTCCAGTAATCCTAATTTAACTAAAGCAGTACTTCCTTATCCTTATCCAAGAAAAATGGATTAGATGAAATTGCATTTCCTGGCACAATACAATGCTGTTTTTCTATATCTTGAAATAAAGATTTAAGGAAAGCAGAAATATTCCAGAGGTCATCTGATCAAAACTTTTACCAGGTGCAATCTGCAGTACAACTTAAACAATAACCAAATAAGGTAATTCCCATGAAATCGTTTTGCAGCCACGGCCAACAAGTCTGGGAATGTCTCCATGATTGAGCGCTATCGAGTGAATGAACTGTGAATTAACAAGTCTGTAACATGTACTGATTGTTTCATGGTGCACTGGCTTTAATAGTCCATTATGCGTTTAATTTAACACACAGACACACGCGGGTTTTTGTTTGTGTCTGTGTGTTTTCATATACTCATTATTTATTCATTCACATACACATATATTCATTTTCCCCTTAAAAACAGTGGTTTAGATGAGAAGCATTGGGTGAGGTTTTTTCTCTCTCCAGAAAGCCATTACAGTCTGCAACAGCCACTGGAACTGAGCTAGTAATGGCTCTCAGTCCTTAAAAAACACATGCTTCAATTTTCGATTAAATATATTTTAACTTGACAGACTGATTGATTTAGCAATCTTTTGATTGATTTATACAGAATGTTTACTTGCCCTCTGCTTATATTTTACACAAAAAAAAAAAAAAAAAGACTAAAGTATTTGGTAGGCCAACCGGAAGGCCGGCGACAAAGGCGGGGACCCTCAAGCAACAGGACAGGAAGTCGACAGCGGCAGCGGAGACATGACCCTTCAGGACCTCGGGCGGAACGGAGACCAGGCAGAGCGGACACCTTGGGTGGAGCGGGAGCAGGCTGGGACTGCGCAGGGCACACAGCAAGCTCGGGCTGCTCTGGCTGGGGCTGCACAGGGCACATAGTAGGCTCCGGTGACCCCTCAGACCACAGGTTCAGGCGGCACGGGGCCCTCTGGCTAAGTCACTGAAGCATGCGATAGAGTGGAATCTGCAGGAAGCTGGAATGGGTCGGCTGAGCACCCAGCAGACGCAGGAAGTTGTGTTCAAGGACTACTGGGGTTCCAGAGTTGGCTGAGGCCACAAATTCAGTCTCTGGATAGGCTCTGGGCAGAGCCTCAATCTCTGGGGGAATCCAGTTTTCGCAGCGGGGGAAACAGTCTCAGAAGGATCTGACCAGGAGGCACAAGCATCATTACTAGTCTCAAAATATACAGTTACAGGAGTAACAAGCTTAGGAACACAATATTCAGTCTCTGGGGCTGGTGGCTGATACACGTGACACACTGACTCAACTTTCTCAGGCTGACCAACACATGACAGAGTGGTGTAATTGACTCACTTAGGAATATGATTAACTATTTCACATAGTACTTGTTAGGAAAAAGCAGTTTTAGGCAGAGCAACCTTGACAGCAGAAACAGTTTCCAAGGTAGCTGGTTTGGTAAAGCAACAGAAAGGATTGTCAGCAATTAGCAGAACAAAACATAGTTCTAGAACTTACAGATACAGTCCACTGGGTCAAGCCATTCTGTCATGAACTACAGTGTGGCAGGTGGAGGTAGGACAGAATTGCAAGACTCGGAAACAAAGGAGTGAACTAAAAGAGGCAGCTTTATTCACTGTAACATGATACTCAAAAGTACAAACATATGAAACTCAAAAACTAGAAAATAGTAATAAACTACTAGCAGATAACAACTAGGAATTACAAGGGAAACATGGCACACAAGGAAACACACAGCAAACTCACTACACAACAACGAGCAAAGGAAGACAGAGGACTTAAATACACATGGGATAACAAGAGGATGGGAAACAGGAGGAAACATGGCTGGAACTAATACAGACTAAGAGGACAGGGTAAGCAAAAGTGAACACACTGAACACAGGACGAGAGACTGACAAAATAAAACAGGAAGTATCATATCATACAGGAAGTATCATGGAAACAAAGAATTAAGAGGCATGGGCTTGACACTGGGACCAGACCAAAACGGACATGGGGACATGATTGACTGGAGATACAGAAAGGGAACACCAAACCTGGAGACCAGAGATAAACAAACATAAAGACAAGGAAACATGGAGTGTAGTGCACAGGAGAGGCTTGGTAACAGAACCTAAAAGCTTGATGACAAAATTAATACCAGAAAATATTACACAAAACAGAAACACAACTAAAAGAACCAGAACCATGAATATAAACTAAACCTCAGAATATTAAATAAACCAGAATCCAGAAAGTCCAAATACACAAACACTGGGTCACAGACCCACGACCATGACAAAGTTGACGGAATCTGGAGTTTAAAACTGAACGTAAAAGAGCCTTCCCAGTTCTGGGGAGAAAAAAAAAACATTTTTGGCTGATGAAACCAAGATGAACAGAATCAGTGGTAGACAAATGTATGAAGAATGACAGAAACATCTGAAGCATAGTAAATTGTGAAGGCAATGTCATGGCATGAGCATGTATGTATCACTAGTGTTTATTGATAATCGATAACTGCTGATAGAAGTAGCAGAACTCCGGAAGAATACAGGACAATTTTTTAATTCAGCCCAATGCTGTAAACTAGATCTGATTTCACTTCACAGTACAAATGGATAATGACCCAAAAAATGCCCTGCAAAAAAGCAGAATAATGGAGTACTTTTGTTATCAGTGCTAAAGTAAAGCAAAATTGTTCTCTTCAATCACATCTTAATTGTTTGACTTATAATCCACTGGGGTTCTGTACAGACACAAATTTGCAAAAAATGTGTATCTTAAGTGTATCTTGCATTACAGAAAATTAAGATAATAAAGCAAAACATATTACAGAATTTATGTAGCTTGCCACTGCAGCTAAGAAATTACAGAGTTAAGTTTGTGAAAGCTATTAAAATGCATAAAGTGACCAAAAAAGTTAAGACCCATGTCCGGTGCAATCCACTCTAGAGACCTCTATTCTCCTTCTGACAGCGAGAAAGGAAAGCATCTTCACCCTAACACGCTATGTTGTACTGGGCAGCTTAATGTTTAATTTATGCTACCGTGTTGTATCTGTTTGCCCACAGACAAACATGCTCCTGTGAAATCCTCCAAAATCCAAACTGCACATTGCCCAACATGCATAATGCTGTGTATTGGCCAAATACTGATTGGTTGACTAGTGGACCTGTCAGGAAAAGAAGTGACAGCAGTTTAGTACAAACGAGAGACGTGCAAAGAAAAAAAAAGAAATCAAAGATCAAAAATTACATTATGAAAAGTAGGCAGTGGCTGCTATGGACACATTTAATTGCTTTTGACACTTGGTTTAACCTCAGCTCCTTATATGTTTTAACTTTGCTCTTCTCTGTAGTTGTCTGACAGATCAAAAACAGCACAAGGAAACCCACAAACTGGTTGTACCACATTTATTGATACTTCCACATCAGAAAACAGACTCTCTCTCTCTGTGTAGATGGGCGGTCTGAAGCTGCCCACAGACTGCCAACGGACTATGACTTAAAACCACAGAATGAATAAACAAGTCAATTGTAATATAAAAATGCATGTTGCTTTAAAAGTTGAAGGTTTTCA
Organism: Perissodus microlepis; assembly: GCF_051167445.1. Lineage (NCBI taxonomy): Eukaryota > Metazoa > Chordata > Actinopteri > Cichliformes > Cichlidae > Perissodus > Perissodus microlepis. The sequence goes on from NC_140466.1 coordinate 12,924,078, forward strand.
CAAAGGCAATATTTATTGCAAGATCAGTTTTGTTAATGTATTTTTTGATGTATTCAAATAAGTACTTATTTCATATATGTATATTTTTAGCTTCACTTGGTCGCCCTGAAATCATAATTCTACAGAATAATGATGTGACTACAGCCTGGCTTTTTTCATTAACTACTTAGGTCAGGGTCATAGATTATAAATGAGAGGCAAACCTAAATCATGGAAATAATACAGTTTTTTGGCTACGCCTCCTCCAACGCATGGATTAGAAACGTATTAGCAGGACAGTACTGTGAACGTTAAAACTACAAACCCCAGAGGTCTCCATATTCAAATCCTTTTCCGCTGATTGGATAACGTAGGATCCAATCGCTTGGTCGAGACGTGTCTCGCATTTATAGCATCCTTCCGTCATGGCGTCTGTTTGGGCTAAATCCATTGTTAACCTGCAGGTCTTGGCTGTTTTTTTCTGCCTAATGGTATGTCTGCCACCGGGGGGAGGACAGAAGAAGAAAGAGGTAATGTTTCAACCGTAAAAATGTGTTTTTCATGTAAAATGGCCACGCTACTCACTGAAAGGGATGTGCAGGTTTAACCTACCGGTGTTTTTTAAGCTAGTCTGGGTTAGTCAGAATTCCCAGGAAGTAACTCAGAGAGAGGCTCTTGACATGCCGTTTCTTAGTAGCAATAAATTCCATTGGTGCCAATATGTGTTTTAAAGAAAAGTCTCATAAAAAGGTGTGCTTGTCACGTTTTCTGCGTCACTACGCCCTCCTGTGTTTCTGACTATGACAAAAGGACACGCATGAATAAGCAGAGCAAGCTAATGCGGGCTGTCAACAGCTGCTGTATGTAAAGTGTGTTTTGTTTGGAAAGAGTTTCTATTGGTGCTTTTTGGCACTGCTCACTCAAACACTGGTGCAGTGTGGCGAGTAATGACTTTATTTTGAAATCTGTCAGAATAGGAAGTGTTACGGTTTACTTATCAGTAGTTTAATAATGCTGGTGAGGATGCCAGAATAACCACAACTGATAGTAGCGTGCTGAGGTTTCTGTGATGCGCCGGTTGCCGGATTAGTAAAAGAGGGTGGTGTGGTTTTATTGAAGTTATAGTGGAACAGTTTAATCCAAAAGGATAGTGAGGGGAAAGTCATTGTAATGTATTTACAATATGAATAAGGTCTGTTCACCAGCTTTGTATTTGATTCATTAAAGTAAGTAATACATGTTCTGAGTTACAATATAAGCCCCCTAATTATATCAACAACAGGCATATGACACATATTTTAGCAATTTTGGGATGATGTGCAACGTTGGTATTGTTTTATTATTTGTTCTTGATTTAGGGGCGATCGTGGCCTTGCAATCGGAAGGTTGCCGGTTCGAGCCCCGGCTCGGCCAGTCTCTGTTGTTGTGTCCTTGGGCAAGACACTTCACCTACCGCCTACTGGTGTTGGCCAGAAGGGCCGATGGCGCAATATGGCAGCCTCGCTTCTGTCAGTCTGTGGCTACAACTGTAGCTTGCCTCCACCAGTGTGTGAATGTGTGTGTGAATGGGTGGATGACTGGGTGTGTAAAGTGCTTTGGAGTCCCTAGGGGGGTATGGTAAAAGCGCTATACAAATACAGGCCATTTACCATTTACCATTTAGTTCTAGTCGTAGTCTTTTGACTAAATATCACACAATTATCTCCAAAAGTTGATTCTGTTCATCTGGACGTAGCGTTTTGTGGGAGAAACGTTTCGTCACTCATCCAAGTGACTTCTTCAGTCTCAGCTGACTGCAGGTTTCCCCAAATCTTATAAATAGTACATTTGCATAATGACTGGAACCAGCCCACTAAAGGAACAATGGGCTGGGAGGTCAGTTCCTTAATCATAATTATGCAATGCAATTATGCCATTATCCTTCAGTGGACTGATATTTTTGGGGGTTTTCATGAGAAACAAGGAGCATGACAGCTAGCTGAACCGCCCTTCCAACACTGTTTCCTGCATGCAGATCAAATTGTGAGTGTCTAACCTTATTGCACAAGAGATTTCTTTTGATTGAAGCACTTCATCTTGCCTTTCTTCTAGGGATGTTCCTAGTGACTAATTTCTAAATCAACTAAATGTGAAAAAAGAATTAGGCTAACTGACCAGTCAAAAACTAAGAAACCCTGAGCTATCAAGTTAAATCTGAGAACTGTTTAATGAACATGTTTAATGACAAAGTCTTATGTTTCCAACCTCCTTAATGGCATATGTGTCAAGACTTAAAATTTTACCAACAGGCTTTAGTAGTTTTTTCTTTAACATGTAGTTTTTATTGCTTTTGCTGGCATCAAATGTAGATATCATCTGTGATGCAAAAATCTAAAGAAATAAAAATGTAGAACCTCATGCTTGTTTGGTCATAAAATCTTGAGCACCTTTTGTAAATGGCTCTTGACTGCACTGTCAGCCAAAATGGTTATCATATTGGGTGGTGGTGCAGGAAGTGGAGTCCGCATCTAGTCAGATTTAGAAGTAGTTTTAGGTAAACTCGTCAGCATTCAGCACTGGAGCTAAGAGTATCGGACTGTGTAGGAAAGAGCTACAAAGCACAGCATGTATCAGGCTCTTTTTTTCCATCATATGTTTTCCTATTTTATTTATTGATAGAACATCATATTTTTAAATATATGTAGCCAGACATTTTGCGCTACCAATCTACAATCCACACAAACACAGTAAAAGCCTGATGCTCCCAGCATCAACTAGGGAGTTGAAACAGGAAGACTTTATTTTTAAAACCTTAACATTCTGTAAATTTAGACCAAGCCATGTTTAAAATTACATTAATTCTGCTTTTGAACTGTTTGCAGTACATTCATCTTTAAACTAGCACTCCTAAAGTTTTTACCCAACAATTAGAATCAGTGATAGTGCCACTGGCACTGAAAATGCAAAAGTGCAAGTTTTTTTGTTTTAAATTTTGACCTAATTTAAAATAAAAAAAAGATGCAAACTTTTTTGTATTGTACTTTTTAAAACATAAATACAAAGGGCATATTAGATGCTTGCCTGTGACTCTAGAGGCTTGCCTGACAACACAGAATACAGAATGAAGCATTAAATAAGCAGGTTCAAATTTAATAAGCATAGCCACAAAAGTATAAAAATGATATATTAGCTCTCTGGGATATCTAGATGTTCTAGACCAGATTGGATTTTATAGTCCTTTGCCATTGTAGGAATTTTATTTGTCTACATAGTCATGATCAGTGGATTTGTATGTGGTAATGTATGTGGGTAACTTCAGTTCAATAATAGGTTTTTGTTGGTTTATCTGCAGAGTTGATTGTAACTTGTGTTGTGATTCTATCCTGTAATGGTTTCCATTATTAAAATCACAAGATCATTTTCTTCCCTTTCATTTCCTTTAGCTATATGTGGTGAAGTTATTTACCTAAAGTCTGATGAACCCTGCTGACTATAGTATGTTGAGCAGTTAAATATTTTTATAGACCACGGGACTTGTCAAGTCAGAATGCTGTTGTGCCTGTCCTGTTGGACCACCTCATCAACACCTTTCTTCTGAGCTGACTTTGAAAATGAATAGAAAATTAATTGAGTGGACTAATTGTGGAATGAGTACAAGAAAGAATGCATGGACAAATACATGACGGGTGAATGAACATCTGAATGAATGAATTGAATGTGTCAACTAATGAATGAACAAAGAACTGACTGAGTGTAAGAAATGATGAATAAATGACTGATTAGCCACTGATGAAAAAGTACTTGAATGAGTGAGCAAATGAATGAATAATTGAAAATGGCAAGTTTGCCTTGCAGCTTGCTGTAAACCCTTTCTGTCACTACTTCTAATGGCTTGGGAGGTGTATCTGTAATTAATGTGCCGTATTGCGTCTAGGAGACTTTCAATAATTATAAAGTAACAACTTCAGGCTTGTGTATCTTTATGAAAATTAAAAAATGAAAATGTGTTACTATATAAATAATCAGTTTTGTGTAGTTTGTGGGAAACTGTGGCTGGTTTAAACTAAATTTGTAATGTCTTGTTAAGTGGCAATGACAATGAATAGATTTAAAAAATAGATTATTATAAAATTCTTATTTGTAACATTATTCATGCAAGGGTAGTAAGTGCATCAGTGCTTATTTGCAGCAATGCCTTGCTTCACTTTCACAAAAATGCACAGGGGAGTTGCCTGTTATAGTCACAGTCTGTTAGACACTGACCGGCTCAAGGACACCTCTACATTACCTAATGAGTGGCAGAAAAAGCATTTCTCAATTACTTACCCAGCTTAAATTTATCCAGCTATTATTAGTTTGCTTCTCTGACATTGAACCGCCTCTCTTTAAAACTTTGGAGTTAAAGTATTTTGTCTGCCAACATTTAACTTTGGACCATCCTTTATAAAGTACCAAATAGAAGAGAGGAGGTAGTCACACTTACATACATACACGCACACACACAAACAAAACACACAGCACACACACACACAGAGTGAGAGACAGCCATACTTTCGATGAGCCACAGGAGAAATATTGAGGGGTTATAATGTGAGAAATGTATTTTCCCAGTTGCCTGCCAGAGGCCATAGCAGGAGAGGTGGAGGAGGCGGAGGAAGATCTTATTTAGCTGGAAATGGACAAAATGGTGAAGCAGCACTTTGTATTCCTCTCACCAATTTCTGCTCTCCCTCACTGCCCTTTCCTCTGGCTCTGGCCAATGTATGATTAAACTCTAAACTGTAGTGAAGGATAACATGATCTGAATGTTAAAGGTAAAGCTGTTAAATAGTTACATTTTGTTTTGTTAAATAAGTACACATAGGTTTGCATATTTGTTTGTTTTTTGGCTTTAGTCACTTAACTGGAACTAGATCATAGCTTTGGCTAGGGCTGTGCGATATGATCAAAATCTCATATCCCGATATAAGAATTCTATCGTCCGATAACGATATAAATCACAAAAATGTAACATTTTCTGTAAATTCTGTGAATCTTGGGCAGCTCGTCTTGCGGGAAGTGTTTCCAGCTGCGCGTCATGTAGCTGGAGTCGAGTGTTTTAACCGATTTTTAGACATAAGTTGTAACGGCCGCCGTTTTCTTTGTGAGTATTTATTACACAGCGTGCTGCGGGGAAAAGCCTGTTCTAACATTTGAGTCTAAGGTTTATTTTTTAGCACCTGGCGGCTCTTTTTTACTTCTCATCCGTAAATAATCTGCTCTTTCACGTGATTCAGTTTATTTTGAAAAGTCTCAACAGGATCTTGAGCTTTATTGTGAAAGGTTTATGTGGAACATAAACAAGCGGACACGCGATGCTGTTACCGTCGTTGTTGCTAACCACAACGCATAAAAACAGGCGCTTGTCCGTCTGTAGTGTGGTTATATAAAATATAAGAGAAAGAGAGAACTTTAAGAAATGAATATAGCCACTACAGTGACCATCAAAACAATGAAAAAATATTGCCGTAAACAGTTTATTTTGCGACACCACGAAACAAACGATAGCGTAAAATGAAACGATAGACGTTTTTATATCGTCATCCGATATATATCGTTATATCGAACAGCCCTACTTTAGCTCATATTTATTATTATTATTATTTTTTTAATTGAAAGTTTTGTAATTATGACAGTCATCCACGTGAAAAAAACAAAACCAGCAAAAAAACAAACAAACATAATACGCACTGACAATAACATAATGGCACAGTGAAACCCTCAGATCTGCCCGGTCTGGGGGAGCTCCCCTCCACCTCTTTACAGGTCCCATGTCGTCAGGTTTTTGCTACGGTCCACGCAGCACTTTACAGTCCATCCCTGATGATATTCGGAAGGATATTTCCAGTCTCTTTTATGAGCTGCCTTCTAAAAAACAGTGACCACGTCCTTAGCAGGCCTTCCTTCTTCCAGTAGTTGCGTGAAAATACTTAGTTAAGCTCTGGTTATATAACCCACCACCCATCATCCCACATTACCACCTTCAACAAATCTCTCCCACTTCCTCCAGTTTATATGAAATTGGTCCATTTTGAGGTTCAAAAAAAATGTTAGCTCATATTTATTAAAATACATTTTTGAGATTTTGTCCAGTCTGCATACAAGGGATCTCTTATTGATTCTTAAATAATGTAATTGAATATTCTATTTAACCTCCTAGGACCTGGCGTCCACATATGTGGACATCACATTTTGGGTTATTTAGACCAAAATACTAAATTTTGCTCTACAAGGGCCTGATATCCACTTACGAGGACATTATACTGCTACTGTCCTATCGGAATTTTAAACGAATATCCTTACATGTGGCTCTGTTTCTTAGAAACAAAAATCAGGTTAAAAAAAAAAGATCAGGTAATTCTTTGTTTTTACATTCATCAGTCCCAATTTATTTATTTATTTAGGACAGTGCATGTTAATGAACATAAATGTAAAAAAAAAAAATTACATGAATGTAAACATGCCAGATTATAGCCAAAGGCTAATTTCCATCTGTTGTCCTTAAACATAAAAAAATAGACATAATAATTCATAAAAATTCATCATTCATTCATAATAAAAACTCCATCACCAAACTTACACATACACACCATTCTGTTCCCAAATAAAACATTAAAACTATACAACTCATACATGATCACACACTTGATCATCACTCAGCCCAAATATCAAAGAGAAATTAAAAATGCATGTCATGAAAGAGTTCGGGTCTTAAGAGGTTAAGGGAGGAAGTTCAGGCAAGTTAGGATGGTTTGCAAACTGGAATTGGAGAGTGGCCTTTTGGTCATTTGGCCATCTAGATGTGTTGGTTGGCATGATAAGGTGCGGCTTTTACTTTGAAGGAGAAAAATCTCTGTTACACTTCAAGTTTTATTATCACATGGCCAGTGGTGCAAGCTATGGATTAGAGCAGCAATTTGCTAGCAACCAAAGCAATCAAGAGGAGGTTTATGGTGCAGCCCTTTGCCAACAGGTCAGGAATGCACTTTTATCCTAGCAACCAGAGATTGCCAGGAGGTCATTGCCCAGTTTCTTGGCCTGTGTGTCAGAAGGCTTTGGAGATTCTTGAAAAGTATATTGGAACCTCTGTTTGGAAACATGTTTGCATCCTCCGTACAGAATGAAGTAAATCTCCTTTGTCACTATGAGTGGACAAATAACAAAAAGCAGAAAAATAGGTAAAATCTGTAGCTACTATAAAAACTTTGTGACCTACTGTACATTTTGCACAAACTGAACATTGTTCTAGCACATTTATTGTTGGCATGTATACTGCATGGACAATCGGGCTGGGATTTGATTCCTCAAAACCAATCCTTAAGGTGTGCTGGCAGAGCACATCAAAATTGTATTTATAGTTGATCTAAACAGTCACACTGGTTTGCAGAGTTAAAAGACAGCTATCATGGGGTGTATGCAATATCCTTTAAAAACAGCACACGCTGTCCGATAATCCCTTCAGAGTCAGATCAATAGCTTTGCACTGGGAGTGACACATGAAAAGTGCCACAAAGTTTTTGAGCAAGTGATGAAAATAAAGGACAGTGAGGGAGTGTTAGAAAGAGAAGTTCAATGTCTGGCTTATTTATCACCTCCACACAGCTGCTTCTGTGGGAAGTGGGAATGAATGATGGATCATTGTTTTCTGAATGTTACAAATAATTGCAACGTAGACAATATCTGATGAGTGTTGGAAAAGTGTAAGGAAAAGCATTAAAATGTCTGTAGTAACTCTGATAAATTATTCTTTAGTGGTAAAAGGAGAAGTATTTAGACCGGGGGTGTCAAACATAAAGCTCAGGGGCTAGAATAGTTGCAGCAAACCATCTGGCTTACTGGAAGGTTGGAAAATGTAAAAGATGGCAAAGATTATGTGACTTTAGACTGTATTTTCATAAGTTTCTAAGTTATGTTTCCCACAATGTAAAATGTAAAATGAGATTGAAATTCCTGATCAAGACTGATGATAACAAAAAATAAATTAAAATAAATAAATAACTTATGGCAACAGTGCTGAAGCCTGCCTTGTTTTTAATTCCTACTTTTTGTGACTAAGCTAGAGGAAGAAATGGTCATTGAGAGAGAAAGAATATTTATATCCCTTCAGTAAGCCCTCGTTCATCACACCGGCTCTGCTAGATATTAGAGCTGGTTGTGTTTCTGTCTCAAGGCTGACCGCAGCACAAAGAAAGAACCCGTGTAAGCACTTCCTATACCTAGGTATGTGGAGTCAGGGGAGGTAAAGAGAAAAAAGTTCAGGGCGGCAGGCAAGAAGAAATTATATATCAAGAGAATTATATATCTTCAGAGAGATAGAGATTGCAAAGTAGTGGGCTTGCTACCACACCCAGGGACCAGTCTAATAAGTGGATGGGAATAATAAGAGACTGCTACCTCTGCACACAGAGGCCCAATAAACTACTGGGTAGGCCCTTCAGGGCATAACCCAAGCCACTTCCACAGTTTAGACTGGGGCTTATAAAGCTGTGTAAGCAGTATTGATTCTTGGTTTTCTGTCTGACTTGTTCATGGGAAATGCTAGCTTACAAGTTACAAATTTTGCTGATTGATTTTTAAGAACCAGCAGATACTGAGAAAATGTGTGGTTCTTTTTGTTGTATCATGTTATATTTTGATGTTTAATGCACTGTGCTGATTTATGTTCTTGAATTTGCATCCATTATCATCTTAAAATATTAAAATATTAAATATTAAAAATTTACATGAAACACTTAAGAATCTAGTCAATAGGGTTTTATTTTTGAAAAGGCTGCAGTAGCTTTTGACATCATGCATTAGTCTCTGATTAACCCAGTTTAGCTGGAAACATTTTTTATTTGGCACATTGCTGGATTAATTAGAGAAAAACAGACTAAAGACTGTCCAAAGAGGGCTTAAGCAATTTCTGTTAAAAATAACACTACATGTCACGGAATTGTGATTGTTAAGAAGTGCAGCTTTGTGTTTGAGTCTAATTTTAGTCTTTTAAGTGAAAAATAAATTAATAAATAAAAGAAGATTAAATTCTGGAAGACACAAACAATTTCATTACTGGGAAGAATGTATGCTGTAAAGATGATGCTTCTGTCACAGTTGCTTTATTTCTGTCAGAACTTCCTCATCTATCTTACTAAAAACTATTTTATAAGACTGGGTGACTCAGTGATTCTCCATTTTATATGGAATTATAAACCCCATAGAATTAGGAAGGACCAATTCTGCAAGAGAATGAGGGAGGGCTGGCATTACTTAATTTCATTTTGTATTTATTACGGGTCCACTGTTTCTTGCTCTGGTTTTCATTGGATAGATGAGAACTTCCTGGATGGTAAGAGATAAGGCGTGCATTGTCCGCTATAGCAATCATGTCCCCTACTTGGAGACATAAATCTTGTTATAGATAAAATCTGTGTTCCATACAACCCCATGATCTATAATGCAATCCATAATACAGGGTGGGCCATTTATACGGATACACCGTAATAACATGGGAATGGTTGGTGATATTAAAGTCCTGTTTGTGGCACATTAGTATATGTGAGGGGGCAAACTCCTCAAGATGGGTGGTGACCATGGTGGCCATTTAGAAGTCAGCCATCTTGGATACAACTTTTGTTTTTTCAATAGGAAGAGGGCCATGTGACACATCAAACTGATTGGTAATGTCACAAGAAAAACGATGGTGTGCTTGGTTTCAACATGACTTTATTCTTTCACGAGTTATTTACAAGTTTCTGACCACTTATAAAATGTGTTCAATGTGCTGCCCATTGTGTAGGATTGTCAATGCAACCCTCTTCTCCCACTCTTCACACACCGATAGCAACACCGCAGGAGAAATGCCAGCACAGGCATCCTGTATCCGTAGTTTCAGGTGCTGTACATCTCGTATCTTCACACCATAGACAATTGCCTTCAGATGACCCCAAAGATAAAAGTCTAAGGGGGTCAGATCGGGAGACCTTGGGGGCCATTCAACTGGCCCACGACGACCAATCCACTTTCCAGGAAACTGTTCATCTAGGAATGCTCGGACCTGGCACCCATAATGTGGTGGTGCACCATCTTGCTGGAAAAACTCAGGGAACGTGCCAGCTTCAGTGCATAAAGAGGGAAACACATCATCATGTAGCAATTTCAAATATCCAGTGGCCTTGAGGTTTCCATTGATGAAGAATGGACCCAGTATCGTTGTACCCCATATACCACACCAAACCATCACTTTTGTTGTTCCAACAGTCTTGGAGGGATCCATCCAATGTGGGTTAGTGTCAGACCAATAGCAGTGGTTTTGTTTGTTAACTTCACCATTCACATAAAAGTTTGCCTCATCACTGAACAAAATCTTCTGCGTGAACTGAGGGTCCTGTTCCAATTTTTGTTTTGCCCATTCTGCAAATTCTGTGCGCCGATCTGGGTCATCCTCGTTGAGATGCTGCAGTAGCTGGAGTTTGTAAGGGTGCCATTTGTGAGTATTTTATATGTGCCGAAGGGATGTTCGATTAATGCCACTCTCCAGTGACATGCGGTGAGTGCTACGCTGTGGGCTCTTGCTGAATGAAGCTAGGACAGAAACTGATGTCTCTTCATTAGTGACAGTTTTCTTGCGTCCACATTTTGGCAAATCCAACACTGAACCAGTTTCACAAAACTTAGCAAGCAGTTTGCTGACTGTAGCATGGGAGGGTGTCGTAGGGTGTCTTGCACTGAAATCTGCTGCAATGACCCAGTTACTGCGTTCACCAGATATCAACACAATTTCGATCCGCTCCTAATGTTTTAACCTCTTCGACATGTCAATGGCTGAACAAAGAGAAACTTGGAAATAACTCATGAAAGAATAAAGTTACGTTGAAACCAAGCACACCATTGTCACCCTGTACAATTAAAATGTTTGAACTGGAAAAAATATGGAATACTAATAAATATTGGACCACTCTTTTTTTCATTAATTAATTAATTTTCTTTTACATTGAATATAAAATGGTCCATTCCTCCACTTTGTCCTTCTTTACTATTCTGTTCAGATATGCATACTCAGAATGCTCATTTTTAGTTGGTCCTCTCTGTCATTTCTTTCTTGTGAAAATAAATGCATTTTTATGTTTTACAGGTCAAGAGAAATAAATATTGTATGCAATTGCCAGTTTTTCTTCTGTTGCCAATAAAACCCAAACCCAAAAAGGCATAATGGTGCCACATTTTGCACATAGAAATGTTTCATTGTACTTCCAGTTAATTCAAGGGTTATTTTGTTTGGATCTTGCTCATTAGCCATAGTTATCTGAATTATTGATGCACTAGTGCCAGGCCTGCTTTCAGAGTGACTGATGGCCCATGCTGCTACGTCATTTTCCTCCCCCGTTATTTCTCCCTTTCTATCTCTGTTTTTTCCCCCCTTGAATTTCCAGCATGTGTATCTAACTAATTTCTGAGTGGGAAAAAGATCTTCCACCCTCTTTCTGCTCCCTTGTCATGTCTCATGTTTTTTTTTTTTTTCAGTAACCACCCTTTTCTGCCCAGCCATGTAACATTTTTATAATTATGTTGTTAGAGATGAAATGGTATGAAAATTTTATTTCATGATTATTGTGACCAAAATGATCACAGTTATCATAATCATGGCACAACTAAAATATGTGGAAAATGTTCAAGAAGTACTGATGCACACAATGAAAGAATGTCACCAATTTTAAATTGAATCAGAGAATAAAACTTAAATCTGTGCAGTTTTTTGGAGTGTATGGGGACTTTGTTTTTGTTTTTTCCTGCAGTATGACACAAGTCTTATCGCAGTTTTCTGACACATTGTGTTGATTTATAATTAATTCTTCATACTGCATATAAAATGTGCAAAAGTGCTGCTTTCGTAGGAAACCAAAAGTTTGGGTCGTCTTTTGACACATAAAAACATTTAAAACATTAACTAAAAGACATTCTTTTCCCGTTCTATAGGTTGCATTTAAGCAAATGCGATGACCTAGGCCCACTTTACAATATGGAGTCACAAGATGACGATGATGCAATGAACGCAAAAACTGACAAATATTAACAGTCATTATTTGAGTCTACTTTTTCTGTTGAAGCTGTTTTTTTGTTTTTTTGTTTTTTTTTTAACCGACTTGAGTCTTACCGGCTTTTAAGGAACCCCGTATTTGTTTGGGTGACTCTGCAGCCTGTGACCATTTGCAGTCAGTGAACATAGTCTGCAGACACACAATGAGAAAAGTAACACTGAACTCTTACATTATTGACAAGCTTTTCACAAGTTAGATAGAGAAGCTACGATATTTCTGTCCTGCTATGAAAGTCTCTATATCATACACTGAACTAAAAGTTAATTTAGCCTGCATTCACTATAATGTGGAGGTTATGAAGAGATTTTGTATGTGTCTGTACACAGGGTGACCATTTTCTCTAAAGTTTCTTGGCACTCTTAAAATCCAAAGTAAGACCAAACTTTAGACTTAGTCCCTTTCGACAGCTGCAAAGCCTTTGATACACTTCTACTGCCTCCCGTGTTTTTATAGACTCAAAGCAACCTCATGATGCAGAATTTCTTTGTTTGTTAAACTGTAACAAAGACATTGCAGTGTGCCCATAAATTACACAAAAACGTGGTAGAAGGCATGTTTTTGTTTAATTAAATTACTATTTTGGTATAAACATAACCTTAGAGATTCACTTACTAAACAGAAAATCTACCTGCATTTGGTGCTTGGCTGTCACTTTTGAACCCTGATCCCTACATTTCTTCATTACTCATTATGGAAAATGCATTGTTGCCATATTGCTTTATATCTTTATATTTTATTTTTTCCTGTCAACTCTCTTCTCATTCCATCTTCCTTTAGACCCCCCCCCCCAAAAAAAAAAACAAAAAACCCCAAACAAACAAAAAAAACAACTTTATTCCTAAACTTCTGTCTCCCTGCTTCTGCACACCCCACCACTGCATCATCCCACCACCACAGTGACAGGGCTTGCTACATAGCTGACATGAGGTGCCATATTATTCTACTGTGTATTATGTGTGTATGTTTGTCTCAGATCGTGTTTGTGTGTCTGTCTGGCTTGGGGCTGATAAGACGTCACGGTGTTATCCTCCCAGACAGACCTGGGTGACACTGATGTGTTCACAGGCCACATACGCGCTCACACAGAAACATATTCAAGTCCATATTATATGGACTAACATATATACATTTGTACATTTCATTATGTACTGGATTGTTACACTGAATGCCTTTTAGATGTATACGTGTATGTATTTATTAATGTTAAATTTCACAGATAACTTGTTATTCTTTCTTATTTTTCTTTCTGCTTCAATGGATGAAAGCTAGTGTTAAAATGGGGCTAAAACTGTGTGTGTGTTCTTTTGTGTTCCTCTGCATGAAAAAGAGATTGTCATAAGTCTGCCATATTAAAAACACTTGTCGTAAGCGGGTAAGTACAGATGTGTTAGGGCAGATAGTAGCTAGGAGAGACAGATTTTTTTGTTTTGTTTTGTTTTTTGACCTGGGCACAATATTTAGTGTTAGTCCATATTAGGGAAGGCTATACCAAGAAATTGAACAGGTAATGCGTTATTAAATTATGTTAACATTGCCTTTTGAAAGAATGTATTTGTCCAGAGGATGTCAGGTAATTGCTGTCGTGTTTCTGGCTACTTCTCATTTGCTCAGTCAAATAGTCTTGGAGGCCTGTCATGCAGCTGGAAGAAGCTGTGTTGATGATTATGTTTGGGGTTTGATTTTCGTGATTATAATAGCAGAAAAAAACACCTAAAAGTACTGTGAGACTAATGTTAGAATCTGCTCATCTTTCTCCAGCTAAATATATTTACTAAAAATTTCAACTCTGTCTAAGACTCCATAGTCCTAGAGATCAATTGGCGACTCCCTTCAACCACCGCTTTCTAAAAAAATTGGTAAATGCACTATATTTTTTTTTCTAGTACTTCACAAGTGCTTTCTATCTAACAGGCACACACTTTCATACTTCAATGCACGCATCAGAGAGCAGCTTGGGATTCAGTATCTTGCCCAAGGATACTTCATGAGTATTCCCCAACCAGTTGTGACTTGTTATCGGCAGTTGCTGTAAAATTGACTGCTAAGCCCCAGTCACACAGGCCTAGAGACTGATCAGCAACCCCCTGGTAACTGCAGGTCATATTCCCCCAATTTGTTAGTAGGAGGTTGCTTGCTGTTGCCACATGAAATTTTTACAAAATGGTATCCATTGCTGCGCTGAAAGCATCACCGTCCTTGCGATCACTTTGGTCACCAGCAAACTGCTGCAGTGGTCCATAGTTTGACTCAAAGATGTTAATGTTAAGTAGCAATGGTAGTGACATTCAAATTAATTGCATGTTGTGTGGTCAGGTGTTTGAACATGTGGGAGATATTTCCCCTCTTGTGTTCAGTGATGAGGTTATTACACAAAAAACTAATTATTACACATATTGCAGAGAAGTCTTTTCTTAAAAGTAATGCAGTATGTTACTTAATTACCCCCAGGAGAAAATAATTTGTTAAATAACTTTTCTTTCACGTTTCTGCATAAAATGATCCCAAAAGTATAGTCTCATAATTACCATTTAACAATATAAACCTCAGGCTACAATCCCACTAGGGCTGCCACGATTAGTTGACTAGTCACGATTAAGTCAACTATCAAAATCGTCAATGACTAATTTAATAGTCGACGCATCGGTTGAAGATCCTGAAAGACGCAGGAATAAGTAGTAGGATTTAAGAGTGTAATAATGGACTGAAACAGAGGATGGCAGCAATGCATCTACAAGGATGCCAGCTGCCGTTAAATACCAGAGAAGAAGTAGAAGCAGTCTCTGGTGTTGTAGCTATGTCCAAATTCAGGGGCTGCATCCTTCGAGGCCACATTTATAGGCCAATTACATCACACCAACGCAACAAATGTCCAAATTCGAAGACTCCTCCAAATGTGGCCAACAAATGCGTACTCCTTTTCCCCAGATTTGAAGGATGGGTCGGGTGTATCCTTCGTGGCCCAACCTATCCCAGAATTCAGAGCGCAGCCCAGCCAGTTTCCAACAATGGCGGCAGCTGCTTAGTTTTAATATTACTCTTTTAAAAATTTATATTGAGCGAAGAAAAGCTAAATTTGAGTGAACAAAATTCATTGCTGTGTGCAAAAAATGTATTTTAGTGTTCCAGCTGACCGGGTGGTCACTCGGGTTAAACGTAATATATAAGGCTGAACTGACAAAAAATCGGCCGACTACACCACCAGGTGTTATAGGAAAAACCATAAAGCCTTTGAACTAAAACAAACGCTGTTGTGACAGTGATGTACACTGTCTTGTTGGTATATATGTATGATTTGTATCACCTTCATGTTTCCCTCTCACCACATATCCAAACCGATATCATGACCAGCAGATGCCCGGTATGCCCAATGGCCAGTCCAGCTATGCGGTCAGCTGGTGGGTAACAGGCATCTCCGAAAACGTTAGAGCACTTTTGCAAATATGTGATGTCTTGATAAATCGAGCAAACATTTGAAGTTTACACAGCAACATTCTTGCATGAAATGATCTTAAAATTTTATTTTGTGACCCAGAAAGACTAATATTTCAAACTCCGCCACTCTGTGTTCCTCCGCTACTGCCTCGTTTGTTTTGGATGAAATGGATTCTGGGATATTGCATTTCGTCATTTCGATCTGATTGGAAACCAAAACAGCCAATCAGATTTTTTTGCATCCAAGTCTGTGATTGGCTGGTTTTGTGGCACAAATATAACGGTGTACAGAAAGAGTTGAGTGCGCACGGGCAGAAATGTTGAGAGCGCAAGCAACACATTGCGAGCAAGCGCAAATGCAAAAACTGAGCGAGAGGGGCTGCTATTGTGTGTGTGTGTGTGTGTGTGTGTATGGATAATGGCAAACACTGAAATACATTTTTTGCACGCAGCAATGAATTTTGTTCAATCAAATTTAGCTTTTCTTCGCTCAAAATAAAATTTTCCTCAAAATGCGACACTTGCACCTGCAAATGTTTTTTACGTACACTCAATTTTTTTTTTACATGCGCTCAGAATAGTGGTACAAAAATAACGCCATATTTTCAAACCTCCCGCGGTCTTTTGCTACTCAGGTTAAATATGATATATAAGTCACTTAGATAACTTAAAAATGTTATTGTTTGGATTTTTTCAGTGTTTTATCTGTTCCTGAGTTAATCAGTTTGGCTGAGATTAAAGTTATAGTTTTCACACAGCTGAATAAACGTCAAACAGAAAACTGATTAAAAAGAAGTGTGAGATGGTAGAGAATTTACTCCTGTGTCCTGTTATATTTTAGGGAGCAAAGAACAGACGGCTG
The DNA here is from genome assembly GCF_051167445.1 of Perissodus microlepis. Classification (NCBI taxonomy): domain Eukaryota; kingdom Metazoa; phylum Chordata; class Actinopteri; order Cichliformes; family Cichlidae; genus Perissodus; species Perissodus microlepis. Next base: position 12,940,446 of record NC_140466.1, read on the forward strand.
AGTTTATTAAACTCCAAATCTGCAAAAAGTTTAAGTTTATCATCTTGTCTTTATTTTTAGTTACCACATACCTTAAACACTTCAAGCTGTAAGCTAATGATAGTTATATAAAAGCAGATGCAGCGAAATACTGCAAAAGTAATTGGATTGAGCTTCACACTGAAAATGGGTAATGACCCAAAGCATGCTGCAAAGCAACCAAAGTATGTCTCAAGCAAGTAAACTGGATATTCATCAGTGCCCAAGTTGGTAACCTGGTCTCAACCCAATAGAGCATGCTTTTCAGTTACTGAAGTCAGAGAGACCCACAAACAAGCAGCATGAGAAGGTGGCTGTACTAAAGAGCTGACAAAGGGAAGCAACATTTTTTTTTTTACACTTAGTATTTAAACTTTTGAGGATATGAGAATGGGGAACTGTGAAATGAGTATATAGAAATGATTATGATTTAAAAAAGTTAATTCAGTATGGTTGTTTAACTCTTTTAATTAAAGTACTCTTGAAACATCTTGAATGTTTAATTTTAAATCCATTGTGGATGGATTTTGGATGGATTTTAAATCTACAGGCAAAACGACATGGGTGTTGTCCAAATAATTACGGAGCCAACTGTGACACAATGAACCAAATCAGTTTAGATTAAAGCTGAATGCCAAATGTCTTTTATTGTCAGACCTCTATTTCTCCCTTTCACTACTATGAGTTTACTAATTTTGGAAACTCTTGCTCTTGACCCTATTGGAGTTCTAGACAGGATGAAGTGTCATCAATTTTAGAGTTTTTACTTAAGACAATTATCTGGGAAAACTAAAGTGAAGTCGCATTGCTTCATTTAAGTCATATGAATCTAATAACACCACCACTGTCTTATTTGAGCAGTAAAAACCTAAAACTATTACATGCATGGTACATAAAAACTAAGAATCATGCATAATGTATATCATTTAAATACAATAACAACATGATCAAAACACAGGAAAGTGCTGGTGACAAATATGTGATCTCACATCTAAGGATGGGAATTGATATGAATTTAGCGATTCTGATTCATTTAAAGCGCCTTGAGGCAACTTTTGTTGTGATTTGGCGCTACATAAATAAAATTGAATTGAAATTGAATTGAATTGATTGCAGTGCTAATATCACTTATCTATTTGAATCCTTATCAGTTCTCGTTGACTTCTCATTGGCTCAGCTTTGGGAGTCACCAGTAACATAAGTTACTCCCAGAGCAAGCAATTTGTTACACTACTTGTTACATTACTTTCTCTGTAAAATGACCTAACACATTGTCATAATTACCATTTAACAATAGAGAACTATAGGATAAAATCCCACAGACCAACACAAATCCCTATCCTAATGAGGACCCACATATGAGCTTATTCCTAATATTTGGGTATGAAGAGAAAGCTGACTGGACAAGGCAGCTTTGAAAATCGGCACAAAGAGATTTGAAAGCAATTGCCATAGTGATTATATTTTAAGTGATTATATTTTAGAAACATGAACAGGTAGAAACAGAGGCTGAAAGCTGAATGTCCTGGGTCAGGGAACTGTGCTGGGGTCAGCATTCACTCAACTGTAACATCACTTTGAGTTCTTGGCTAGCTTAGCATTAGCATGCTATCTGTGCAGATGCTTGCAAAGAGCTGACGTTCTGTTAAAAGTATAATGAGGTTGTTTCTGTCCTGGATGCAGTTTGCACTTTACCATTGCACTTTTGTGCAAAAAAAAAAAAAAAAAAATACAAGTAATATTTATATCCATGCTGCACACTGTGTCACTATTTTCCTCCTCTGGCACACAAACTGAAATCAGCTGATTGCAGCGCAAGTGCAAGTAGAACTGATCAGCAGAACTGATAGGCAAGCAGACTAACAATTTCAAGTAATTGAACTGGGTTCCCAATTCCCATCCCTACACTGTAATCCCAAAAGTTATTTGCATTCAAATGGTTTAGCTATAATCACTGATGGTAATTAATTTTCTTTGTAAAACTAAAATCATATAACTGTGTCAGACAGAACTCATTGGTGGAAGCTTTTTGCACTTAACCTATATTGTTTTGCATGTGATGCACTAAAATGAATACATTTAACATGGTCCTTTCTATTTTAAGTTTATTCTAATAAATAGTTTAAGTTCAATTTTTTATAAGAGAATAAGTTTTAAACTCAACACTCAAATAATAAAAGTAAATTTGATGTTTACTGATCATGTTTAGTTGAAAGCACTTTCACTATTTTTAAGTTTTTGTTGCCCCTCCCATATTTTTCCCGGCACTGGAACCGAAGAGACGTCTGGACTTGTTTGTCAGGAAAAATTAAGACAAGTCGTTTTTGGTGGTTTTGCCTGGGATTGGACATGTTTGTTTCAGTCTACAGTCGATAGGGAGTACTTTTCCTCAAACCTCCACGCAAACTGGTGAGTTAAATCTTTGTATTTCAACTTTAAGCAAAAATAGTTGCATGTTACATTACGCAAATGTGCACGCTAATTCAATCTACAGTGAACCCTCGTTTACCGCGGGGGTTACGTCCCAAAAACAACCCGCAATAAGTGAAATCCGCAAAGTAGTGAAAAGTATTTATTATAAATGTTTTAAGGCTGTAACCCTCACAGCCTTAACCCCTGCTCATGCGTAATGGTTCTAGCATCTTCCTCGTCCATCCAAACCGCGCGGTTCCATTGTGTGATGTGAGCACATCCAAACCGTGTTCAGGGTTAGCCCGGGTCCGGACTCTGGCCCCGGTCAGAGGAGGAGGACCAGAGCACGGCCGGGCAAGCCCGGCCATTCACACGGACAAATAAACCTGTCATTATTCTCTGCACAGCCGCGCTCTGACGCTCAGCCCCTCGCTGAGGCTCGAGGGGCTGAACACCGCTCCTCTGCACCTGTACGGCCTCTCGTAAAGTTTACTTTATTAACATGTGCGCCGCTGCAGCGCCATACAGAGCTGAGCAGCGTCTCGTCCTCGGCCCTCGCTGCTCCGTGCGGTACATCGTACTGAACTCTGCAAACGGGACTCGTGTTTCAGAAAAACTCGTGTTTTTTCCTCTCTCTGGACTTAACACTTTACTGAGGTTTGGATGTGACAAATAGCACTTCATTTGACAAACTGAAAGCATTCTGTGCCGTACAGGAGTCACGGTCCTCAGCCAATCAGAACGCAGAACACGTCGTGCTTCATAAACTGTAAAATAATGCATTCAAAATTGCACAAAAAAAATCTCTTGACGGGTTGCTGCCTTATCAACATTGAAGAATGGGTCAAATGCAGAGTACAAACTTCATTATACAGTTGTATAATGACAATAAGCCTTACAGATTCCCCAAATTTTCCTGTTTTTTTTTTTTTTTTTAATTTGAACAATTAACTTGTACTTAAATAATAAACAGCATTTATAGAAATACAATACTTTGACCTTTTATACTTGTGTTACTCTCCACCAACAGGTTAACTCACAGTTTCCCCCCCCCCCCCCCCCCCCCTCTGTAGAATGCTGCTGATGGTGACCTTGAAATCCCAATAGGAATCATCTTCAATGGTGAAAACGGAAGTCCAGAGCAAGAACTGAACCCCTCCCAGCTGGGGATCCTTCTAGAGGGCAATGTGGTAATGGATTCCATCTGCAGTCTTCCTTTGGCAATGTGTCTCCTGTTTGGACTGACTTGTGCACTCCACTTGGAGTGCCCAAAGTGCATGAAGAATACATTCCTGTTTATCCAGCAGATTATGCTGAATCTGGGACGAAACGATCCTCCTCCAAAACTCCAAAGGCTAAAAAATGAGCTTTCAATGTGTGCATAGATACATTGAATGTTCACTCTTCATTGAGCAGCTTTTTCTCAAGTTCAGGAAGTCATTATTGTGTTTGTAATTGTCTTTTTTTGTTTTTAGTGGATGGCAAAACCAGGGCTTAAAGGAGTAGTTCACTGATTTTACATACTGACATATGTTCTTACCTTAGCTTTGAAGAGTTGATGCATACCTGTCTTGTCTTTGTGCGAGACAAAGGCTCTCCCATATATTCCAACTACCTCCACTTTTTGCTCCTTTTAGAAGCTACCGAGCTCCTCCACGTTTTCCCTATTTATGTAAAATTACATGAAAAGTTACACTATCTAAGTTTAGTTTCACTAAATTTAACGTATAGATTTTTTAAGCCGATAAAAAGGGGCACTATATTACAAGCGCGCAGTAACCCTAGTGCACTCTGGAGCATAGACTGAGTTACTGGGGGGATGAAGAAGTGCTCCTACAGTGTTATTACACCTTGTAATATAGTACCCCTTCTTATCGGCTTAGAAAATCCACACGTTAAATTTAGTTAAACTAAACTTGGAGAGTGTCACTTTTCATGTAATTTTACATAAATAGGGAAAACGTGGGGGAGCTCGGTAGCTTCTAAAAGGAGCAAAAAGTGGAGGTATTTGGAATATATGGGAGAGGCTTTGCTCCATTTGCATGACTGAGGGCACGCACAAAGACAAGACTGGTACACATCAACTCGTCAAAGCTAAGGTAAGAACATATCTTATTATGTAAAATCAGTGAACTATTCCTTTAATTTCATTGTCTCGCTGGGGCCATTCCTTATTCCATAGTTTTTATTTTTCCAAGTTAAAATATTTGTGAAAATAAGTTTTACTGTTACAACTTGTTACCCAGAGTGTCGCACCAAAGTTCTTTACTTGTGATACACAGTTTTATCTGTTTAAAAGGATTGTTTTAAAGAAAATGTTTTATTGGAAGTCCAATTGTGCAAACAAAAAACTTACTGTTCAAAAAAAACTACCTCAGAGACCACAAATAAATTCTTGTCAAAAAGTGGCTAGGAACAACTGAAATATTGTGTTTGTTTCTGAAAGAAATGTCTTCTTAGAAGCGCCATGTGTAAAAATTGGAATACTGTTCAAAGGAAAACAAAAGTCTTGTTTTGTTATAAATAAAGTAAAAAACAAAAAACAAAAAACACTTTAGTGGTCTTTGGTTTTGAGTGTGTTTGCCTTGACATATTAAGTTTTAGTAATAATAATACATTTAATTAAAAGACGCTTTTAATTAAACACTACGCAAAAAAGTGAGTTTTGTAATATTAGCACCACTTAAACAATTTAGTTTTTTCTATTAGTATTAAGTTAACTGTACTTAAACAAATTATTTTTGAAATATTGAATACTTAAACACTTTAGGTAGCGATGACTCAATATAGTAAATTGTGACAATTTTACTTTTAAGTTTACTTGACTAAATCAGTTAATTTTTTGTTTTGGGTTGATTACTCAAATCATTTGAAGGGAATCTGTTTCCTCAAACGATTTAAGTGTATTGAACTTATCCGGGTTTACAGTGTAGTCATGTCATGCTTTTATTTATTTTAATAGTTTTTGATTCCTATGTTGACAAAAACAACAACAAGTTAACAGAAGCCTATGCTGAAATGCAGTAAAACTTTCACAAAGACTCTCTTGACTGGGGAAAAAAAGAAAAAAAAAACTGTACTATGACTGACAGATCATGTCTAACAAGGAGCTTGATTTACGATGATTGCAGTCCTTATTTTAGCTGAGCAACTCGTGGTCACGTATCATCCATACTGTTATTGAACAGCCAATTAGTCTCGCTTGATGAGCTCAGACCGTTATCTGTTTAGCACTAGTTCACCATTTCCCAACTGACACCACTTTGCAGTTGGCTATAAGACAGCTGGGCTATGAGAAATAACATTACTGCATGGGTTTTATTTCCAGGCAGTAAAATAAAAAGGTTCTGGACAGCAGCTTCTCTGCATTGGCTTTATGCTGGCTCATTCTGAAATGGGCTCTTTAGCCTGTTTGCCACCCCACTCTGGTGTATGTGCTTCATTAAACTAAGGTTAAACATAAAAAAAAAAAAAAAAAAGTTGCCATCATTAGATAAGATGTTTGCTCACAGGTTATGTTGCTCAGTCTTGTCTCTTTGCTTACTCTTAGCTTGCTTATAAAAGCAATGCTAAATCCACTGAGTAACCCATCATATTAGAAGATTCTTTATATAATCCTGATTTATGTTAAACTATTAGTTGAAAATATTTTTTAGTATTGTTTTTTTCCACAGTATGCACAACAGTTTCTTTTGCAGTGTATTTTGTTTTAATGTAGTAATACATTAGAACAAAACAAATTGTTGTCTAACATTCAGTCTCTCTTGGATTCATTTGAGCAGAGATGTGACTTTCAGTAGCCTGTTATTTGATTGAAATTTTAAATGATTGTTATCTAAGTGATATTATCCATGTTGAAGTTTAAAAACTGCTTGAGAAGAATGGAAGAAGAAAGTACGCAGACCAGACAAAATGTAAGTAAACTGAATTGTAGAGCATAGACAGTAGATTTGAAGAAAGTTCAAATTTCTAATTGATCTAGGTGTACTTGCGATATTCTTTGGAGGTTTTTCATAGAATTATTGTTGAAAGCTGTGAGAATGAGTGAAACTGCTTACCAAGGCGTGAATGTATAACAAATGTGATTGAGGCTTATTAGGAGTATGTCTGTACTAATACTAGGAAAAGATTTTAAAGGCTAATGAGGTAGCAAAATAGGCCAGTCACACTTTTTAAAAATATGTGTGTTGTGCACTTGGCCCTGACTAAGACTATTAAAAACTATTGATGTATATCTCAGACAGGTATATCAATTTAAACTGAGGACCCCCCCCCCCCCAAAAAAAAAACCCTTCATTTTTTTGTTGTTAGACAGGACAAGGAATGTGTTTACTTTTTTCTTTCTCACCTAATTGAAGTGTGCTGAAGTGTATCTGAACTGAATTACTTGTAACCATAGATCTTGTGTTGTTGGAACGCACTGAATTGTTAATTAAGGGATGAAACAAAATAAATGGCTTTCAGAATAATTATTTTAAAATATTCATGATTTATTCATATAGTCAGTTTTAAAATATGATCATGTGGGCATTTTGTTTCTCTGCGGTGCATATATCACTATAGAAAGCAGCCAGAGCTCAGCCATGCTTGTGCGCATAATCTGTGTGCTCTACAGTGATGGGAATAACGGCGTTACAAGTAATGGCGTTACTTTTTTCAGTAACGAGTAATCTAACTAATTACTATTCCTATCATTACAACGCCGTTACAGTTACTAAGAAGAAAATGCGGTGCGGTCACGTTACTATTTTTCAACAAACAGACGGTTGAAGCTTTGTTCAGCTTACCGCATCTTATCAGTTGCACGGAAGTAGCTGACTACATAAGTAATCTGAACGCTACAGCTTTAAGCAGCTGCGCGTGCTCCCGCGGACGGCAATCACTTTCTGGCAGACAATCACTTTTTGGCACAACACCTGGAGCTAAGGGGCAAAACAATCGCATGAGTGCTGCTGTTTGACTGAGGAAGAATAAAGTAGTCATGGTAAGCCAATCACATGACCACTTCAAGATTACAAAGCAACAAGGTGATATATACCAGTTTTTAAATTGTGTTACTAGGCCACGTAAAACCAGAGTCATGATAAACACTATATACGGGCGTTTTTTTTCCTCAATAGTTTCATCACGTGTACTGTCTAAGGACAGCGCTAGCAAGCACTCTCTGCTTATGACAAAAAACAAAACAAAACAAAAAATAGCCCTTTTGCATTGGTGGAAAAATGCACCATGTCGACCAATCAAAAAAAATGATATGGCAACATGACATTTGGTTGTTTAGGAAGACGGGGAAGTTTTAGGCGGGAAGGCGAGAGAGAGAGAGCGAGTTTTGAGATGTGAGAGATTTGTGACGTTTAGCGTGTTTGGAGTGTGTAGTTAATGTGTTGTCTTGTGTAGTTAGTGTGTAGTGTTATGGATAGTTTTGTGTTGTGTGTCAGAACAATGAGGCGACTGCAGTCTCCAGGTAGAAAACAGGATGAGTGATACACCTGCTGCTGTCAGACCTGCAGGTATCAGGCTGTGATGTTCTCTTTTATAGTGGACAGAAATTATTTTTTTGGAGTGGCACAAATAATTTGTGTGGCATCTTATTGAATGCAGAACAGCTGATTGTTATGTAAATAGTTTGAAATGGTTACAAAAAAGGTAAAAGGTAAATGGATGCAAGTAACTTTGTTGTTTGCAAAACTTGTGAATAGGATTTTAAAATTGACAGTTTATATTTACATTTAAAGTTATGAAATATGATTCAATAAACATGTTTGTGGTTGTTACAGTAAAAATATAACTTTTTCTACTCGGATTTTATATTTTTTGTCTGATTTTAGATCAATTGTGTTAATACAGTATGTTAAAATGAAAACACAACTGTAAATTCAGACACGTGAGGTTGTGCTGGAAAGAATGATACCAAACAAGGCAAATAAATAGTTTTTAAAGGTGAAATGTAGAGGTCAAATCAGAAATAGTCAAAAATGGCCAATTACACCCTGGACCCCAGAGGGTTAAACATTTTTTTTTAAAGTAATGCAATAGTTACTTTTTACGTAATTATTACTTTTAGAATATTGTAACTCAGTTACTAACTCAGTTACTTTTTTGAAGAAGTAACTATAATTAATTACTTTTTCAAAGTAACTTGCCCAACACTGGTGCTCTAGTACTTGTACCACTACACACCTGGCTATAGCTAGCCCCTTTGATGAAGTGCTTTAGTGATTATCTTTCCTGTTATACAGCAGGTTAATGAATTACAAGGTTACTGAAATTGGTGTTAAGGGCAGATATTTGAAATTCAAGAATGCTACAAAAAACTGTCCATGATTTTTACTACTTTAGAATTTGACAGTTGTAATTACAAAAGTTAGAGGCTTAGTTCTATGATGGAGCTGCTATAATGGCAGAAGTACTTAATGGAGTACAAGCTTGCATAAAAGAATCTATCCCCCACACACATTTCAATTCAATTCAATTTTATTTATATAGCGCCAAATCACAACAAAAGTCGCCTCAAGGCGCTTCATAGATACAGAGAAAAACCCAACAATCATATGACCCCCTATGAGCAAGCACTTTGGCGACAGTGGGAAGGAAAAACTCCCTTTTAACAGGAAGAAACCTCCGGCAGAACCAGGCTCAGGGAGGGGCGGCCATCTGCTGCGACCGGTTGGGGTGAGAGAAGGAAGACAGGATAAAAGACATGCTGTGGAAGAGAGACAGAGGTTAATAACAGATATGATTCAATGCAGAGAGGTCTATTAATACATAGTGAGTGAGAAAGGTGACTGGAAAGGAAAAACTCAATGCATCATGGGAATCCCCCGGCAGCCTACGTCTATTGCAGCATAACTAAGGGAGGATTCAGGGTCACCTGGTCCAGCCCTAACTATATGCTTTAGCAAAAAGGAAAGTTTTAAGCCTAATCTTAAAAGTAGAGATAGTTTCTGTCTCCCGAATCCAAACTGGAAGCTGGTTCCACAGAAGAGGGGCCTGAAAACTGAAGGCTCTGCCTCCCATTCTACTTTTAAATACTCTAGGAACAACAAGTAGGCCTGCAGAGCGAGAGCGAAGTGCTCTAATAGGGTGATATGGTACTACAAGGTCATTAAGATAAGATGGGTCCTGATTATTTAAGACCTTGTATGTGAGGAGCAGGATTTTGAATTCAATTCTGGACTTAACAGGAAGCCAATGAAGGGAAGCCAAAACAGGAGAAATATGCTCTCTCCTTCTAGTCCCTGTCAGTACTCTTGCTGCAGCATTTTGGATTAGCTGAAGGCTTTTCAGTGAGTTTTTTGGACATCCTGATAATAATGAATTACAGTAGTCCAGCCTGGAAGTAATAAATGCATGAACTAGTTTTTCAGCGTCACTCTGAGACAGGATATTTCTAATTTTAGAGATGTTGCGCAAATGGAAGAAAGCAGTCTTACATATTTGTTTAATATGTGCGTTGAAGGACATGTCCTGGTCAAAAATGACTCCAAGGTTCCTCACAGCGTTACTGGAGGCCAAGGTAATGCCATCCAGAGTATGAATCTGGTTAGATACCATATTTCTAAGATTTTCAGGGCCGAGTACAATAACCTCAGTTTTATCTGAATTAAGAAGCAGAAAGTTAGCGGCCATCCAGGTCTTTATGTCTTTAAGACATTCCTGCAGTTTAACTAATTGGTGTGTGTTATCTGGCTTCATGGACAGATAGAGCTGGGTGTCATCTGCATAGCAGTGAAAATGTATGCTATGTCTTCTAATGATGCTGCCTAAGGGAAGCATGTATAATGTAAACAGAAATGGTCCTAGCACTGAACCCTGTGGAACTCCATAATTAACCTCAGTGTATGAAGAGGACTCTCCATTTACATGCACAAATTGGAGTCTATTAGATAGATATGATACAAACCACTGCAGTGCAGTACCTGTAATACCTACAGCATGTTCTAATTGCTCTAATAGGATATTATGGTCAACAGTATCGAACGCTGCACTGAGGTCTAGCAGGACAAGCACAGAGATGAGTCCACTGTCAGAGGCCATAAGAAGATCATTTGTAACCTTCACTAAAGCTGTTTCTGTGCTGTGATGAGCTCTGAAACCTGACTGAAACTCTTCAAATAAACCATTCCTCTGCAGATGATCTGTTAGCTGTTTGACAACTACTCTTTCAAGGATTTTTGATATGAAAGGAAGGTTGGAGATTGGCCTATAATTAGCTAAGACTGCTGGGTCTAGAGATGGCTTTTTGAGTAAAGGTTTAACTACAGCCAGCTTGAAGGCCTGTGGTACATAGCCGATTATTAGAGATAGGTTGATCATATTTAAGATCGAAGAATTAATTAATGGCAGGACTTCTTTGAGCAGTTTTGTAGGAATGGGGTCTAAAAGACACGTTGATGGTTTGGAGGAAGTAATTATTGAAGTTAACTCAGAAAGATCAATTGGAGAAAAAGAGTCTAACTTAACATCAATGGTACTAAGAGTAGCTGTAGATAATATTACATCTGTGGGATGATTACTGGTAATTTTTTCTCTAATGATAAAAATTTTATTTATGAAGAAGTTCATGAAGTCATTACTAGTTAACGTTAAAGGGATGGTTGGCTCAACAGAGCTCTGACTGTTTGTCAGCCTGGCTACAGTGCTGAAGAGAAACCTGGGGTTGTTCTTATTTTCTTCAATCAGTGATGAATAGTAAGATGTTCTGGCTTTGCGGAGGGCTTTCTTATAAAGCAGCAAACTATTTCTCCAGGCTAAATGATGATCCTCTAAATTTGTGACACGCCATTTCCTCTCCAGATTACGAGTCATCTGCTTTAGGGTACGTGTTTGAGAATTATACCACGGAGTCAGGTACTTCTGATTAGAGACCTTAGTTTTCACTGGAGCTACAGTATCCAGAGTCGTACGTAGTGAGGAGGTGAAATTATTAACAAGATAATCGACCTCTGTTGGGGTAGCGTTCAGATAGCTGCTCTGCTCTGTGTTGGTACAGGGCATTGAAGATGATAACAGTGGGTGGATTATATTCTTAAACTTAGTTACAGCGCTTTCAGAAAGACATCTACTTTGATAAAATCTACTCTCCACCGCTGTGTAATCAATTATTGTAAATGTTATCAGGAAATGATCAGACAGGAGAGGGTTTTCAGGAAACACTGTTAAATGTTCAGTTTCTATGCCATATGTTAAAACAAGATCTAGAGTGTGATTAAAGTGGTGGGTGGGTTCTTTTACATTTTGAGAGAAGCCAATTGAGTCTAATAACAGACTAAATGCCATGTTGAGGCTGTCATTTTTAGCATCTACATGGATGTTAAAATCACCCACAATAATTATTTTATTTGAGCTCAGAACTAAATTAGATATAAAGTCTGAGAAATCAGACAGAAACTCTGTGTAAGGCCCAGGTGGACGATAGATGATAACAAGTAAGACTGGTTTCTGAGTTTCACAGCTGGGGTGGACAATGTTAAGCATCAGGCTTTCAAATGAATTAAAAGTCTGTCTTGGTCTTTCATTAATTAATAGGCTGGAGTGAAAAATTGCTGCCACACCGCCCCCTCGGCCTGTGCTTCGAGGTTTCTGGTAGTTAGAATGACTCGGGGGTGTTGATTCATTTAAACTAACATAATCATTCTGCTGCAACCAGGTTTCTGTAAGGCAGAGTAAATCAATTTGTTGATCAATTATTAAGTCATGTACTAACAGAGACTTGGAGGAGAGAGACCTAATATTTAATAATCCACATTTCACTGTTTTACTCTTTGGTTCAGATGTGGATACTGTACTGTTCTTTCTTTGTAATTGTTTATGTTTAAGTTGTTTGTTGCTGGTTTTTAGTTTGTTTTTTGTCTTTTTGGAAGCTGACACAGTCTCTATGGAGATGGGTTTTTGGGGGGGTAGCAGGAGGAGAGAAGCTGCAGAGAGGCGTGTAAGACTGCAACTCTGCTTCCTGGTCCCAACTCTGGATAGTCATATTTTGGGGGGTTTAATAAATTTGTCCATATTTCTAGAAATGAGAGCTGCTCCTTCCAAAGTGGGATGGATGCCGTCTCTCCTAACAAGACCAGGTTTCCTCCAGAAGGTTTGCCAATTATCTATGAAGCCCACATCGTTTCTGGGACACCACTCAGACAGCCAGCAATTTAAGGAGAACATGCGGCTAAACATGTCACTCCTGGTCTGATTGGGGAGGGGACCAGAGAAAACTACAGAGTCCGACATTGTTTTAGCAAAGTTGCACATCGATTCAATATTGATTTTAGTGACCTCCGATTGGCGTAACCGGGTGTCATTACTGCCGACGTGAATTATGATTTTACTGAATTTACGTTTACCCTTAGCCAGCAGTTTTAAATTTCCTTCAATGTCGCCTGCTCTGGCCCCTGGAAGACAATTGACTATGGTTGCCGGTGTCTCTAGCTTCACATGTCTGAGAACAGAATCACCAATTACCAGAGTTTGACCCCCGGCGGGTGTGTCACCGAGTGGGGAAAAACGGTTAGACACATGAACGGGTTGGTGGTGTACCTGGGGCTTCTGTTTAGGACTATGCTTCCTCCTCACCGTAACCCAGCCGCCCTCTTTCCCCAGCTGCTTGGGGTCTGCCGGGGAACAGCTAGCGGGGCCTACGCTATCTTCGGCTGCACCAGCTACAGGGGCCTGGCTAGCTAAGGGTGAATGAAGGGTGCGAAGCCGAGTCTCCAATTCAGTAATCCTGGCCTCCAGAGCTGCAAATATGCTACATTTGTTACAGATATCATTACTGCTAAAGGAGGCCGAGGAGTAACTAAACATCTGACACAATGAGCAAGAAAGTGCAGGAGGGACAGGTGAAGTAGCCATGGTGCTAACGAGTCGGCTACGAGCTAAGCTAAGCTAGCGAAACAGTACAGAGACAGTGAGTGAATACTTTGGCTATAAATTAGGTAGTGAGTACACAGAAAGTGTGCTTCGGATGAAGCACGTGAAGATTATACTATGAAAGAAGAATGTATTTAAAAGTTGTTAATTAAATTGCTAAGCAAATAAGCTACTCAGAAACACCACTGTGTTTGAGCAGGAACAGGAAGTGATACTCTACCGCAGAGCGAGCGAACACCAAGTGACAGCGCCACCAAGATCTGTAAATTTTTTAATCATTTAATCATGTGATATCCTAGGGACCATCAAAAATTAAACACAAAGATTTTTTTTTTTCCAAAAAGGATTGTCTGTGTTTTTATTTATTCTCACAAACAAAGCAAATTACTGGATAAAATTTGCAAGAGCATCTCAAGTAAGGTGGAACCTCAATTCAAGGTTGATGTGTACCATCCAGAAGAAGCTCACAGAGCTTTTCCAAAATATACTTGATCATGCCAACGATTTTGACCGTAAAACCGCACATTGTGCTTTAGGACGCTTGAGATGCCTTGTCTTGTTTTTCTTTTGACTACTTTTTCAGTAGTGCGCTACAGCATAGAATAGTGTCCAAAAAAATAAATATGTAATAGTAAATGGTCGATGGTGCTGTAAATTTCTTGAATATGGTCTGTTCTCATATTAAGAAGAGATTTTGTGGCAGAATGCATTTATAAATAAAAGTGTCATTTCTGATTACATCCTTCTTTTAACATTTTTTTTAAACGTATGGCCATGAACCAGGGTTTGTTTGATTTTTGAATCAAATATGTAAATATGTTTGAGTCCAGAGTACTTTATTGGCATGGCATTTTCAAGAACTGACTGACTACATATACACCCTTCAGATTTACACATTTCTCTAACATGCTCCTGTCAGTCTTTAGATCTCATCTCTTTATTTTTTGTATGGTTTTAGTGCGTCAAATGGCAAATTCTTTATCTTTACATACTCATTTTTACACAATAGCCTTTCACACCATTTGACTAAAGTCCTTGAGTCTTCTGCTTTCTTATTTTTCCTCTGATTTTCCTGTAAGATGGATTAAGAAAGATGGGGGTTGTAGATCAAGCTGTACCACCATATTGCTTCTGTGCTTAATAAAACCACAATACCACCCACAACTGAATTGTGCTTCTAAAATCACAGAGCACACTGTAAAGATTGGCCCTTTCTTTGTTCCTTTTTTAAAGGTTTTGATTACATACTCAAATTGTGTGTGAAATACTAAATGAATGCTGCACATATTGCCACAGTAACAGTGTAACACATACATTTTTGTTTGTTTGTTTTGTCTTTTGCTCACTTCAAATTGTGAGGCACAGTTCAAGTAGAGAAATTAACTCATTGAAAAAGCCAATCTAACATTCGCTTAGTTTCTGTTCAAATTTAAAGGAACAGCTAACACATCTTTAGGGCTCCACTTAGGTATTCTTGTAGAGAATAAAATGATTTTGAAATGGTTTTGAAATACAGTGCTGTGCAAAGGTTTTGAGCCACCCCTGAATTATTATTTTTTCCTTCCAAGGAGCCAGACTTTCTTGTAAATGTTTTACAGTAGTCTTGAGAAGTAGTTCTCCAGTAGTTGTCTTTGGACGTTGGCTCAATTGTCACTTATTTTTAGTCCAGTCCTTATTCCTGAACCTTTTCAGACGGTTATGTATAATAAAATCAGATTCATAAAGGTCAGTTTTATAATAAACTCTGTAATATTTAAATGTGTTATTACCAAAGTTAAAGGTCATAAAATGAAATCTTATGAAATTGTTTGCAATGTGTTAGTTTTTTCCCCCCCTTGGTTTCTCTTTTTGAGGATATTTCAATGTGTCTTTGGTCTCGAACAAACTGTTATTTCTCGTCATTCCCCCCCCAAAAAATGTATTGCTGGCTAGTAATATATCACAATTTAAAAGTTTACCATGTGCAACCGTAAATAATTTGGCCTACAACGCTGCCTTGTATTTGTCTGTATATGATCAACTATGTGTGTGACATGCTTTCCAATGCTGTCTGGAAAGCATCTGATTACCAACTTCTTAATTTTTCAGCGTGATAATGATCCCTAACACCAATGAAAACACATATTCTAACACCTTAGTGAAGTCCTGGAAGCTGGGACTTCAACATTACTGAAGCTGTGTGGAATCATGCTGGCGGATAATTGAACAAAAGGTGCAAAGATCCAAAGGAGAGCTTTGCAGCATTCTTCAGGAAGCCTAGAGAACTATTCCTGGAGACTATTTACAGAAATTACAAGAAATCTTTCCTAAGAGCTCAGGCTGTATTGAAGAATAAAGGTGGTCAAACTAAATAATTCAATTCAGTTTTATTCATATAGTGCCGAATCACCACAACAGTCACCTCAAGGTGCTTTAGATTGTAAAGTAAAAACCCTACAAAAAGAGGGAGAAACCCAAACATGAACATTCAACATGAAGAAACCTCCAGCAGAACCAGGCTCAGGGAGAGCCAGCCATTTTCCGTGACCACGTGGGGGTGAGAGAAGGACGGACCTTCAAACTTGTTAGGATTGTGCAAACTCTGTTTTGCCCTATATGCTGTATTTCCACGTGTGTTTGCAATTGTTTTAATAAACTGTTGCACATATTTACAATTTTCCTAGAAAACTATAAAGAAATGAGGGGTGTCTCAAGACTTTTTCAAAGAACTACATTTTTTTTGCAGTGCACTGAAATTCATTTAGATTTGGTCCCTTCCAGAAAATATAACTTTAACAATATAATAAAGTTCCTCTTAATGATTAACTCTTCACACAAAGTAACATTTGTGTCCTTCTCGATGGTATAAAGTCAGGTAAGCTAAACAGTGTGTGTTCATTCTAATAGTCCTGTGGAGTAGTTGTATGATTGACCTACCTTTTCCTGATCATGGAATTCCACTAACTTTTAATAATTTCAGTTAATATTGACCTTGCTCAGGTTTAAAACTGACATTAACTCACATTAGACTTGAGACCCTTTCCCAGTAGCATAAGGTTTTAGTTTTTTTCTGACTGCCTGACCTTCTTCATAACTTTTTCTTTCTCAGTTTCTTTTTCTTTATTACATTCTTTCTCTCCCTCTGTCATCGTTACTTGTTACTCGCCCAAGTTATTTATTTATTTTTTCATTTTTCCCTCATACCTTGCTTTCATCCTGTTTTTTTTTTTTTTCTTTTTTCATTTATTTTCTGATCCTCCTTCCATCCACCTGGATTTATTGCTGGAAGTAGTATAGTGACCATATGCTCCTTGATTCTTTCACTGACTCGCTATTGTCAGACTCACCCCTTGCCCTGTGTCTCCATCCTGAGTTTTTATTTTTTTATTAGGATGTCTTTATAACAAAATCAAACTGCACCATTGCTCCATAAAACCAGTTGATGCTATTTACTTTCAGTAGAGAAATTATATTTGAAAAGGTGGGGGAAATGAAAAATAAGGGTAGAGGACAGGATGAATATAGATCAAATACAGTCACGTAATGTTTTATGTATTATGACATATTTAAAACACACACACACACACACACACACACACACACACACACACAACAACAAAACAATTGTAGTCTTTAGGTAAATTAGTTAAAACCAGCGTGCATGACGTAGCGCGCACATGTTATTATTTAATGAAAATTAAACCAAAATGAAGAAGCAGTGTGCTTAAAAAAAAGTATGCACCATCTTTCAAAACCACTCTACACAGAAATAACATAGAAGTAATTATTTTGCATGTGGTAATCAGTCTGTCACATCATTGTAGAGGATTTTGACAGTCTTCTTTACACTGTTGCTTTATTTATTTGAGATTTGTGCTTATTTGTTTAGTCACAGATGTCTTAAGATCCTATACAGCAATTCAATCAGGTTTTTTTTTTTTTCCCCAGCCATCAGACTTGCTATTGTGCTTGAGACCATTATCCTGTTACGTGATCCATTTTTAAGCTTAAACAGTTGTACAAATGGCCTCATATTTCACTGTGGAATACTTTGGTATACATGCAAGATGCCCAGATACTGTGTTGCAAAAAAAAGCCTACCCCTTCACCACTGTGTTCCCCTGTTGGTATGAGGTGTTTGTGCTGATTGCACAGTGCATAGCCAAACATCTGAACTCTTTTTTTTTTTTTTTTTTTTTTTTTTTTTGTATAAAAGATATTATTCCAGAAGATTCATGCTTTCTTCAGATGTGACTTGTAAAGCTGCTCTGTCCTGATATGTGCTGTTTTAGAGAGAAGCGTTTTTTTTTTTTTCTCCCTGACCATTCCATGGTCAAAGCTTGGGGTTAATTATTTTAACTATTTTGAATATTTTTCAAATTCATTTGGAAAATAATAATCTTTTTCACAACACAATGATTCTCTTCAAATTGTTTGGACACGGCCCTAGAAGTCCTTCCAGATCAATAAGCAGCAACAACTGCTACTCAAACATCGATATTGATGTATTTCCTTTTTAGCATTGTTTGAGACACAGCTGAATCCTCCAGAACATCAGTTTTTATAGGTGATGTTCACATTTGCTGATGATTAGTTAATCAAGTGCATTTGATAATCAGCACCTGGCTGCTACTTACCCTCTTAATTCTTATGGAAGTAGTAAGGGTGTACTCTGTTTTTGACACACTGCTTCTTCATTTTTGGTAAATAAAAAATGACACTGTGTGAGATATTGTGTTTTGTAGTTAATCTGGAGTTGTCTTTATACATGTACAAACTAAACAGATAATCTCTGACTTCTGTTTCTTTTCTTTGCCTGATAAATTTAACTAGAATAAATACCATGAAATGGTAAATAAACACCTTGAAATGTCTTGTTAAAATATTGTTCCACAAGTAATTCTCATAAGATTGCTTGTTTTTGGGTTTTTTTTAACGAAAATCAGCAAACAAAAAAAAGAGAAAAACCCCACCAACCATGGAGATTAAATGTAGTCCTTTGGTTTATGGTGTAATGCAGACTTTCCAAGTCTCTCTTTGATCTGTGCTGGCGAGCTGTTCCTTGAGCGAAACACATGCAGAAAGCCTATACTTATATATGTTAGATTGCAAGAAACAAGATGTGTTTGCATGGTTAGATTACTTACACTGATACACTTCTACTCTTCTACTATAAAAGGCTTACTTGTTTTTGAATCTATGCCAATTTGCTTTGGTCTGGTAAGATCACTTTGCTTATTATTAAATCAGTCTGGCTCCCCCTGTGTTCATAAATTTGCGCTATTAGATAATTAGATCCTCTCAGAACTTTTCACTTCTGAACAGACTCATTTCTGATTGTGGCTTTTGCTAATTTGCCGTGCTTGGTAAATATGGCCCAAAGAGTGAGTCGTTTGAAAAATAAGTGATGTCAAATTGAATTCAAATAGGAAATAAACAGTTTTACCCAGAGCTCTAAACACGGGTCTTAATGAAGCCGTTTCATAATATAATCATTTACCCTTTGAGCATTCAGTCTAGTCATTCGCATAATGCATGTTGTTTTATTAGTTTCATATTCTTCACATTTGGCCTATATCTCTTCTTAATGGGCATTTAAACGGTCAAAAAAAAGTTAAAAAGTTCAGTTGAAACTTTGCAGACAATCTAAACTAACAAACACAAAAGACTAAGGCACCCTATGGGGGGGAAAAGACAGAAGATTTAAAATGTCAAACCATTTGCCTTGGAGGTTTGGAAAAAAACTGTAATCTGTAAGGAAAAAAATAGGCAAACCTTTAGATATTCTATAAGCATCGCTGACAGAGACAACCATTGGCACTAATAGGAGAAAAGATATAAAGTAAAATTAAATCACCGGAGGGTGACGGATTGACAAAGGGAACAGAAAAATGCATTTATTTCAAATAATTGTTATTAGGCAGATAAGCTGACAAATCCTTACCCAAACATGTCTAGTGAGAAGTCATGATATTTTTGGGAAGCACAGATTATGGGCTGACAAGTGTGGAGTCGGCAAAATGAATGCTTGTTTTATTCAGTGGAGGTGAGAGAGAGGAACAATAACTGACTTGCACAGATATGCTGCCAATATGTCTGCTGTTATATGTGATAGCATCTTAACACCTTATCTGTTCTCTACCTTTTAAAAATCCTGAAAACATGTTCACAGAATTTCCCTGATTACCTGTGTGTGTGTGTGTGTGTGTGTGTGAGAGAGAGAGAGAGAGAGAGGGTGAGATCTGCTTGGAAATGGACAAATTGATGCAAAACAAATGTTTGCATTATTTTTAGTCTGGGGAAAAGTTTTCTTATTATGGCTTTGTGCTCACTTGTCCATATTAATAATTGTTCTCTGTTATGTTGTCTTGTTCCCTCTTTTAAACGTTATTTTTCAAATATGTTCTTTCCTTTTTTTTTTCCCCTTTAATTAGTAGCCATTGCCATATGCAGGATTCTTTTTTTATTTTCTATCCCACCACTGAATTCATTTATACACCCTGATTTCTTTAACCTGTTG
Organism: Perissodus microlepis; assembly: GCF_051167445.1. NCBI lineage: Eukaryota > Metazoa > Chordata > Actinopteri > Cichliformes > Cichlidae > Perissodus > Perissodus microlepis. The sequence continues at coordinate 12,960,238 of NC_140466.1, forward strand.
CTAACATCCTTCCTATATTTTTCATTATATCTTATTCAATATAAATAAATAAAAAGAAAAGAACCACTGAGTATTATTTTTTTCCTTCCTTCCTCAATTCCTGTGTCCTCCTGAGCTTTTATAGTGCATCAGTACATGAGTATCCTTTATGTATCTTTACTTTAACACAACACAGAAAGGTCATCATAAGGACACTATGATTACAAGAAACTGACCATGAATAAGTCTTTGTTGGGATTTACAAAAGCAACATGATTCTGATGATGAGAGAGGAAGAGCGAGTCTTTGTTCCTTTATTATATGAAGTCAATTTCTAGTAATCCCCCTTTCAATGGGAGAACTGAAGCAAACTGTTTGGAGGCTGATGACCAAAGCAGAAACCCATTCACTCACAATAGCCCTTGGTTAAGACTGCCTGGAGCAAGGGATTGTTGAGAGAAACAAACACTGTTAGCTTTTTATGTTGAATATTCACAGATCAAACCCCTGGCTGTTTGCAAACGAGGTATATAAAGATACTCCATAGAGGTTTTAAGACTAATGCCGATGTGAAACACACGTAGGAAAATTTAAAACCATTTATTTCAACCCCACCCCTTCCCGTGCATGTGCCCTTGTTATGGCACCACCATTGAAGAGTGTTACAAATTGTACTCTCTACATTTCTTCAAAGGAACTTCTCAGTTGGCCTTTGAAGACAGAAAAATAAAGACAGGACAGTTTGTTTCTCTGTGCATGCTTTTTCGAAATGACAAAAATAAAAAATTCACATGTGCATTTTATCTTTTAAACAGTGAAAATCAAAATGAGAATTTCAAGTGGCACAATAGAGATTTAAACTAATTGACCTCTGTGGCTTTTCTAAAGTAGAAACTACATTTTTTTTCAACTGAGAGGTGAAGGACTTTTATAAAGAAAAAAATACAAAAATAAAACTCGTAGCAGCCATGACTGAACGAGTCAAATCAGTCTTTAAAATGTTCCTCGAAAATCTTTCTCACATCATTCTTCTTCACAGAAAACCTTTGCTGCCTTTTTATTTTGGGTGGGAACTTTAACCTCTGTCAAACAAAGTGATGCAAAAGTGTTATCAGCTGCAAAGTTGACCATACATATCAGCTTTTGATTCAACACTACATAGCTGACAGATTAATTTATAACTAGCTTTCTTAATTCACAAACTGGTCCTTTGTTTCACTTACTGATATATTTTCTAACAGTTTTATGGCTGGCAGAGTAAGTGTATGGTTGTGCAACTAGATGACTAAGAAACTAACTGGCCTCTTTCATGCCCCACTTAACCTCTTTCTACATGGTCATTGCTGGATGAATCAGTTGCCTTATATGTCATGCATCATACTCCTGGATGTCTAATCACATCTCTTCAAATTATCTTCCTGTGCTGTTGGGATGCACTGCTAGTAAGATCTTTGTGGGTTTGTTGTAAAGTAACTTTTGTTGTATTTATTTTACAAGTCATGACACTCAGTTCTTAGCACTGTAGTGGCTTTGCGCTGAAAGCAATGTGAAATGTCAGGAAACAAGAAAAGCAGGGGCAAAGAATGAACTGGAGATTAAGTAAGAAATAGATATGATGAGACAGAGTGAGAGCAAAATGGAAAATTGTGAACATAGAAAAGATTTAGTTCTAGGTTCACTTCTAGTGTTACAATTTGCTCCATACCCTATGAACTATAGTTTTTCGTGTGTGTCTGTGTTACAGAGAGGTTAAGGGATTCATATTTAGTAATACAAAAGGAGATGGATAAAACAGGATATCTGTAGACCATTTGTGCGTTTTACTCACTGGATAACACGCACACATGCACGCTTGGTTACGATTCATTTCCATGCCCTGTGTGAGAAAAAATAAATTATTTGTTATCGCCTTGATAGACCAAATACATCACTCCAAAGTGTGTGTTGTGACTCTGATATAACTACTAGTGCTTTGGTGACACATGTGATTCTTATATTTGACATTTTGTATTGCCCAAAGTTAAGTTTCAAAAAGCAAAGAAAGCACTACAATGTGTTACTTTTCACATAAGTTTCTTTTTTGCATCACTCAACTTGTTTATGACTCTCTTATGTGCACCTGTTTATGCTTCATTTTCTATTGTTACCAAGGGTCCTTTGAAGTTTCCCAACATTGTTTTTTTATTTTGTTTTTCACAAAGTGCTGTATCCTTGACATAGGATAGATTTTTTTTTTTTTTTTTTTTACTTTTTTACTTTGCAGTGTGTATGGTTTCATTTCATTTTGTGTTCCTTCATATGTCCCAGTTATAGTCATCTGAAGGCATCTTAAAAAAAAAAAAAAAAGGAAAGGAAAAGCAAAGAAAAAATTAAAGTCTTTTTGTTCTATGTTCAATTATTCAGTGCTAGAAGAAGAAAATGCTACATTTCAAAATGATGAATGTTAGACGGTTCAAGAACAGTTTCCAGTTTACTGTATGCCTGCGATATGCATTTTAGGTAGAATTCATTGGAATGTTATGGGCTTCTATTTTTACATAACCCCCTGTGCCCAGCCTATAGCGTTGTTTGTGGATATTTTGATTTGGATCAGGTGACTGACTTGGTGTCAGAGTTTTACCCCTGATACTGCTGGATAAACAGAAACTCACTCAGGAACGAGGTCACACAAAGCTCAAGTTTTCACTCGCGAGAGGGAAGCAGTTGTTTTCAACCCACTTCAACTTGCGTCCCCCTGCAGGCTGCTTTTATTGCTTACACACATGAATATGCATAGTCTCATTAACACGTGACATCTTACACAGGCATATATGTGAACAAAGCACTCTGTGTGTGTGTGTGTGTGTGTGTGTGTGTGTCAAGATGTGGCCCTGTCAACGCCTCCTTAAAAAGCCGGTGACAGGAGTCCAGCGGTCCACCTAAACAAAGGGCTCTTACACTTAAGCAGATACAGAGTAGGTGTCCTCCCATAGTATAAATCAGAAAGAGAAGGTACGACCTCTCTCATGACCTTAGGATGTGTGTGTATGCCAGAGTGCTCTGGAACGTACAGTCTTCGCAGACTACTAAGGATCAGACATCCTATCAATATGCAATTGATTATATACCTCTAAATATTATTGATTATATGTTCCTAAGTACAAATGACAATCATAAAAATATCACTCCAACACTTGGCTATTAGGAACATTTCATTTATTTGCCCCATTATCATACCACAGCATAGTGGTATGCTGTTGTCATCATCTGTCTTTGAAGAGTCATCCTATCTGACCTTACACGTCATACACAATGACTAAATTTGACATTTAATGACAGTCTTTTGCATTGTCAAAAAAAAATGTTCACTTTCAAACACAGTCACAAAGAAAATAACCAGGAACGTTGGAGTGCAGTTATTTGCATATATAGCTTAATAAGTCTCTTATTTGCCCACGCAATTATTTTACTTGATTGAATTTTAACTGTGAGACTGGACGAGTTGAAAAATGCTTTCAAGCTAAATTAAACTACTTTAAATTGCTAGTTTAGTAGAGCTGTAAAACATTAATACTGGTAGCAGTGCAGCTGTAAAATAATTTCAGTAAGGCTAATCATACATGCCATAAGACCCATAATTTCATTCTCAAAATGGTGTGATAGTGTAATTATGCAGTTTTATGCCAATTAGTTGTCAGAAAATAATGTAGTACAGTGCAAAATCTAAATTTAAATATAAATGTATGTTTTGTGGCTTGCTTTTATATTGTCTTAATAACTTTTGTGTTTCCTTGCTGATTCAGCCCCTCATTTTAGACCTCCATACAGCAGCTCATACCTGAAAATTGGCACAAGTAAAAGTGTTTTTTTTTTTTTTGTAGTGGTTGTTTTGTTTTTTTTAAACTAGCTACTCTGTAATGGTCCTGAAAAAATAGTGTGCATTCTTATCTATACTCACATAGTACTTCAGAATCTTTTCAGCAGTAGTGTGTGTTTGTGCCTGTGCGTGTGCGTGCGTGCGTGCGTGCAACAAAAGTTAGACAGTGCATCATTACTGCAGTATGATTGGCATCCAGGACTGACAGTTCTCCTTTTGGGGGTGAATGCACACGGGCAGCAACAAGGTACATAAATCAAAGGCAGAAAAGCAGAGGTGTATAGAAACCACTTTGTACCTCATGTGGACATTCACACTATTGTGTATACATTTGTGTTTTTGTGTAGTACTTATTGTTGCCTTTTCGTGTTCCCTTGGGAATCTCCTTCCTCATTATACATGGGAGTGTGTGTGTGTGTTGTCTAAAACACACAAGCAATACTGCAGAAACACATGTCAGCAGCGGTGTGTATTGCCTATATCTGCCTCACTCTCTTCCTCTTCCTCCTTTTAGTTTTTGTTTGTCTCTGTCAATCTTGTCCCCAGGCAGTTTACTGGAGAGATTTAGACAACAGCTCTGCTTTCTTCAGCCAAGTCTATGACCTGATGTGCGCGCACGCGTGTGTGTGTGTGTGTGTACATGTAAGAGTGAGCAAAAAAGATTTTGTGCCCAATTAGTAGCTGGAGTGAAGTGCAATGCTAAATTATTTAGTTACTGTCTACTTGATCCAATGCTACCAAATTTGGGGAGACAGTAAGATGAAAAGTTAATCTACATATGTAATATGTGATGACAGAATGCTTGCCGCTGATCTCTGCCATGCTTCAACCCTGAATTAAATGTCCCTCTGCCAATACCAGAGATGCGTGCATATGATGGCTTCTAAAAACTGACAGTGAGAATTAGAAAGCATGATCGTGAACTAGGCTTGGGCAATTGGACGAATATATCGACTATCGACGATAGGCTGAGCCCATCGTCAATTGTTTTTACAGGGGTGATTTATTTATTTATTTGCCCCTGAGTAAGTTTGCTAATAACGATGGAGCTAATAGAAGCATCAACAGAAAAAAATAAATAAATAATAGCGCTGTTTTAACAGCACCCTCTTTCATCTGCGAGCAAATGCACCCTCCTCAGAGTGCGCCCAAATGCTTGTTGATGGAGCTGCGGTGGTGATAGCTGCATACTCAGCCGGATGGTGGACACGTACATGCTCATGCAAGTTAGTCGTGTTTGAGTACTTTGCTCGCACTATACGTCTGCACAAGCGGCACACCTCTTTACCTCTTTCCTCTCTACCTCTTTCATCTGGTTTAAAGCCAAAGAAATCTCACATTGGCAACTTTATATTTTTTTAGTGCTGTCATCGTCAATGCGCCGTCATCACGACTAATGCGATTAACAATTAACCCATCTGGAGTCGAAATCCCTGAAATGTCCCTGTCAACACATTTTGGGCAGTTTGTCCAAAGTTTGTTCATTCTGCACTCCAGATGGGTTGAGCGCGTAAAAAATTTAAATTGCGTTAATTGTGATGACCACGTTAACGCCGCATTACCGCTGACAGCCCTAATTTTGGGGGGGGAAATTAGTTTGTACCCTATTAATATTTATAGGCCAGTAGTCAAACCTATTTTTATTTAAGTCTTCTACCACCACTGAGTCACCCTTGGACTTTCAGTCAGAGTATACATGTTTCACATGAGGAGAAAAGGCTGGAAGAAACATTGCCGTTTTTTAAGATAAAATGTAAGGAAGCAGGATCATACATACTACAGTCTTATTCCCCTGAATTGTTACTTAACTATGATTGCATTGTTCTTCTTTTTCCTATAAAATCCTAATGGGATGTATTATTTCCACCTCTTTCTTTTTCTGGGTGTTCAGAACCTGCTGTCAGAGAAAGTTGACCAGATGATGGAGTGGTCTTCTCGGCGTTCAGTTATCCGGATGAATGGGGACAAGTTCCGTCGTTTTGTCAAGGCCCCACCCAGAAACTACTCTGTCATCGTCATGTTCACTGCCCTACAGCCTCAAAGGCAATGTTCTGTCTGCAGGTATATACACGTACACGCGCAGTGCACCTACTGTAGGACACAATGTGCCATAGCTCTTACTGTAACAGCTATTCCTTTGTCCTTCCCGCTATTGCCCAAGATGTCATGCCCTCCTGTGAGTTTTCTCAGTGGGCTACAGTGAAAAAGTCCTTTCAACTCATGTTCTTTTCTTCTGTACTACCAAAAGGAAATGAATACTGTCCACAGAACAAGTCCCATAGCCACTTATATACTAGAAGCATTAAATGCACAGGGAGATTTAAAAAAATAACAACAACAGACAAAACTCCAACTGCAATCTTAAATTGTAATTACTACTTAAAAAAATCCAACCTGTATCACATTTGCAGCAGAATGAGGTACAACACAGCAAGGTCAAGTACCTGTATAACAAATTAGATTACTCTCTCTAAGATTACTGTCTCTCTAATCTAATCTGAGGTTCTTCAACAGTTTTTTTTTCTTGTCTTGTCCGTGATGGTGGAGAGGTTGGAATGGAAGAAATTGATTCTGTGGAAAGCTATGTTTTATACGCATAATGAGTAGGGATGGGTATCGTTTAGGTTTTATCCGATACCAGTACCAAACCGGTACTTTTGAAACGGTGCCGGTGCTTAAAGAATGGAGAACACACACTTTGTCCAAAAACCTCTCATGTTTAGCTGTTTTTTTTTTTTTTTTTTTGTAAAAAGATAACAATGTTAGCCTTTTCTGCAGCTATAGGGCATATATGGTATCACTCTTGGCTGGAAGCAGTGCTTAATCAATGGAAAAAACACCAGTTTTGTCTAAAAACCTCTCATGTTTAGCTGCTTCACACTTTTCTTTGGTAATTTTAGGCTTTTTGGCCAGGGTGAAGGGAGTATCTGCCATCAAACAAAAAGACAGCCGCATGTAACTATGACGGTGTTTGCTAGTTCACCTTACGTGCATTAATTTAATAACGTGGTTAGCCTACTCAACGTAAATTACACACGTACAACATTAAGCTACTCACGCAGAGAAGAACGGCTGCTGCTGCCATCATCATCCTCATCATTTCTGCTACACTGGCAGGGCTAGGGGCCAGGACTCTCCTCTTCGGGTTCTTTGGGGATGTTGCTAACTCCGGGTCCGATAACAGGCACCACACCCGCAGTAGATGTGCCTGGTGTGAGGTCTCGCAGCAAGCTATCAAATACGGCGCATTTCTCGGCTTTTAACAAAATTCTATACGTCGCCAGGTGTTTCATCAGATTCGAGGTGTTACCTCCTTTGCACAGTATCACAGTATCAGCTTAAAGCACTTGTTGCAGGCTGCTGAGTTTGCATCTTTTGCTGTGAAGTACAGCCAGACTTTTGACCGCTTCGCCTTGGGCATTTTTAATCTGTAGCTCTGCTCTAAAAGAACGTACGTACCTGGGCCTGCCTACTACGCTTGCAAAGGTAAAATGATTGGCTAGAATTCAAAGTGTATGACATCTCAGGAAAAAAAAAAGCACCAAAATAAAGCACCGAAATGTGCGCTGCTTTTCGGTCTGGTTACTACCGTTTATGTCAGAACCGTACCCATCCCTAATAATGAGATGAGATCAGGAGTGTCTGTAATTGATTGATTAAGAATTCTAGTTGGGTTGGATCAAATACTTATTTCACTCAATAACAAAAAAAAATATTTATTTATAACTTTTATGTCATATATTTTGCTTTTTTGTTTTGTTTTGGGGGGCAGGTAGATATTATCTCTCTCCATCCGAATGAAACTACCATGAAAATTAGACACTGTTCATTTCTTTGCAAGTGAGAAAAATTAAAATTCAGCATTGGCTGAAATAATTATTTCTCTCATTCTATTTTTAATGAAAATTTGTTCTTATGTGAATCTACAACTTTAACGCCCTAACAAGTGTTAAATTATATTTCAGCACCATGGACAGTTCTTATTGTGGCACTGGAGTTCATAATTGAGACAGCTCTAGAGCTGTCCATGGTTATGAAAGCTTCTTGTCAGAGAACCCAAAATGTGGTTTTAGTGTTACGTGTGATACTGCAGTCTGCTGCATTATTTCTTGCTTGTCTGATGGTTGGTTGTGATGATGGTTTTTGATGGTATTTTTGTTTTTTCAGTCATACTAATTTATATTAAAAATAGTGGCTATTACAAATTTTAGGAATTTCCAGTTTGAGAACTCAAATAGTGAATGCTTACACAAATAACAAGCTTAATCTGAAAATGTAGTAAAAATTACATACAAATTTAGTCTGTAACTGCTTCATTTTGTATGGTAAACCTAGCCAGCTCCTCTTTGCTATGTAGTAAAAACCAGGTAGCTGACCATATCGTTGTGTCCAAAGGGGCATTCAGCCAGCTGATGAAATCATCACTGACCTTCTCTATCTTGACCTGGCTGGTTTCTTTAATCAGCTACTCTTCTACGTCATCAGTCACTTGATTAGATAAGTTATTCATCAGCCATGTCAGTACCACACAGCAGGCAGACAGAGTGAATGGACTCAGTGTATGAAAGTAACGCAACACAAAAAATAATTGTTTCTGTTTTTGGCCTTCGTATAAAATTATCTTTGCTGAAATTGCATGACAGTAACTCAATAAATCATTGCCAAACCAGATTCTGCAATTTACAGTTTCATACACACCACAAATACAAAGTCCTTTCATTCGAAATATATAAATTCGAAATCCAAAAATTATGTTTGTTTGTATGTGTTTTTAATCTAACAACAAACTAGGGAACTTATATAATACTTACTATATAAAACTATATAAACTACTATATAAAACTTATACTGTATAATTAACAGATGTATACATTAATGTCACTCCTTTTGTCTTTTGTCTTCACTTTCTCTGTCTTTCCTTGCTCCAAGCATTCTCTTATTAACATTAGTGTGACATCATTAGAAAAAGAGAGCAAGGAGAGAGTGTAAGATGGATGTTAGATGGTGACCTGAGTGTCTGCTTTAAGAGGACTATCGGGCAGTGAAAACGATGGCTAATCACTGGAGTCCTCACTCCCACATCACTCTTAAGCTCTGTCCCAGTTTCATACAACATACTAATTTTAACTAGGCTCTTTAAGTTTTGGAACTTGAGTACGCAAAAGAATGATTGTTTTTGAGCATAGCACTGATGGCAAATGTTTTTGCACATGCTTGTGTTTATTGTGAATGTAATACTGTTGGATTTTACAATAGTAAATTAATATATATCTCTTCTGTCTGTCCTGTTTATTTTGTAGGCAGGCAAATGAGGAGTACCAGGTCCTGGCAAACTCATGGCGGTACTCATCTGCTTTCTCCAACAAGCTATTCTTCACGGTAGTGGACTATGATGAGGGAGCTGATGTTTTCCAGCAGGTAACCATTTTCAACTGGTTCGCTTAAACCCACTGCAGTCTTTAGATTGTCATACTCACTACCTGAAGTTGCACTAAAAATAATGATAATTTGATGTGTGTTCTGTTGGATTGAGGATATAACTAGATTGTTTGTTTGTACTTGCTATTCCTCCACTGGTTCCTTCTTTGTTTTTGTTTTACCAGATATTTAAAACTCAGAAAAAATAGCTGTCATTTTTGTTTTTTGGGTTTTTTTTTTGTTATTATAAGATACTTTTAGAACTTTCAATAGATGCATATTGATATAAAACCTGTTTTTAGTTCTTTTCTTTATTTTATCATGATTTAGATTAACAATAATCCAGCAAAAACCATGTTAAGTGCTAAGATTTTTTTTTTGCTTTTACTACTTTTGTTTTTGTACTTTTCTGCTTACTATTCTGTATATTTTTTCTTTCTCTTTTATTGTTTTAATGGTTACTTCTTGTCCTCTTTCTTGTATTTTGTTGTTTAGTTTTGAGTTTAAGCATGGTGCAGGGTCCTTATGGGCAGAAATCTGTGCCATCAGAAACTGAATTTGAATAAGTTAAATTTGAATTTGAATTGCTCGGATTGAATCTGAATTGTAACTTGAATAAATGCCCATAGATTTCTGCCCATAGGTCCTGACCTGATTTTTGGACTTTCCTTAAAGTCCTTGAAGTTACATAGCATAACTGTAAAGATAGTCAAATTTGTTTGATCATTTTGGCAGTTGAAAGGTTTCACATAATAAAACATAACTGGTAACACTTTTTCCTTGACAGTTCTCATAAATTTTAACAACAGTCTCAAATGTCTTGGGTGCAGAGTCTAGACAGGATTTGGAACTTCAACAAAAAGTTGAAGTTTAAATGCAGTATTTACCTGACAGCAGCACTTTAGAATTTGGCTCCTGTGAAATGGTACTGATACAAAAGCAGAGTGAGTGCAGTTTTGCTCTCTGATGCTCTCTGGAAGTAAGGATATCTTCACTGAAAGTTTTGGCTAATGTTTTGTTGTTTGTGTCACCTTAATGATGACTCATTCATGAAACTGTGTCCACATTTAAATGACAACATATGCATTTTTATTTGCCGAACTTCATAACAAAATTTAAAGCTGAGGAAGTGAAAAACGCTACATCATCCCACATAATATAAGTATTTGGAGGATATGCCAGCAATGAAAACAAATTCAAGCCTATGCCACCAGTCTGCTAATATGTTATGATTTTAGGATAATATTTTGCCTTTGTGTATTTAATGATTCGTTAACTTAATATCTTCTTCATTGTGTGTTCTCTTTCTCTTAGTTGAACATGAACAGCGCCCCAACCTTTATGCATTTCCCAGCAAAGGGAAAGCCAAAAAGGGCTGATACATTTGATCTGCAAAGGATTGGCTTTGCCTCAGAACAGCTTGCAAAGTGGATTGCGGACCGCACAGATGTTCAGGTACTTTATAATCAAAACGTTTGTTCAGTTTTGTGCAGTTGCAGAAACATTCATGTGTTTGTGAGAAATGATGAAGAAACCTGTGTAGATACACGCACAATAGTTTTTTGTAGATATGGTTAGAACTGTTGAAATCCCGTGTATTGCAGTTTATTGACCTTTTTGATAAATGGACTGGTATTTATATACTCAAATACTTTCTGCTACAAGTCTCATTCACTCATAAATTCATACAGCACTTTTCTATGTGACTAAGTGTTTTGTCTTCAGTGGATGCATCCCCGACAACACTTTCCTTCAAATTGGCTATTACAGCGTAATGCTGAGGTGTTTTTGACCCAGGTTGTTTTTTCTCTCTCTCTCTTTGGTTTTCAATTCAACCTTCAGTTTTCAATTCCAGCAAAAAATATGCTTGTAACCTGCTTGCACAGGTTACTTATAATTTTTCCTTGACAGTTTCCTTGACTAGCAGATGGATATTCTAGAAGCCTACAGTAATGTGCAAAAGTCTTAAATTGCCTTTCATTTCCTTATATTTTGTTAGGAAAATGGGAAATAGGAGTTTGATTGTAACATATGCAAACATAGATAGAGGTGAACTATGTAAGGCAAAAATTGAGTATGCAATTCTAATGAGCTTGAAAGTCATTATTTTGTATGACTATCTCTATTCTTCAACACAACCTGGACTCTTAGGAAAGCTTCTTTGTAATTTCTTTAAGTACTCATTATAAATACTTCCTGCCTTCTCCATTTATAAATACTACTTTATAAATACGTCCAGACTTCTTAAAGGACATTCGAAGGCACATTTTTGGTTGTTGGCTTCTTTTTTGTTCCATTCTCCGTCATGGTGATGATTTTCTTTAACTGCCAATAAAATAAAATTTGTTGGCAGTATGTTTGGCTCATTGTCATGCTGAAAAATAAGGCAGTTGCTATAACATAGCAAAAATATAGTTGATACTTTTCCAGATGCATCAACACAGTGGATCAAACTCTAATGGTTCTTTTCCGTGTTCGTAATTAAATCGATTTTGACAAGGTCACCATCACAACTGAGTGAAATTCAGATTCATGCAAACCATGACAGATTATCCACAGTGTTTTGTCTATAGTGACTGTAGACACTCACTGTTGTACCTCTGGCCCGATGATCTCCTCTACACATGTTGATGACAGTGAACCAATACTTTCATAATTTGATTATACCTCAGTATACCCTAATTATACCCTAATTTGACATACCTCAGTCTTTTCTCCCTGTTTCCCTTCCTTACTTAAGAAAGGCTTCTTGTTGGCCACCTTTTGATTCAGGTTATTTCCTGTTTAGCAAACCTCAAAGGTCAGATGCATTTCTTAAGTCCTGTGTCTTTGCTGTTTGCTTTCCCTCTTCTTATAAGGGCAGGAATTTCAGATTCTGTTCATCAGCTGTTGGGTTGTTTTTTTTTTTTTGTCTGTTTTGCTTTGTTTTTTATGTTTTAAGCACGTACTGCACACCATGCTGAGATATGCCAAGCTTTTAGTTAATAGCTTTGGGAATCACCTTGTTGTTGCAAAAATTTTATGCCTGCCATACTTTATCTTTTACATTTTTCTTAGATTCAACTAAATAAATGGAAACAAATTATGTATTTTTGTGACGACTGCTAGTAACAAAGCTGTTTATGTGTAGACACGAGACTGGTTCATCCCTTGACCTAGCTACATTTTTTTTGCTTTAATAATTCATACATCAGTGTCCTTTGACTTTGACATTTCGTGTCATGTGTGCACTGTATTCTGGAAATGAAAGTTGAATGGATGGAATACAACAATAAGTTATTCTGGCTTTTTCTTCAACCTTTCATCAAGATTCTAGTGTGGGTGTAGTAGAACCATGTTAAAATAAACAGAAAAAAATGTTTTTACCTCTTTATACATACATAGTCAAGCATTTGCAGCCTGGTACGTGGCACATTTGTAGGGCAAACTTTTAATAGCTGTAGAGTGTCAACACATTCTCATTTGGAATATAATAATTTCAAGCCAGTTCAATTGTATTTATATAACACCAAATCACAACACCAATCACCTAAAATAAAATTGTCGCCAGTTACACATTTATCTTTTAGAACAGCTTGATCTGTTGGAATAACAATGTTTGGTATTATAGTCGCACTGAAATATCCTCAAGAAGAAAGACACTGAAAATAGAAGAAAAAAACATATTGCAGAGAATTTCATAGACTAATTTTATTGGCCTTGACACTGTTGATCACATCCTCAAATATTACTGAGTTTAATGGAACTGAGTATGTACCCCAGTATAATGTCACAAGTTATTATTATTATTTTATATAATTAATAATGTAGTTTTAATTCACAAAGTAGTGTGTGATTATGTGGAGGAAGAGTATTCTGTCAGAAACAGATTCATGGTCTTTGTTCTAGATGGAGTAATTGTGCTTGCTGTGTTGTGGCTCTCTTAAATTTCTTTTTATGTCTCTGTCACAGAAATTAACTGCAAGGAGTTTTTAATTTATATGTAAAATTCATATTTTAGTACTGGAAGTAAATTATTTGAAATTATGGAATTATTTGACAGTTTCAAGGACCCTTTTCTGCTCACATTAGTATTAGTTTAGAAAATGATTTGACATTTTAAATCAGCTTTATACACAGCAAATCCAGCACGTCCAAATTAACACTGTCAGATTTGATTTCAACACTATTAAAGTGTCTATATGGGTCCACACCAGAGTGTTAATTTAACTCTTTTTGGAGAGTTGCTACGTTAACTCTGATTTAGTGTTAAACACCAAACCACCAACCACACCTGTCTGGAGTTGATAATTTAACACTTACTAATGCTAACTAGGTGTTAAGAGTTTATATATTAACTCTCAAAGAGTATTTTAGTTTAACTATGTAAGAGTTATCTTCTAATTAATTCTAAAAAGCGGGAATTTTACTGTTCTGAACTTCTTGAAATTTCTTTTGGAAATAAACATTTACTAAAAAGACGCAATGGTTTTTGAAAAACATTTATTCTGAACTGTGCACCACAATTTCAAAACATTTTCTGAAAGATGTAACAGTGTACATGTTCTCACTTTCATTAGAACTTTGTTTATCAAAAGGTTTGACATAGGTGAGTTGGCAAATGCAAATAACAGCATTCTCATCACTTATTTCTTCAATACAATATGCATATCCTTCTTTCATCACTTTGTGGAACTTCAACGCACTTCTGCTCTCCCCCATATTCCATCTTCACAAGCATATCCTACGTGGAGATTGAATAAAAATTAGCTGACACTGATTAATGGCACAAATCAATTGCAGCACAGTAAAAAAAGGAATCCTTTTTGAACCATTACTTGTGTAAAGTATTTTCCCAAAAGACAAGGACACAGGGAACAGGTAATACTGAACTAAATGTAAAACCTCAACCTTTTTCATTTTTACCTAAACCGTGTGCACAAAACTCTGGAGGGATCTAAATGCTAACGTAGAACCCAGTCAGGACGTCTGCTACTGCTGTTTGCTCGGGTTTTTTTTATGGGAGATCGTTTTCAGGCTTCAAGTAGCACCATTATACCAACATTTTACATTCTAGACATTGTTTTAGGTGTATTTGACCAAAAATTTGACTGAAAATTCACATGCAAGCTTTTTTTCAAGGCTGTGGTATTTGCCCTCAAACAATACCTTTCAGCTAGCTAAAACAGAATATTATGCTATCAGCGAGCAACATGGCTAATGCCTTTCACACAGCTTTGTCTCAACTCCAAAGAGCCACAGAAGTAAAATCTAATAACAATAATTGAAACAATCTTTGAAAAAATGACTTACCAAGCATGGCAAACAACTCAAATATGTAGAGCAAAATGTTCTGAAACGGCTTCACTTCAGCTTTGATTGGAGCCTATGGTGCTGGGGGCGGAGTCTGTGAATTTACTCTATTGGTGTCATAGCCCCTGTAGGAGTTCAGAGTTAAGAGGTCAAGAGTTAATGTTTCCATTGTAACACCTCCAGATTTGACATAGAAACACTCATTTTTAACACTCGATTTTAACTACTATCATTTTACACCTCAGAGTTACATTAAAAGAATGTGACTCTACTTAGAGTAAAATTAACTCTACTTTTGCAAGAAGACTACTAACACCAATACATTTAACACTTTTGAATTTGCTGTGTATTTGCTTCTCCTTCAATAAAAAACCCACAAAAATGTTAAATACAAAAAACACTGAATACGTAATGTTACTTTCATCCACTCACTGAGTTTTTAATATCTTGAATGTGTAAGAAATCATAGGAAATATTTGCTTTACATCAGATATAGAATATAATTTTACATACAGACTACTACAAAATTAAAGTCATATAGCAACTGAAACATGTTACCATTTTATTCACTTTCATCTCACTTTCTTTCTGGCTTTTCAGATTCGGGTCTTCCGTCCTCCTAATTATTCAGGGACTATTGCTTTGGCGCTCTTAGTATCTCTAGTTGGAGGATTGCTGTATTTGAGGAGGAACAACTTGGAATTCATATACAACAAGACTGGATGGGCCATGGCTGCACTGGTATGATACATATACACCAACATTAGGTTGGAGTGAAATATTTGTTTTTCCATATTTATCTACTTTTACATGTCAGGGACGTTGTGTGAAATGAGATTAGGGGTGTAGTTTTCTCCCCATTTTAACAAAAATATGATGTCATGTTTTATGTAATAGAAAAGTTACTTATTTATGCTTGACTCTCTCATCTGTTATTTTATCTCTCTCTAGTGTGTGGTGTTTGCAATGACATCTGGTCAGATGTGGAATCACATCAGAGGTCCTCCTTATGCCCACAAAAATCCACAGAATGGACAAGTGGTATGAGTTACATTTCTTTCTTCCCTGTCAGTGCATATAAATGTGTATATATATATATGGTTTAATTTTAGTTGTTTTGTTTCTATTTGGCTTTGTACTGTCTTCTGTCCTTCAATCGATCAAACTTAGCTATGTTTTTGGTAAAAGCTGTATTTTAAGGTATAAGTTTAATCTTTTTTACCAGGTTGTAAGTGAAAATATATTAGATCAGTGATAAAAACATCTGTAAGGCTATTGGCCTCAAGTAAAATAGACTCTGCCATTACCACCTGCTAACGGGTCAGACATGGGACAGTGTGTGTGTGTGTGTGTGTATGTGTGTGTGTGTGCGTATGTTACTGGACAGCTGGGAAGAGTCATTTTGTGTTAATATCACCCTAGAGGCATCTCAGAGTCATCTCGGGCCAAGCAGAGTGGGAAAGAGAGAGGTGTTCGCCAAAAGACTTTTTCTTTAATTCTCTCTTGCTTGTTTTCTCTCAATGGTAAATGGCCTGTATTTGTATAGCGCTTTACTAGTCCCTAAGGACTTTACATGTTCAGTCATCCACCCATTCACACACACATTCACACACTGGTGATGGCAAGCTACATTGTAGCCACAGCCACCCTGGGGCGCACTGACAGAGGCAAGGCTGCCGGACACTGGCACCACCAGGCCCTCTGACCACCACCAGTAGGCAACGGGTGAAGTGTCTTGCCCAAGGACACAAAGACAGAGACTGTGCGAGCTGGGGCTCGAACCGGCAACCTTTCGATTAAAGACAAACTGCCAACTCTTGAGCCACGATCGCCCCACATTTTTCTGCGCTTTCTTCCTTTCATGTTGTCTTCCTTTCAGGTTTTTTGTTTAACCCAGCTATCAACCGGAATTAGAGTAATCTATATTTGACAAAGTTTGTGCACATAAACAAGGAATTTGACTCAACCATCCTTTCTTTCGTATAGTTGCTGTGTTTTAGAGAATTGCCACTTATTATCAATATGTGTGCAAATACTTACTCACACAGTATTTCCAGATATAGCTTTGCAGGTCATCATTTAGGTTTCTCCACTGAAGTGTGAAATTAAAATAAAAATATGGAAGAAAAATGGAAAAAAACCTATGAACTTGGAGGAGAGTAGGATCAGAACAATGAAAGTGAAATGGCCATATAGAAGAAAGGGAGGAATCTGAGAAATTATGTTTGTGTCTACAAGCCGAGTGCATGTGTGTATGAGGTGCTGTAAGGGACATTATTACTGAAACGCTCTCACACACACTACTGAAATTTTATCTCTCACACACTCTACTGAAATTTTATCTCTCACACACACTACTGAAATGCTCTCACACTGAAACCCTCTCACACACTCCACTGAAAACCAAGGCATTTCAGTTGAACAGGAAGTTGTTTCCTGACAAGGAAACTGAAGGAAAAAGTGGTAGATTTCAAACAAACCACTACACAGATGTCTACTCAGCAACCTGCTAGTAGCCTAAGTGAAGCAGCTGCATTACTTAACAATATATTAGCTTCAGCATAAGTCAAAATTTAGAATAGCAGGAGACGGGCAATATCCTGGTTAATTTTTTTGGCATATTTGCTTTTTGTCTATTTTAGCGAAGAAGAAAATATCTTAAAATTATTAATAAAACCAGGGACAGAAGGCTTAGTGTTCCTCCATATAGCACAATGGATATGATATTTACTCAAAAGTATGATGATGTTAAGAATGTCTGAGACACCCAATGCTAGATGATCCATATAAAAAAATTATATGATGTAATTCAAATGGTGGCACATCATTAATTTTTAGGGAAATCCATTTTTTAAGTCACACCAAAAGCATTGTGTGATAGGGCAGAAAAAAAAGATGTTCTAGGGTTTCATTTTCATCAGTGCAAAAAGAACACTGATCCACCTCAAAGCCAAATCTCTTTTTTTTAGAAATTCTGCCACAGGATTAATTTTGTTTATGACTTTAAAGTGTGTTTCTTTAACTTTAGGTAGAGTAGGCCATTTCATACATAGCCCTAAATATTTAACTTTAGATTCAACTCTAACCGAAGCTATTGAGGAGTCAGAGCTTGTATGAATCGGGAGTAGTTCACATTTTTTGGTATTAAGAGATAAACCAGAAGCTTTAGAGAAAATTGAGTTTTCTCTACCATGTATTTATCTTTCAAAAAAATAGATGTATCATCTGCAAATTGACTTATTTTGAAGTTTTCATTAAAAATTGATACTCCTTGTATGTTGTTAGAATTCTTTTTTCATAGTGTTGAGTTTTTGTATATTGGCAACAGTTGAGGTGCCAATATAAAAAGCTTAGGGGAAATAGGACATCCTTCCGAATTCCGCGTTTCACGTTCAAGGAAGCTAATATATTGTTAAGTAATGCGGCTGCTTCACTTAGGCTACTAGCACAGCGGTCCCCAACCCCCGGGCCCTGGACCAGTACCGCTCTGTGAGTCATTTGGTACCGCAAGAGTTGAGGCTTGGGTTTGAAATTTATGGTTTTCAGGGTGTTTATCGCTTTTTTATCGTTATTTTTATATCTTTTATATTGTTAACTCTGTTTCCATGGGTCTTTTCCCATGTGTTATGATTAAATCTTCTTTTTTTTGGGTACCGGTACACGTTTTATTTTATTGTATTTATCCACGACACCTTAAAGGCCGGTCCGTGAAAATATTGTTGGCCATAAATGGTCCATGGCGCAAAGAAAGGGTGGGGACCGCTGTACTAGCAGGTTGCTTGTAGTGGTTTGAAATGTACCACTTTTTCCGTCAGTTTCCTTATCAGGAAACAACTTCCTGTTCAGCTGAAATGCCTCGGGTTTCAGTGGAGTGTGTGAGTGCATTTCAGTAGTGTGTTTGAGAGATAAAATTTCAGTAGTGTGTGTGAGAGCGTTTCAGTAATAATGTCCCTTACGGCATCTCATATAGGTGTCTCACTTCCACGATATGTGTTTAAAATGGGATGTATGCCTTAATTGGATTTTTCTGCTGAAAACAGGGCTTTCACTCACTTTAGCTTAGTGTCAGGGTGCGTAAACAGCTGAGTGCAGAGACGTATACGATGCTTAGTGTCTACTGGTCTAACAAATATTCAGGCTGAATCAGAATCAGAAATACTTTAATAATCCCAAAGTGTCAACTTATGACACTATGTTGCCAGACAGAGTTCAAAATACTTCATATTCACTCAGAACGTGTAAAGACACAACAGACTGACTAACTCTAACCTAACAATGATGCCCTCTGCAAGCCAAAAGTCAACCATTTGCAGATAGCCAATAAAAGTGAAAGCAGTGCTTCACTAAAACATGAAAGGTTAGCAGGGATGACAACGGCTGCCAAAAACCATCAACCAAACATGTAAAAATCAGCTGGAAATATGGAAATGTCATCAGCCAATAAAGGTGAAAAAAGGAGTTGGTCAAAGTCAAACACATAAGAAAAACACTGACAAAAAAAGTACTTTAAAAAACTCAAACCCACAGGAAAAAAATATTCGCGAGGAATCCCTCATTCTTCTTTAACTTTAAGTTTAAAAATAATCTATTTAAAAGACATAATTCTATACTTAGCTTGCCTTTTTTGTTGAGTTTGCCCTATCACAGTATGTGTGTAAGTATTTGGTATGTGCATGCTTCTTATAATTCATGAGTACATGGATTTGGGTATAGTCTATGTATGAACCTCTGTGTGCATAGGTTTGTTAAAGCAAAACTATGTTTCTGTCACATTTTGAGGCAGCAGCTTTTTTTTTTTTTTGGCTCCATAGTGAGACACACTACAATTTCATCTGCTTCACTGTACCATTCGTCAGTTGACAAATCCTTTCAATATAGTGTACCTGGTCTTGCTCGCTCATCATTTTGAAGGAATTACACGGTCTGGTGAATGTGGGAGATTAGAAAAAGAGGTGAGAAAAGGTAACATGAAAAGGGGTGGGAAGAAACAGAAAGGATAAGATGATACTGATCCTTTCTGAATCATCTTCTCATTCACTGCCATTTACCATCAGGGGATGGAGAGAACAAGAGAGGAAGGTTAAGGTGGGGTTCAAAAGTGTAAAGAAAAAAAGACAAGCATCATTTGTAGTCAAATATAGCCAAGCCTAGTCCTGCTCCTATGTCAGATAAGTGGGTCCAAAATTCAAGACCAAGCAAAAATAATAGAGTAAAAGCA